>NC_137680.1:36487398-36507398 GCF_963989245.1 Nansenia antarctica
GAGCCAGTGAAGGGAGATGAGGACAGGGGAGATGTGGTCCCTCATTTTGGTGCCTGACACCAGCCTGGCAGCGGCATTTTGGACTAGCTGCAGGCGGTAGATGGTCTTATCAGGAAGTCCAGCATAGAGTGAGTTGCAGTAGTCGAGCCTAGATGAGATTAGCATGAGGACGACCCTCCTCAGGTCGCTGGGGGTGAGGAAGGACTTGATCTTGGCTATGATGCGTAGTTGGTAGAAACATGCCTTCACGACGGAGCTCACTTGTCGGTCAAGGTTAAGCTCGGAGTCAAAGATGACACCGAGGTTCTTGACATGTGGTCTGACAAGGGTGGACAGGCTTCCCATGTTGGTGCTGAGCTGAGTGATGGCGGTGGTGTTGCCGATGAGGAGGATTTCCCCTTGCTCTCATTCAGCTGTAGGAAGCTCTGGGCCATCCACTCCTTCACATCGCGGAGGCAGTCCATCAGGCGCTTCAGATCGGCGGGGTCGTCAGTGTTGATTGACAAGTAGAGCTGGGTGTCGTCCGCATAGCAGTGGAATGAGATCTTGTAGCGTTGAGGGATTAGACATAGGGGGAGCATGTAGAGGGAGAACAAGATGGGACCGAGGATGGAGCCCTGAGGGACCCCACAGGTGAGGTTGGCTTGTCTGGAGGAGCTGTCTGCTATGTGGACGGCGTGGGTTCTATTGCTGAGGTAGGACTTGAACCACGACAAAGCGGTGTCGGTGATGCCAACCTCCTGCTGGAGGCGATCGAGGAGGATGGCGTGGTCTATAGTGTCAAAAGCTGCGCTGAGGTCCAGGAGGACCAGGGCAGCACATTTCCTGGAGTCTGCGATGAGGAGGAGGTCGTTCCAAACCTTTAAAAGTGCCGACTCAGTGCTATGGCCAAGTCTGAAGCCAGACTGAAACTTCTCCAGGATGTTGTTCTGTTGGAGGTAGGGCCACAGCTGGCTGAGGACAGCCTTTTCCAGGAGCTTGGACACGACTGGGAGCTTGGAGATGGGTCTGTAGTTACTGGGGTTGGAGGGGTCCAGGTTGGGTTTCTTACGGAGAGGCTGGACCACTGCTTGTTTGAGGCTGGGCGGAACAATGCCAGTGGCCAGCGAGCTATTGATTATTGAGAGGATGTGTGGCCCTATCGTGTCGAACACCTCTTTGGTGGTGTTGTTGTTGTTGATGATGTTGTTGGTGTTGATGTTGGTGTTGTTGATGTTGTTGTTGGTGTTGTTGTTGTTGATGTTGTTGTTAATGTTGATGTTGTTGGTGTTGTTGTTGTGTTGTTGTGGTGTTGTTGTTGTTGTTGTTGTGTTGGTGCTGATGTTGTTGATGTTGTTGTGGTTGTTGTTGATTTTGTTGTTGTTATTGATGTTGTTGTTGTTGATGCTGTTGGTGTTGTTGTTATGTTGATGTTGATGATGTTGTTGTTGATGTTGTTGGTGTTGAGAACGGCCTCTGTGTCATGACAGGAATGACATACCTTTAACGGAGAGAGAGGGTGTTGCCTGAGACGTGAGTGCCATTACTGGGTCCTGATGGCTAGAGGAGAGGGGAGGGGAGGGGGGGGAGAGGAGAGGAGGGTGGGGTGCTAGTGATGTCATCAGGAAAAAATTGAACACACAGCTGGAAAGACCCCGGTAAATAACCACTGTCCCTCAGCTGACATCACACACACACACACACACACACACCAGTGGCCTTCGGGGCACACTCTGGGCGTTTCTCTCTCTCTCTCTCCCTCTCTTCCTCTCTCTCCCCCCCTCTCTTTCTCTCCCCCCCCCCTCTCTCTCTCTCTCCCCGCTCCCCCTCTCTCTCCCCCCTCCCCCTCTCTCTCTCCCCCCTCCCCCTCTCTCTCTTCCTCCCTCCCCCTCTCTCTCCCCCCCCTCTCCCCCCTCCCCCTCTCTCTCTTCCTCCCCCTCTCTCTCTCCTCCCCCTCTCTCTCTCTCCCCCCTCCCCCTCTCTCTCTTCCTCCCTCCCCCTCTCCCCCCCCCCCCCTCTGGGGGTGCGTGTGTGGGTGTGGGTGTCTGTGCGTGTGTGTGTGTGTGTGTGTGTGTGTGTGTGTGTGTGTGTGTGTGTGTGTGTGTGTGTGTGGACGTGCGGACGTGTGCGGACGTAGCTCCTCTGCCGGAGCACACCATTCTAAACATCTAAGCGCACACCCGTCGTAACTGCCGCCGTAAATGCAGTAATGTGCAGAAAGATATTGTGGCGATTAGTTTGGACACTGTGTCTGGTTTCAACAATCAAAGTTGCCTTCAAACAAGCACTCCAAAGTGGAAGAGTCTACCGCCAGCAATGGCGTCCCTACGACCCAACCCCAGAACACCTGTTGGGCTGCAGGGAGACTCGAGAGGACTTCTCTGACTGGGTGCAGCCCCCCTGAACGAGCAACAGTGGTCGGACTTCCAAGTCCAGGAGAGAGTTTACCGGAGCAGTTTGGCAGACCGGAGCCGCCATGCTGACACCTGCGTTTCGTCGGGGGATCCGAGAGGCTGGCTCCGTCTCATTTCCCTCTTGAATGGAATGTTCTTCGGGAACGGCGTGTTTGCACCTGGGAACCACTGTGACAGACACCCGCTCGGCTTCCCCCTCCTGAAATATGTTGCACGGGTTCCACAGCAAACAGGAGGGCGGACTCGGAGTTCCTAACTTTGAGTGGACTTGTGTGGCAGAACTGGTTGTTGGCTCAGCATTACTGTAACAAATTGTTTCCAGGATGTCAAAATGCACTGTTAGTATTTATGTCCTTTAGAATTGTACTTTGTATGTGGACATAAATAAAGCATTTAAAATGTGTGTGGGTGTGTGTGTGTGTGTGGGTGGGTGGGTGGGTGTGCGTCTGTGTGGGTGTGCGTCTGTGTGGGTGGGTGTGTGTGTGGGTGTGCGTGTGCGTCTGTGTCTGTGTGTGTGTGTGTCAGTGGAGAGAGAGGAGGAGGTGTGAACAACAACACACACCCACCCCCCCCCCACACACACACACTCACTCACACACACTCACTCACACACACACAGCCGCTGCTCAATCTGATGTGTGTTACAGCAAGCCCACTGGGGTGATGCTAACCACCATGTTGGCTAGCTAAGCTGACCTTGAGAACGTCCACCCCACTGCTCCCCTGTAGGCCTCATAACCCTGACCCTAGAACACCCTGACCCTAGAACACCCTGACCCTGACCCTAGACCCTGACCCTAGGAGACCCTGAGTGTGTGGGTGTGGGTGTGTGTGGGTGTCTGTGTGTGTGTGTGTGTGGGTGGGTGTGGGTGTGGGTGTGGGTGTGGGTGTGGGTGTGGGTGTGGGTGTGGGTGTGTGTGTGTGTGTGTGTGTGTGTGTGTGTGTGTGTGTGTGTGTGTGTGTGTGTGTGTGTGTGTGTGTGTGTGTGTGGGTGGGTGGGTGGGTGGGTGGGTGGGTGGGTGGGTGTGTGGGTGTGGGTGTGTCAGTGGAGAGAGAGGAGGAGGTGTGAACAACAGTGTCACACACACACACACACACACACATTTGAATACTTTATTTGGTTCTACAAATCATATTACACAAACAGGGAATCAAATATTTCGGGGCTAAGCAGCACTGAACACTCAAGGGTCACATGACACCTCCTTCTCCACACGGCCAAGCTGACAATAATAGCCGAGACAGAGCAACATTTGGCAACCTGTTTGGCCTTTCTTTTAGTTATTGCAGCAATTCTCAGACCCCTCATGGTGCATTTATATACATGGCCCAGACTTCCAGATACAAGTATACTGAATTTACACTTGTACCCAAAGCTGGTTATCGTATCAAGTAGTGGTTGGTATTTTATATACTTGTCCTGGAAAGTCTGGTCCATGTACAGGTCAAAGGGACAGCCTAATTCTACAATCAGCATCTCCTTGTGGCTGGTGTGAACAAAGACAACATCAGGTGTATTTGGGATGTTGGCGTGTAGGTGTTTGTATGCATTACATCCATTTGTGTGCAATGGATTCTAGGTGTTGTGAATCCTGATGGTTTAAACAGAATGGACTGTGAGTGTGGGGATACCAGGTGGACAGATTGTACTTGGTCGGTAATACCTGCAGTCATGCTATTGATGGTGAATTTCAAAACATCCTCACCAACAGCGGCGTTCTTAAACACTGAGTGTGAGACTGAGTGGTCAGCGAATTCCAAACAAGCTAGCTTTCCCTGTAGTCTGAATCCACACCAGTGCTGCCTGATCTCAGACTGCTTCAGGCTGAGCAGAACCCTCCTTGCAGAGTCTCTGTGCAGTCCGACAGTCTCTTCCTGCGGTGTTGTGATTCACAATCACACAGGGGTCTGTGATCACCTCATCAGAGACAGGGACTTCAGTCTGTGTGTTAAGTTCTGTCCATCTTAGCTGAACTCCAGTCTGGTTGCAGAGGTCATTGAGATCCGGCCAGTCAGACCAGACCCCGAAGCCCTTGGCCTGGGAATCCAGTTTCCCGGAGTCTTTCCTCCTGAAGCCGAGGAAGTTGTTCTGGTGTGTGCCTGGAAAAGGCCCTGGCCATTTCTCTGACGGTGGCATCGTCATTGTTAAGCATGTGGAGCAGGTGGGCTAGCCTGGTGGCTATGTAGGTCCACTCGACATTGGGGACTCCCAGCCCTCCCTCTCCACATGGGAGAAAGATCATGCCCCGTGTGGAGTGTGTGTTGAGGCCCACCCACTTTCTGACCAGCTGGACAGTTCTGTTCGTCATCTCTCTCAGTGCCTTGAGAGGGATGTGCACATTGGCGAAGAGGTGTTGGATTTTAGCCAGAGCCACCTCTCTCACAGCCTGGAGCTTCATGAGGATGGGGAGGGGGGACAAGTCAATCAGGTGGAGACGATGGAGAAACTCTGTAGTGAGCTCCTCGACCTGCTCGCCCCACTCGCCAGCGATGTTAAACCTGTGGCCAAGGTATGGGTAGGTCTCATTGCGGGAATACACCCTGATGGGTTGGCCCATTACAAGAAAGGTGGGGGGCTTGTCGTTCTTGGCCTTATACCAGTGGTTGCCTCCACTGCGGCGCTCATGGAGTACGGATACCAAAAAAGGATTTGCTTCACCTCCAGCCCTGACCATTGGAGGAACTCATCAGTGCGTGCCAGCATGTTGGTGATGACATCCTCCTGTCGTGATGACACCTGCACGTCGTCCGCGTATCCCTGCACAGGATTTGGGGATCGGACATGCGGAGGAGCGCACTGGTAAATCCACTTCATCCATTGGTTGAGTGCTAAGATTAAGTTCACGACACAACAGGGGCAGCCAGTTTTTATTCCCACCTTCAGTGCAATCGACTCTGTGAGCTGCTGCCCACAGATAACTTGGAGAAATTAGCCTTGGTACAAGCTGGATACAATATTCACAAAAGGCTGAGGCAGGTGTATTTCCTCTAATGCTTTTAGCATCACCTCATGGGGGAGTGTACCAAACGCGTACATCTGGGACATTTTCCTTTTTTGGTATCCTATGGATGAGGGCCCCTTTCCACGAATCAGGCACCTTCTCATTGATCAGGCAGGCATTGAAGATATGTGTGAGTGTCTGTGTTGACGTGGGCCTGGTAGCTCTCAGCGTCTCATAGATGACCCCATCAGATCCACTAGCCTTGTTATTGGGAAGAGAAGCCAGAACTGCATCTACCTCTTCTTTTGTGAAATCATGGGTATCTGGGAAATAGCCTGGCTCTATTTTGTCAATGGAGTTGTACCAAGGGGGCGTGGCCAGGGGAGTGGTAAGCGCTTGGTACAGTTTGACATTTGGATTTATAGTAGTTATTAGGGGTGCAACGGTTCTCGGTTTTTTTACGGACGGTACGGTTTGCGTTCCACGGCTCAATTCACTAGTGAACCGTGACGGTTTTCGTTTTTCGTTTTTTTTTTTTTTTTTTTTTTACCAGGAAGTCACATTGAGATTAAAACCTCTTTTACAAGAGAGACCTGGCCAAGACAGGGTCAAAATAGTAGCTTAAAAAAACAGTTCAGATAACAAGACAGGACATAAGACAGTGGCAACAATACAATAGACAAACAATGGTAGGGGTATTTACAAGGTGATTAAAACATTGAGAAGTCTAACCAAAGCAGGTACAGCGAGCGGTGACCACATCCTTTAATCTACGCTTTAAGATACTTATGGAAATAAGGGCCTCTAATTTAAAAGTAGTCTGTAGGTCATTCCAAGACCAAGGGCCATAATACGACAAGCTTGCCCTTCCAACATTGTTCATGATAAGTGGCACCTTGTATTGTAGCCATCTACGAGACCTGAGACCCGAGCCACTCGGTATAGGGATGAACTTCAGGCCCAGATAATTCGGTAAGAAGCCAGAGATGATTTTAAACACAAGAGTGTACCAGTGTTGGAGCCTTCTGACAGAAAGAGATGGCCATCCAACCAGACTATACAGTGTACAGTGATGGGTCCTGAAGGCACTATTGGTGATGTATCTTAGAACCGAATGATACAGGGGGTCTAGCTTGGATAAAGTGGACAGAGAAGCAAACCTATATACTGTATCACCATAATCCAATTGTGAAAGGAAAAGGGCGGAGACAAGACGTTTTCTGGAAGCCAAGGAAAAGCAAGATTTAAATCTATACAGGAAGCCCACTGTACGCTTAAGCTTTATGGCGAGAAGATCAATTTGGCCGCGTTCGTAAATTAGCTCTGAGAGCGCCGGAGCGTCCACGTGAATGCCTCGAACGCGGCCTTTGGTCAGAGGTCGAGTTGGTCTGGAACGTTTGTTTCTGAACCGAACCGTACCGAAAACCGTGACCCAAAATACCGAACCGTACCGAACCGTGGGCCAACTGAACCGTTGCACCCCTAGTAGTTATACACATTGGCTGTATCACTAACAGTGGGCGGGGTTTCTGGAAAACAGCTGTTATTCAAAATGATATCGATTGCCTTTGATTTGCGGTGTTGCCAGAGGTATGCCAGCTTGTTCCTAGAAACTTGCCTTTGCTGTCGATGTGTCTCTGTCCCGGAGGCCCGCAACGCTGGTTGTATTCTCTCACGGATGAAGCAAAGCTGCGTTTCTATCCAAGGTGTCAGCGAGTCAGGTGTAAGGTCCACCGGGAAATCGACAGTGAGTGGGAATTTCTTCAGGATTCTGGCGACATATTTCAGAAGCTTGAATCCGTATGGACGCGTTTCCTTGCGTCGCGGAGAATATTCCTTTATGAAAAAAAGCGCTGATAAGGATTGACACAGTCTGCCCCACTTCTCTGCACCTCCGGGAGTAACAGCAAAGTTGGATTGGAGCAGTTTTGTGTCCAGTGTCCCCCTGTAGGCTCTTTCATCTCTCTGGAAGTTAGTCCACTCTAGTCTGTCATTGGTCGTACATATTGCTTGAAGTCTACGCGAACATCTCCGGCCGGTGTTGGGCTTGGGTCGCAGACGTTCGGCCGTTGTTTGTAGACTCGCCCGCTGTTCAGGGCTTGTTTAAAAGCCAATCTTAGTATGGTAACGAGGCATATGTGTATCAAAAGCGTCCAGTGCATCTTCCCACTGCAGTAACGATGGCAGTTACAACGGGTGTATGTGGGTTTAGATGTTGAGCGCGCTCATCTCACCACTCACGGCAGCCATGACACACACTCACTCACACACACACACACACTCACGCACACACACAGCCGCTGCTCAATCTGATGTGTGTTACAGCAAGCCCACTGGGGTGATGCTAACCACCATGTTGGCTAGCTAAGCTGACCATGAGAACGTCCACCCCACTGCTCCCCTGTAGGCCTCATAACCCTGACCCTAGAACACCCTGACCCTAGAACACCCTGACCCTGACCTTGACCCTAGACCCTGACCCTAGGAGACCCTGACTCTCACAGAGGTGGTTAAGCAGTGTAGAGAGGCAGTGTAGAGAGGCAGTGTGCTGTGGTGTGTCTGGGGCAGGTGTGGGGTATCAGGGGCAGGTGTGGGGTGTCTGGGGCAGGTGTGGGGTGTCTGGGGCAGGTGTGGGGTGTCTGGGGCAGGTGTGGGGTGTCTGGGGCAGGTGTGGGGTATCAGGGGCAGGTGTGGGGTGTCTGGGGCAGGTGTGGTGTGTCTGGGGCAGGTGTGGGGTGTCAGGGGCAGGTGTGGGGTGTCTGGGGCAGGTCTGGGGGCTGCCAGGGGAGGGTGGTGGAGTGTTTATAGACGCCCTCGCTTGTCCAGCTTCTAACGGATGATTCTCTGACTTTCTCATTTCCGCGTGTGTGTGTGTGTGTGTGTGTGTGTGTGAGAGAGTGAGAGTGAGAGAGAACCCCCCCCCCCCCGCTGTAGCAGTGTTGTACTGGGTGAGAGACAGACAGACAGACAGGTATCAGTGCTGTACTGGGTGACAGACAGACAGACAGACAGGTAGCAGTGTTGTAGTGGGTGACATACAGACAGACAGGTATCAGTGTCAGTGTTTCCTCCAGGAATTTTTACAATGGTGGCGGGTAGTGCTGACCGCGCGCGCCCGCGATTTTTCCGCGTGCACGCGCATGAAACGCGCACGCGCGCTCAAAACAACGACGTAATTTCAGCCAAAACTCGAGGATGGCCCAAAAAAATAAAATGTTTTCCTGTACTTCTCCCGTGTGTCTCTTATTGTCTGTGTCTGTATGTTTTTCCAGCATGTAATTCCGTTGTCAATAAAAACAAAAACACTGATCTGACGGTTTTTTTCACAACGTTATTACTTGTCACTTTAAGCCCAGGAGGGAGTTAGCGATTAGCGATGTTTAGCTTAGCTTAGTTTAACAGAAGTATCTTCACTTTTAACATGACTTCCCGTGGTCGTAGAGGGCTGGTCGACGGCTTAAAATGACCGTGTAGACCTGTAGACCTTATATAGTCATATATAACCTTATGACCTATATATAACCTATATGACCTTATAGTCTTGTGTTTCTACCCCGGGCATAGCCGGTGTTATTCACGGACAAACACTCCTGTTAGAGTGGTTCTAGTACACTGGACATAGGTAACACATAGAGAGGCTTCTCCTCTCTCTCTCCATACTACACTACACTACACTACGCTAGCTCGCGGTGTTCGGGTGACAGCCAGGGCGCGTTCGTAAATACGCTCTAGAAATCTGATCAGCACTCACGGAATGCCTCTTGTCCAATCAAATGACTTGGTCCCTTTATGACGTTGAACCCAGTGTGCGCTCCGGGGCTCTCAGAGCGAATTTACGAACGCAGCCTCAAGTTCAATACTCGCGACACACACGGACTGGTCCAGTTTCAGCGCTTGTGGGTGTGTCTAGCGCTGTGAAGGTCTGAAAAGCGGCCTAAATCTTTTTTTTTTTTTTGGGTTGAGAAATCTGAATGGTGGCGGAGGAAATTCCATCGTGGCGGCGCGCCACGATGAAATGCATGTAGAGGAAACACTGAGTGTTGTACTGGGTGACAGACAGACAGACAGGTATCAGTGCTGTACTGGATGACAGACAGACAGACTGACAAGGGGACTGGACGGACACAAGTAGCTGGAAGGAGAAATCGTCAATGCACACACACGCACGCACGCACGCACGCCCGCGCAGGGCAGGGTAAAGCCCTGGTAGACCAGACCTGACCTCTGTATGTAGGCCAAGGACTAGATTGTCATTTTGGAGGCCACACACACTTCTCTCTCTTTCACTCTATCTCTTTCTCTCTCTC
This sequence comes from Nansenia antarctica, assembly GCF_963989245.1. Lineage (NCBI taxonomy): Eukaryota > Metazoa > Chordata > Actinopteri > Argentiniformes > Microstomatidae > Nansenia > Nansenia antarctica. The sequence goes on from NC_137680.1 coordinate 36,497,041, forward strand.
CCTCACTTTCTCTCTCTGTCTCCCTCTCCCTCTCTCTCTCTGTTTCTCTCTCCCTCTCGCTCTCTCCCTGCCTCTCCCTCTCTCTCTGTCTTCCTCTCCTTCTCTCTCCCTCCCTCCCTCCCTCTCTCTCTGTCTCTCTCTCCCTCCCTATCCCTCTCTCTCACCGTCCCTCCCTCTCTCCCTCCCTCTCTCTCTCCCTCCTCTCTCTCTCTCCCTCCTTCCCTCTCTCTCTCCCTCCTCTCCCTCTCCCCCTCCCTCCCTCCCTCTCTCCCTGTCTCTCTCTCCCTCTCTCTCTCCCTGCCTATCCCTCTCTTTCACACTCTCTCTCCCCCTCCCTCCCTCCCTCTCTCCCTGTCTCTCTCCCTGCCTATCCCTCTCTTTCACCCTCTCTCTCTGTCTCTCCCTCTCCCCCCTCCCTCTTTCTGTGTCTCTCTCTGTCTCTGTCTCTCCCTCCCTCTCACCCTCTCTCTCTCTCTCTCTGTCTCTCTCCCTCCTCTCCCTCCTCTCCCTCTCCTTCTCTCTCTCTCCGTTTTGGGTTGTTCAGAAACAGCAGATGAATCCACTGACATGAGCAGCGAGGACACCAGGCCCTCCTCCACCTCTCTGGTGTGGGGGTATGAGTGTGGGTGTGTGGGGGGGGGGGGTGTGTGGTAGCCTGTTGAGTGACAGTGTGTGAGACAGGAAGTGTATGTCGGCCTGCTGAGTGACACGGCGTCTGTTCTCTCTTCCTCTCTCCCTCTCTTCCTCTCTCTGCCTGACGTCACTACCATGGCAGCCTGGGTCCCTGGGGGGGGGGGGGGGGGGGGGGCTGAACGCTGGGGGTCGCAGTTCTGGGACAGGTCGGAAAAACCCACAGCCAGAATGAGAGGAAGCTGGAATGTCTGGGGAGGGAAGAGGGGAGGACAGGAGGAGGAGGAGAGGGAAGGAGAGGAGAGGGGAGGGAAGAGGGGAGGACAGGAGGAGGAGGAGGAGGAGAGGGAAGGGGAGGAGAGGGGAGGGAAGAGGGGAGGACAGGAGGAGGAGAGGGTAGGAGAGGGGAGGGAAGAGGAGAGGAGGGGAGGAAAGGAGAAGGAGAGATTGTGTAGAATCCTGTAGAATGACAGTTGTTGTCTGTTTCTGTCTCCAGGGAGCATGTTTGAGTGACAGGCGAAAGAGGAAGTGGGATCTCTGAAGCTCCTCCCCCTGCTGGCGGAGCCCCTGGACATCTGGACCGGAGACCCCGTTTACTCTGCTGCCCAGGTACCACCATTTTTTTTTACATTTACATTTTTGGCATTTAGCAGATGCCTTATTTCAAAGCGACTTACAATTACACTGACAGACAGACAGACAGACAGACAGACAGACAGGTCGCAGTGTTGTACTGGGTGAGGCAAGGCAAGGCAAGTGTTTGTATAGAACATTTCATACAACAGGGGCAATTCAAAGAGCTTTACATACATTATTTAATAATACAGCAAGAGGAGCATAGTAAGAAAATAAAAATGACAATGAATAAAAGCAAATATAAGAAGTAAATAGATAAAACATTTAATAAGACAATAGTTAATGGAAAAAATACATTGATAGAAGTGTTTGTGTTTAACACTAGGAAAGCCGTGAGGTGTCATCGGGCACCAGTGAGTACAAAACAATTTCTACCTTTGCACTCGATCAAATGTCAGGACCCTCCTTTCATGACTTTTCCTAGATATGTGCGTTCTACCACCCAGTATCTTTACATTTTCAAAATCGAGTTAGTATAAAGCGATTTTGCAGTATTTCTGTGTGTGTCTGTGTATTTGCCTTGGAATTCGGCTGCAATTCTCTTTTATATCAGCAGAGGTAGCAAGGGGGCACACACTGTGCTCAAACTTCAGGCTTTAGTGCTGAATTAGATATAGTGGATAAGACTGATAAGTATGTTACATAATGTGTTTATATATAGGCTATATATAGCAATAGGGATACATAAGATATGTATATGTACAGACAGTTATGAAAATGATAAACTGTACAGTTTGTACTATCCAACTGTATAAACTGTACAGTTTGTACTATCCAAGTTCCATGCAATAGTGATAATATATTATGATATGTGTAGCCTATGTACAGTTATACACAGTATGTACCTATCAAGTTGTGTGGTGCATGCATAGCTACCGCAGCAAAGTAATTGCAGTAGCCTACGTTTGATTATGCATGTACTCATCAACGAATATATTATATAACAAACGGATATTTATAATATTGTATATAATGTATTTTTTGTATATCACTGTAGAACACGGTGCTAGACCACTGGACCACCTCAGGCCACCAGTAATAACCATAATTGTGGATTACTATTTACAATTAGTAGTCTCCTAATCTCGCTACAGTTTGAGTGAGTCTGTAACTACTTTTGTTTCAGCCCATTCTTGCCTATAGACAACTGTACAATCATTCATATTGAGTTTATTCACCCAATAAAGTAAAGATGAATAATACTGCCCTTCACCTTATTATCAGATGTTCATAGACCTGTGTCGGCAATGATAATAATACACAACAGGCAAGACGGTTGTACCATAGATATACACAGATTAATATTTGTAGATTCGTTTTCGAACATTAGATAGGCCTAGTTGATTTTGGCAACATTGTACATTGTAGTAGCCAATTGTCCGCTCGCCAACTAAAGCACTTGGTTATAAACATACTAGGCTCCGTTTCTAACAAGTAGGCTTCTGACAAAATCACTGTATGGGACTCGTTTCTAAAAAGTGAGTTACAATCACTTGATGTAGGCCTAATGGTTGATGGGGGGAGGGTTGATGATGGCTCTCGATCGTTTCCGATCAACAAAGACAAAGACATCGGGTTTCCCCCGCTCCACCACGTCCCAACGGTGTGTTTCTGTAACCATTTTCTCCTCCTTGTTGCATAAAAAAAAATCAAGACTCCACTATTTATAAATAATAATCCACAGATAGGCACAGTCACAGTGCTACATGAAAATATCTAGCCACACACCACATATCATCGCCCTATATGTATTTATCATCATATTTCTCAATATAAAACGGAGGTACGATATATGGCAGATATACTGTATGTATGGTATATCATGGCAGTTTCTGGCGCCTGTCCCGTTCTGTTCAAAGAATATTATATAAAACGCATCACATGTTTGTCATTGTGTGAAAATGTTTCTGTAGCGAAGAACCTTGGTTCAATCTGGAGCTGATCAACTCCGGACGGCAATAGCTCGTTGTGGGTGCAATTGTGCAAGAATAACACTATTTACAGCGCTGTCATTTATTGCTATATTTATTTCTGTTATATATAAATGTGAGCATTACAGATACCTGGTCAACACAGCTTGGGATTCCAAGGAAATTACATGGAACTATGTGTGCCGCCATTGGTGTGTGAATGTGTGTGTGAATGGGTGAATGAGAGGCCGTTGTAAAGCGCTTTGGAGCAGCTTTGGAGCAGCAAAAAAGGCGCTATATAAGTGCAGTCCATTTACCCTTTACCATTTGTGAAAGGGACAACATTGCAATATATATTACAGTTATTTTTTAATAGTGATAATCAACTTTCATTCGTTAGTAATGAAAACTCCCGCAGTCTCGATCAATCTCCTAGATCAATCTCCTCTCCACTTACGTTACATCTACAATCGAATCAAATCAAATCAAATTTTATTTGTATAGCGCATTTCTTACAAGATGCAACTCAATGCACTTCACACAATGAACATTTTCAGTCAATCAGTCAATCAATCAATCAATACTGACAGAGCCGCGAGCAGGCAAAAGTAAAAACCTGTACAGACAGGCTAGTGACCAAACTACTAGACCTGGGACTATCACACTATATATGTGCATGGATCAAGGACTTCCTGTCCGACCGCCCCCAGAGGGTGCGGGTGGGCTCCCACACCTCCACAGCCCTCAGACTCAGCACTGGGTCCCCCCAGGGGTGCGTGCTAAGCCCCATCCTCTACAACCTCTACACCTACGACTTCACCCCCGTCCACCCCAGCAACTCCATCGTAAAGTTTGCAGACGACACCACCGTGGTGGGCTGCATCTCGGGGGGGGGGACGAGGCGGCGTACAGGGATGAGGTAGAGCAGCTGAGCAAGCTGTGCAAGGTTAACAACCTGCTGCTGAACAAGTCAAAGACCCAGGAAATCATCGTGGTCCAGCCCCTGCTCATCGACGGAGAGAGTGTGGAGAGAGTCTCAACCCTCCGATTCCTGGGGGTGCACATACAGGATGACCTGTCCTGGAAGAACAACACAGCAGCCGCCATCAAGAAGGCACAACAGCGGCTCTACTTCCTGAGAGTCCTCAGGAAGGAACACAACAAGCAGGAGATACTGGTGGCCTTCTACCGCGGCGCAGTGGAGAGCATCCTCCCCTACGGCATCTGCAACTGGTTCTCCAGCTGCACAACCGCAGAGAGAAATGCACTACAGAGAGTCGTGAGAACAGCCCAGAAGATCACCGGCGCCCCCCTCCCCTCTCTGGAAGAGCTGTACAACACACGCTGTCTAAGGAAGGCCTCCAAGATCTCCAGAGACCCAACCCACCCTGGGTACGAACACTTTGCCCGGCTGCCCTCGAAAAGGCGGTACAGGACCATGGCCGCAAGGACAAACAGACTGAAGCACAGCTTCTACCCCAGGGCCATCCAGGCCCTGAACACAGCAAAGACCTAGGTTCTGGGCCCTGGACAGTCTGGACGGATTGATGGCAGCTGCTGGATTGAAAAAATCAGGTGTAGTGCTGAGGCACAAATATGTACATTTCAAGCCTGCAAACTGCGACACTTTAAATGAATGTGCAATAACACTATGTGCAATATGACAACCCTAGTCGTCTATCTGTACAGTATAGTATAGTGGATAGTGTACATAGCCTTTATTTATGTAAACCAGCTCCTTTCCCTTCTTGTTTTTTTAGTTCTTTTTTCTTTCCTAGCACCAGGGGAGCCACCCCTCCCAAATTTCGTTGTTTGGTACCTGTACTATAGCAATGACAATAAAGACCATTCATTCATTAATTCATTCATTCATTCACTATGTAGCCAGGAAAAATTCCCTTGCAGCCCTCTACACATAGAGCGACTACTAGCCAGTTATCAAGGACCCCAATTGAAATAAGCCAGTGGCTTTCTTGGGTTTTTATCCTGTTAGTTGACCTTGTATGTAATATGTACATTCATGTACCTACTTCTGCAAATCTTCTAATAAAGTTTTCAATCAATCAATCAATCAGTTTGCCTACCAGTACCCAGCGGTGGGCCCCCACACCCCCCCCCCCCCGGGGAGCCCCCGCCGCCCCACGCACCCAGCCCGCTCCACCACCAGCACACCCGGCCCAGCCAAGCAAGCACAGACCAAAGAGGCCCCGCACAAGGACGGCCAAGCAGGTGCCCCGGCGGCGGAACAGACCAGGCACACGGGGAAGCCGGGGGGCCCCAAGGGGAGGCCAAGGACCACCGGCACAAAGCAAGCAAGCTAGGGCAAAAACCTGTACACCATGTATCCAGGAAAAATTCCTTGCATATTATCGGCGTACACACTGTCCATAAATTTAGTGTTATATGAATGAATGAATGAATGAATGGTCTTTTATTGTCATTGATATAGTACAGGTACCAAACAACGAAATATCTGCATCGTTCGGCATCCAGCATGGGCACAGGTCCTGCCAAAAGAGAATCTTAAGCACAGTTATGATGCAACAACACAATAAAGACAATAAAGATGACAGCAATACAACCTGATGGTGGTCCTGGTACACCCTTGTACCGGTTCCAATACTGCTCTAGGTGCTACTGGGAGCTGACAGTGCCTCATCAGCACCCGGGTCCATTTTCCTGTCAACACAAATCTCAAAACACGAGTATGGTGTAATGGCCTAGTGATCCTAGTTCTATAATGTCCAATGTCTCCCTTAGTATCAAAAGGCGACATTGGATAAGTAGGTTTTGAGGTCACGCTTAAAAATGTCCTGAGTTTTAGACAACCTCAGGCCCTCAGGTAGGGTGTTCCACAATCTAGGAGCATATACTTGTAGCCCAGCTACTAACGTGAGCTATGAGCATTTCAATAAATAAGTCCATTTAATAAATAAGCATCATTTCATGGTTATGTACACGGTTATTAACATTGTTATACGTTTATAATGTGTACTTGTTTACAAACTCTAATGTGAGTTCGCTCATTGGTTATATGTCATTCATTCATTTCTTTATTTCATTGGTCCATCGGGAAGAGCTAGCCAATGAAATGTATGCTGAGAGAGAGGGGGCGGGACTTTGTACTAATAGCGTTAGGTTGCACTAAGTAACGTGTCAGAATGTTTGAGGACCTCGTGTAGTGAAGTAAGACTTGTTGTGTATGCTGTGTGTATTAACAATTCGGGAATCAACGAACAGTTATTCTTTTGGATGTTGGTGCACATTGAAGCTACCAGAGAATTGGAAGTCGAGAGACCCAGCAAAAGGAAAGCTCTTCGTTGGACAACGGAGACCGTTTCCAATCGCCTGGGGTAACTCGAGACCGTCCATTGAATCTTCGCGTCAGTGTCCTTCAATCATTCTCCTGCGCTCGTGGGAGAGCGCTGGACCTCATCCCCCTCATCTCTGCCTCTTTTTACACCATCTTTCAAACCCCTCGTTTACCTACGAGTTCCCCACGAGGTTACGTAAAGTCTATATTCTATGACTGACAGGGAGCCAGTGTAGTGATCTCAAGACAGGTGTGATGTGCGCTCTCCGTTTGGTCCTAGTAAGGACACGAGCAGCAGCATTTTGAACCATTTGTAGTCTATTAATCTTTTTTTTGGGGAGACCTGTCAGGAGAGCATTACAGTAATCTAGCCTACTAGTAACAAACGCATGCATTACTTTTTCAGTGTCTGCCTGGGAGAGGAATGATTGTACCTTAGTGATGTTTCTTAGATGGTAGAAGGATGTTTTAATAGTATTATTAATATGGGTTTCAAAATTTAGATCTGGGTCAATTATGACACCAAGATTCCTAGCCTGACACTTAGTGTTAAGAGCTAGTGTTTTCAAGTGTGCAGATAATTTCTCTCTCCCAGTTTTCTCGCCAATGAGCAATACCTCTGTTTTTTCTTGATTGAGTTGGAGAAAGTTTTGTGTCATCCAAATATTAATATCGGCAATACAATCTATCAGGTGGTCGATCATCTTGTAGTCGTTGGGAGTTACTGAGATATAAAGCTGAGTGTCGTCAGCATAGCTGTGGTAGTTAACGCTATGCCTCTTGATAACAGAACTGAGGGGTAGCATGTATAGGCTAAAAAGCAACGGTCCTAAAATGGACCCCTGGGGAACTCCACAGGTTGTGCTATAATTTTTTGACTTATGGTCACCAAGGGCTACAAAGTAGTCTCGGCCAGGTAAGTCCTGAACCAGTTTAAGACCGGACCTGAGAGGCCAACCCAGTTTTCAAGTCTCTCAATAAGTATGGAATGGTCTACCGTATCAAAGGCTGCACTTAAGTCTAAGAGTACAAGAATCGAGTCTGCATTTATCCTAAGGTCATTAGTTACCTTTAGCAAAGCGGTTTCTGTGCTGTGGTATGATCGGAAACCTGACTGAAGTGGGTCATACCTATTATTTAAGACTAAAAATTCATGAAGCAGTTTATACGCTGCCTTTTCTAAAATGTTGCTTAGAAAAGTGAGATTGGATATTGGTCTACAGTTTTTTGGATCAGAAGGATCTAGGTTACTTTTCTTCAGGGTGGGTCTAACCAGGGCAGTTTTAAGCGCCGCTGGAAATATCCCTTTAAGTAGGGAGTGATTTACAATGCCTAGTATGTCATCAGACACAGATTCAAAAATGTCCTTAAAAAAGGTGGTAGGAATAGGGTCAAGGGGACACGTAGACGGTTTAAGCTGTGACACAATTTTACCTAATGGCTGTGATTGGGTGGGGGGTGGTGGGCGGGGGGCTGTGATAGGGTGGGGGGTGGAAGGCGGGGGGCTGTGAGTGGGTGGGGGGCAGGGGGCTGTGATTGGGCGGGTGGGTTGGAGGTTTGTGGCGGGAGGGACATGTGTGGGAGGAGGGGGAGGTAGGGGACTGCTGGGGTAAAGGGAGATTGGGAGAGGGGGGGGGGGAGGTTTCTACTGGATTTTTGTTATTCTATATCTCTTTTGTTCATTTACATGTTACCACTCCCTTGTACCATTCCCTGAAGAAAAATCAATAAAAAATTGATCACAAAAATATACTTTTGGTTCTTAATGAGTTCTGTCATCACTTTCATACCCTCTTCAACCAAACCCACTCTGAAGGCGTTTATTAAACATAGCAGTTTAGGAGGGTTTCATGACGGCGTTGACAAATACGTTGGTGTTTTTTAAAACCGCGGATTACGGTATAACTGTATAACCGCCCAACCCTAGTGTGTGTGTGTTAATGTTGTCATTTTGTCATGTTGTCATGGTTACCATATGTCTAGCTTACTGTATGTGTGTGTGTATGTTTGTGTGTGCCTACACGGAAAACACCCATAGAAATTAAACAAGACTCACCATTTCGCTGTTAGATGAGCAACACAAATTAATGCCTATTCCTTTTAAATCTGCGCCAAAAGGCTAAATCCAAAGACAATATCAGTCACAGTCAAAACTATTTACAGTTATATAGCCTATTCCACTCCGTGTTCATTTGTGGGCGCTACGCAAGAAAAGCATGGCATCCAGCTGTTGATGTGTTGCTCATATGTTAATTAGCTCCTGTGCTAACTTAGTGGTTCCTGGTCCAGCCACTGTTAGAAATGGTCTGATGTCGTTGCAACAGAAATCCACGCACTTTTCGGTGACTTGCGATTTAACGTTAGCTGGCTTGGATATAAAGGTTAGCTGGCAATGGTTTGGAGAAGAAGTTGGGCCTTGAAAGTTGGCTTGTGCTAGCACTAGCTATGGTGCATCCATGGTCAACATGACGTTGCAGATGGAATGAACCGGGTTTCTTTCTATCGTAGACTAGGATAGTAGTATTGCAATTTCTGCACTGTACATGAACTGACAAGATTCTTCAGAGAAAAGATGATGAAGTTAGAGTCATTTGAATGTTGTTAGACGTCAGGCACATATAGGGTTAAACTCTCTGTCATGAAACCGGAAGCAAGCGCGGCTAACAAAAAACAGCGCTACGAACGTCTAAACTGTATTTTAATAACATAACAACATGCTGATAGAACATCAACATGCTAAAAACACATAACTACATAATTAGATGATCACACAGTCCTTGCTTTTGAACACGTCCTAAAATTAAAGTATGTTTACAAGCCATGTATCACTTACCGTTAGCCTCAAACAATAACAATGAACCCATTCCACAAAGTATCCATAGCCGTTTCACGCGAGTGGTTTATGGTTTCACCAGCTGGCGTCACAAAAAAGTGCCTCTTAGGCTTGAGGACTAGTATATCTGTTATGTAGGACTAGATGTTGATATCCCTCGATAGATACATACTTAAGGCACCGATGAGACTCTGTGGTGTTCAAATGAGCGATGGCATCCTTTGGGTTGTCAAGTGGGCGCCCTCCTTCATGAATGTTTCGCTGATAAGCCCACGACACCTCCAGAGGGTTCAGCAGTGAATCCCAGCGTCCCAGGTTCACTCCCTAGATGCGATCAGCTCATTTGAACGCCCGGGTCGAGTCCTTTCTCTTCATCCACAGCCACTGGCTCCCCTTTTCAGCAGCCCTGGAGAGGTCCTTGATTGCCTGCCGGTGGGCCTTTCCTCGCACTCCCATCTCCCTGAGTAGCCTGGATGTTGAGGTGGCTACGAACCCTCTGCAGCCTACTTCCACTGGGCGTACCTTCGCTGTCCAGCCTTGTTGTTGGGCATCTGCTGCGAGTTCAGTGTACCTCAGCCTCTTCCGCTCGTAGGCCTCCTCCACTGCACCCTCCCAGGGCACAGTGAGCTCGATGATGTAAACGAGCTTGAGCGAGGCTGACCACAGCACAAGGTCTGGTCACAGGTTGGTGGATGCGATCTCAGCTGGGAAGCAGAGTTTCTTGTCCAAGTCTGCCAGCAGCTTCCAGTCCCGTGCTCTGCCCAGCTGCCCAGTGTCTGGTCTTATGGTGGTGAGGCTGGCTTGACCCTCACCCTCCCGAACAAATGGTGCTGGTTGCCACCGGGATGACGGGGGAGGAAGGGCGTTCACACTTGTCCGTTGACTTTCCAGCACTGCTGCAAGACACCTTAGCACCTGGTCGTGCCGCCAGGTGTAACGGCCTTGGGTAAGGCTGGTCTTGCATCCCACTAAGATGTGCTTCAGTGTTGCTGGACTTTGACATAGAGGGCACGTGGGGTCTTCGCCATACCACTGG
>NC_137680.1:36512398-36524898 GCF_963989245.1 Nansenia antarctica
GCCAGCTGGTCAGCGCAGTCTTTCAGATACCTTCTGGCCCAGCTGCTTTCCTTGGGTTCACTGCCTTCAGTGTGCGTCTCACCTCTGCTCCGTGAGGATGATGCTTCAGTGTGCGTCTCACCTCGTGCTCCGTGAGGATGATGCTGCTGTGGGCTGGAGAGTGTGGTGTGGCTGCTTCTGTCGGCACCACCTCGGGGGTGGCGTTGTTGTGTGGTGTGGCTGCTTCCCTCGGCACTGCCTCGAAGCGTGCAAAGAAGGAGTTCACCTCCTCCGCTAGCTGAGGGTCGCCCTCGTCGGCTGAGGAGTGGCTGGGTTTGTAGTTGGTCATGTGTTGAATCCCCTGCCACACCTGCCTGGAGTCGTTGCTCTGGAAGCAGTCCTCAATCTTCCTCTTGTAGTCAGCCTTGGACCTCTTGATTCCTCGGTTCAGGTTGGCTCTGGCAGTGCTGTATAACTCCCCATCACCAGACCTGAATACGGTGTCCCTCTCTCTGAGCAGACGCTGCACCTCTCTCGTCATCCACGGCTTCGTTTTGGGGTAGACCCGGATACGCTTGTCCTCGGTGAGTCTGTGCAGTGCTTGATGTGTCCCAGCACCGATGAGAGAGAGACAGAGACAAACATGTTGTTAACCGTAATGCTCTTTGCAATCACCTGTTCACTTTCTTAACCGTATCCAAAAATATCGCCACCGCGCCGTTCATCCAAGTGGCAGATTTAATGCTGTCGTGTCATTAAAAAATGTAAATAAATAAATAGATAGAAAAAGAGCTCACTCACTCATAAGTCCCGCCACTCACTCCACACTCACATCACTCACGCATGCGCTCAGACAGAAAGAGAGAGAGAGAGAGAGAGATACAGAGGCAGAGAGAGAGAGAGAGAGAGAGACAGACATAGAGAGGCAGGTAGAGAGAGGGTGAGTAGAGAGGGAGGGAGAGAGAGGGTGAATAAAGAGGGAGGGAGAGAGGGTGAGTAGACAGGGAGGGAGAGAGAGGGTGAATAGAGAGGGAGGGAGAGAGAGGGTGAGTAGAGAGGGAGGGAGAGAGTGGGTGAGTAGAGAGGGAGGGAGAGAGACACGCTCTGACACCCTGCTGGGAACAGTAACACGTGTGTGTGTGAACACACTGCACAGATCACACACAGGCGCCAACAACACTTACTCTCTTTCATACACACGCTCATACACTCCCCTACGTAGTATACACACACACACACACACACACACACACACACACACCCCTCCACTTTACCCTGCAAACTGGAGGGAGAGAGATGGAGAGAGACACAGAGAGAGAGAGAGAGAGAGAGAGAGAGAGAGAGAGACAGAGAGAGAGACAGAGAGTGAGAGAGACATAGACAGAGAGAGAGAGAGAGAGAGAGAGAGAGAGAGAGAGAGAGAGAGAGAGAGAGAGAGACAGAGAGACAGAGAGAGAGACAGAGAGTGAGAGAGAGAGAGAGAGAGAGAGAGAGAGAGAGAGAGAGAGAGAGAGAGAGAGAGAGAGAGAGAGAGAGAGAGAGAGAGAGAGAGAGATGAGAGAGAGAGAGAGAGAGAGAGAGAGAGAGAGAGAGAGAGAGAGAGAGAGCCTGAAAACGGCATTAGATCCAAATGAAGGAGTATCTTGTGGTGAAATGATGCATGGGGTCGTTGGAAAACCCTGCGAACAAATGCCTGAAATAGAACCCACTACTGTCCTGGACTGTCCTAGTCTTGACTTGAACATATGTGCTGATGTTGCATCCCTAATGTAAACTGGCAGTGCATTCCACAATTTGGGTGGATAAAATGAGAATGCAGCCTCACCAAATCTCTTCTTTTGTACATGTGGTACACAGAGAAAACCAGTGTCAGAAGACCTGAGAGCTCTATTGGGCTGATATGCTAGCAGAAGGTCTGAACATATTCTGGTGCTGTGCCAGTGAGAGCTTTATAAACAAGCAGAAGGATCTTGAAATTAGGTTCTTATTAGCTCAAAGTTGAACACGTTATTGTACGACTCCTTCATGTCCCGTCAGCTGGATGCTTCCACTCTGGAGACAACAACGAGAAAGAGGCTTGGAAATATTCTCCTGCTACCCCAACCCAGGGGAGCGAGGGAGGGAGGGAGGGAGGGAGAGAGAGAGGGAGAGGGGGAGAGAGAGAGGGGGGGAGAGAGAGATAGAGGGAGGGAGAGAGACAGGGAGGGAGGGAGAGAGAGAGGGAGAGAGAGAGGTGGAGAAAGAGAGGGGGAGAGAGAGAGAGAGAGAGAGAGAGGGGGAGAGAGAGTGAGAGGGAAGAGAAAAGACAGGGGTGCAGAGGAATTTTAATGTGCTTGTGTCTGACTCTCACTGACTGCCAAAGAAAAGCAATTACTATCTCTACCTTCTGTCGTGTGTGTGTGTGTGTGTGTGTGTGTGTGTGTGTGTGTGTGTGTGTGTGTGTGTGGTGTGTGTGTGTGACGGCGTTCTTGCCAGCAGGTGAGGCTTTAGCCTGTTAAAGCTACACAGGATTGAAAGGCTAGTGCATTATGGGAGCGTGGCTCTGCCCATAGAGAGAGGTGTGTGAGGGATGTTACTGGGATGTTACTGGATGTTACTGGGATGTTACTGGGATGTACTGGGATGTTACTGGGATGTTACTGGGATGTTACTGGGATGTTACTGGATGTTACTGGGATGTTACTGGGATGTTACTGGATGTTACTGGGATGTACTGGGATGTTACTGGGATGTTACTGGGATGTACTGGGATGTTACTGGGATGTTACTGGGATGTTACTGGATGTTACTGGGATGTTACTGGGATGTTACTGGGATGTTACTGGCTGTTACTGGGATGTTACTGGGATGTTACTGGATGTTACTGGATGTTACTGGATGTTACTGGGATGTTACTGGGATGTTACTGGATGTTACTGGGATGTTACTGGATGTTACTGGGATGTTACTGGGATGTTACTGGATGTTACTGGGATGTTACTGGGATGTTACTGGGATGTTACTGGGATGTTACTGGATGTTACTGGATGTTACTGGATGTTACTGGGATGTTACTGGATGTTACTGGGATGTTACTGGGATGTTACTGAGATGTTACTGGGATGTTACTGGATGTTACTGGATGTTACTGGGATGTTACTGGGATGTTACTGGATGTTACTAGGATGTTACTGGGATGTTACTGGGATGTTACTGGATGTTACTGGGATGTTACTGGATGTTACTGGATGTTACTGGGATGTTACTGGGATGTTACTGGGATGTTACTGGGATGTTACTGGATGTTACTGGATGTTACTGGGATGTTACTGGGATGTTACTAGGATGTTACTGGGATGTTACTGGGATGTTACTGGATGTTACTGGGATGTTACTGGATGTTACTGGATGTTACTGGGATGTTACTGGGATGTTACTGGGATGTTACTGGATGTTACTGGGATGTTACTGTATGTTACTGGGATGTTACTGGATGTTACTGGGATGTTACTGGATGTTACTGGATGTTACTGGATGTTACTGGGATGTTACTGGATGTTACTGGATGTTACTGGATGTTACTGGATGTTACTGGGATGTTACTGGATGTTACTGGATGTTACTGGGATGTTACTGGATGTTACTGGATGTTACTGGATGTTACTGGGATGTTACTGGGATGTTACCAGGGATTAAAGTTCTCCGTCGCTACGACGGATTTCCGTCAATTTTTTCCAAGTCGCGACGGATTTCCGTCAATTTGCTACGGCGCGGGAAAAATAAATAAAATAATTGCGGCATTTCGCCGACGTGGTGGCAGGGGCGCTGTTTCGCAAATAAGTTAGCTTTCGTGTTTGCTAGCGAAACAGCTGATAGTTGATGTTGACTGCTCAAGGAGAATACATATTTGAAAGTACAAAATGCCTGAGAGCCTTATATTGCATTATATTACATTATATTTTGAATGGTCATCTGGTGCCTGAATATTGTTTTTTCCTTTACATATACAGGTGCTTTTTTTTCCTTTACATATACAGGTGATATTTCAGTAATTCCATTCAAAAAGTGAAACTTGTATAATGTATACATTCATTCCACATAGACTGATATATTTCAAGTGTTTATTGCTTTTAATTTTGATGATTATTACTGACTAACTAATGAAAACCCCAAATTTAGTATCTCAGAAAATTTGAATATTGTGAAAAGGTTCAATATTGAAGACCCCTGGTGCCACACTCTAATCAGCTAATTAACTAAAAACACCTGCAAACGCCTTTAAATGGTCCCTCAGTCCAGTTCTGTAGGCTACACAATCATGGGGAAGACTGTTGACCTGACAGTTGTCCAAAAGACGACCATTGACACCTTGCACAAGGAGGGCAAGACACAAAAGGTCATTGCTAAAGAGGCAACAGATGGTAACATGGACAGGATCCTTAATGTTCTTGTAAGGTACTTCGATGAGGATATGGGGAAAGTGTTGACCCAGCATCTGGCCTCAAGGATAGTTAACATCGCAGATGCCTCAACCCTCACACACACACTGACAGATATCCTCCAGTCATACAACCTGAACTGGAATCAGGTTGTTGCTATACTGCTGGATAACTGCAATGTGATGAGAGGGAAAAGGTCTGGAGTGGAGACACAAATCCGAAAAGAAAATCCATCACTCCTGGACATCAGCGGAGACACGGTTCACATGGTCTCAAATGCAACCAAGGCCCTTTTGAAGCCTTTCCAGGGATTTGTGGATGAATTTTGCTCTGATGTCTACTATGATGTAGAAAAATTCCCCAAACAGAAGGAGCTTTTTGGCGAGTTTCAGTCCTTGCTCCATTTGGAGAAGAAGAGCTTGATCCGTCCCATCAGCAGCAGGTTCCTCCAAATGCTGGATGTGTGCAACAGAATACGGGAGCTTATGGATCCATTGATTGTGCACTTCTACAGCTTCCTGTCTCCTCAAGATCAGCACAAATACAGGTACAATAGCATTAGCATTATCTTTTTATGTCTGTTTTCTCTGTACTAGCAGGCCCAATTTGCAAAATCTAATTAAATAAATCAGAGCAAATATAGCATTCCTGTTCCCCCAAAAATGTGAAATAATACTATTAACATTAACTATTAGTTGATGTTAATATTAACAATTAATTAATTAATTAATTAGTTAAGTTAATATTAACTATTAACAACCCTAGTCGTCTATCTGTACAGTATAGTACAGTGGATAGTGTACATAGCCTTTATTTATGTAAACCAGCTCCTTCCCTTCTTGTGATTTTTTAAAAAGTTTTTTTTTCCCCCTTTCCTAACACCAGGGGAGCCACCCCTCCTAAATTTCGTTGTTTGGTACCTGTACTGTAGCAATGACAATAAAGTCCATTCATTCATTCATTCATTCATTCATTCAACTGTATAATTATATGCTTTTTGTGATGCAGATGGCTCCTGAACCAGGTTCTTGATCAGCATGCAGTTACATCTGATGAGAAGGCAAGGATCACGGTTCTGCAACTGCAAATGGCAAAATCTGCAGGGACCGGAACTGATGTCAACCAAAACCGGAAGACACGCATCTGTATGCTTTTCTCAGAGTTCAACAAGCTCACAGCCTTGATTGATTTATACAGAGGTATGTTCTCGGGCTGGGTGATATTGGAAAAAACTGACATTGCAATATTCTTTTTCACTGCAATATATAGGCCTATTGTGATACATAAAAGAAAACTGGCATGCAGGCACGTGTTACAGATTTACTTATCTAACTTAAGATCAGTAAATGTGATTGGCTGACCTGGCATGTAGGAAAGAAGCAGCTTCATTGGAAGAAACATTACACAGCAAAAAATAATGATGCAGTTTTTTCAGGAGTTGCAAGTGGGCTTAATAGGGACGTTTACCCTATATTGTGCAGCCCTAGCTCAGTCACGTTTGAAGTGGAAAGAAATGTACAGAGATGTCTTATCGATTTATTTATTGTTGCATATTTTTCCTGTAATGGAATCTGAGTATGTTACATTACTATGTTTGTGATCAGGAAAGAATAGTAAAACATATTCAGCGACTTTTCTAATCAGGCTTAATTGTGATTTTCAGGTGTACTTCCAACTTTCCAGGTGTTCCTGAAAAAGTTGCAGCATGAAAAGCCCATGCTCCACGCACTGCATGCCGAAATGATGCTACTGGTCCGGGAACTTCTCTCCAAGTTCATGAAGCCTGTTTACATCCCCCTGAGTGTGAAGGGCTTGTTGAAGCTTGATGTTCAGAAGAGAGACCTGCAGTACCCTGACCAAAGGTTGTCTGTGGGGAGATTCAGCTTCTCTACCTTAAACAAGGCTAGAGTGGAGAAAAGGCCCTGGGTGCAGAACGTCTACAGCTCTCTCAGAGAAGGCTACATCAATGCAGCAACATACCTCCTGAAAAACCTTCCCCTCAACAACCACATCATCACCTGTGCTGACACTATCATTGATTCTCCACGAATCGGTCCAAGGGGCATTCAACACCTTAGCCAAGGCCTTGCCAAATGCAGTGAAATCTGAGGAGCTTGGTCAACTGAATGAAGAGGAGCGAGCCTACCAGATTGACGCAGATTTAGGAGCACAGGCCAAACACTTTGAGGAGAATACCGAACGAATCGATGTTGACTGGTGGAGTAGGATCTTGGCCAAGAAGACGCCAGAAGGAGGGATGAGATTCCCCATCTTAGGGAAGTTGGTAAAGGCCCTTCTGTCATTGTTCACTGGCCCTCTTGTCGAAGGATCATTTAACATCATGGATGACATCATAGAAAAAGACAGGGTCAGGCTGAACATTGAGACATATGAAGGCTTAGCCATTATCAAGTCCCACATGAAGGCAACAGGGAAAACGGCCTCCAAAATGGAAATCAGCCCTGCACTGAGGAGCTTGTGCCTGTCTTCTTATGAGAGATACCAAAGTCATCTGAAGAAGAAGGAGAACATTGACAAGCAAAAGGAAAGGAAACTGATGGAAGCTGTGAAAGTCCTCTCAGCAGTTAGGGTAAGAAAAGTAACAGAAAAGTTAAAGAAAGGTTCCACCTCTTCTGCTCCTGCAAGAGCCTCCTCCTCCACTCTTGGAGTCACAGCCATTTCACCTGTTAGAGCCTCCACCTCATCCTCCTCCTCCTCCACTCCTGGAGTAAGAGCCACTGCACCTGCTACAGCCTCAAAATCCTCCTCCTCCACTCCTGGAGTAAGAGCCACTGTATCTACTACAGCCTCAAAATACTCCTTCTCCATCCCTGGAGTCAGAGCTACTGCATCTACTACAGCCTCAAAATCCTCCTCCTCCACTCCTGGAGTCAGAGCCACTTCATCATCTAGAGCCTCCTCCTCCACTCCTGGAGTCAAAGCCACTTCACCTGCTACAGCCTCAAAATCCTCCTCCTCCACTCCTGGAGGCTTCATCATCTAGAGCAGCGTTTCTCAACCGGGGTGCCGCGGCACACTGGGGCGCCGCCTGGCGTCTTCAGGGGTGCCGTCAAATAATTCTGAATAAATCTATAAATAAATAAATGCAATACATCATCAAAATCTGTCTCGCGCGCCCCTTTCCCATGTCACAATGTCAATACCGGGTTCAGCGTAAGGTCAGTGTGTCTGCAATTAGCCTGCATTGTTTTTTCATTTACCGCGCAAAGACATTTTCGAGAGCAATGAACAAGCAAACAAGCAGAATCATGGAACATGACAAACTGACAACAGATCATCCATCACAAGCTAGCAAGGATGCTGAATATTTTGTTCGGATGAAAAGTCACCATAGCCGTCCAGAACAGGTAATGATGAAGTGCGCCAAAGTTTCTGATAAAGCGTTGGAGGCTAGTTACCTCGTAGCCGAAATTATTGCTAAGGCGAAGAAGCCACACACTATAGCCGAGTCCGTTCTATATGGATGATCGGTGACATTATTCTGTCGTCCGACTTCGGAAGCTAAGCAGGGTTGGAAAGTTCGGGAAATAACGCACGGTTTCGTTTTCATGCAATGAATTTAATACATCCAGACAAGGATGCGCGCAGCGGGAGAGAGAGACGCATTTTCTGGCTTAATAACTCTGCATCCCCGGTGTTTACGTTGAATGGACTGGATAGGTGTTTCCAATCAAATGTGGGAATATGAAAATGAATTTGTTCCATAAATTCCCGCGTTTGTTTGGTCACTGTGTCATGTTTATACAGCACGGTTACGTGCCTGATGCCTTTGATGCACACTTGCCTTTTTCACTCCCTCCTCTCTCTCTCTCAATAATAATAATACAACTTTTATTTGTATCAATAGCCGCTGAGTGTGTGTGTGTGTGTGTGTGTGTGTGTGTGTGTGTGTGTGTGTGTGTGTGTGTGTGTGTGTGTGTGTGTGGGGCTGTCTGGGTGATGCAGTGTCGTTTTTGAATAGCTATATTTTAGACTGGGGTGCCTTGAGATTTTATCGACTTTTGAAGGGTGCCGTGACTGAAAAAAGTAGTGTTGTTCCGATACCATTTTTTGATCCCGATACCGATACCGATACCTGACCGTGCAGTACTTGCCGATACCGAGTACCGATCCGATACCACGGCGTTTGAAAAAACAAAACAAAAAAACATGTTTTTTGAGCCGCATACTCACCTCGATGTAAAATTATTGCTAACACTTAGTCTGGCACTGCTCAAAGCCTTTGTAAAACAGGAAAAAATACCAACAGAGAGTGAATACTATAGAACTTTTTTTATTGTCTACCTGGTATGGTGACAAGAAAATCAACCCCTTATAAAACCTGAAATGTGGCTCTCACAGATGCCAATCAGTGCAATATCCATTTAAGATATAAAACAGTCGTAGTAGTAGTGCAACAGCAAGTGAACATATACAAACAAAATAACTTTAGTACTTAAAAAAAAAAAAAAAAAAAAAAGCGGATTTTTTTTTTTGTTAGTACTCGCCGATACCGATACCAGCATTTTTGTGCGTATCGGTGGCCATGCCGATACTAGTATCGGGATCGGAACAACACTAGAAAAAAGGTTGAGAAACGCTGATCTAGAGCCTCCTCCTCCTCCTCCCCCTCCTCCACTCCTGGAGTCAAAGCTGGTCCCACAGAAGAAACCCTGAAACGGACATCAGGTGTAGCCAAGCTTCAGGCATATCACTTCACTGCCAAAAAGCAGAAAAAGTGAAAAGCACTATAGTAAGTATTACACTTTGTAGCCGTCTCTAGGCACAGAGGGAGGCCGACACAGAGGAATGGTACAGAATATGCTTTTATTTAATGGTTGCACAGCTCAGCCCCGTCACTGACGTGCTGAGCGAGTCTTTCCCCCCCCCGCTGTTCTCCCTTTCGGGACCCGCTCCGTCCGCTCCTGGCAGAGCCCTTGCTCTCGCCCCGCTGCTCCGCTCCTGGCAGAGCCCTCGCTCTGCTGTTCTCCCTTTCGGGACCCGCTCCGTCCGCTCCTGGCAGAGCCCTCGCCCTCGCCCGCTGCTCCTCCCTTTCGGGACCCGCTCCGTCCGCCCGGCTCCCTGCACCTCACCCCCTTTCGGGATCTCGTGCGTCCTCGCCGCGGCTCTCTCTCTCTCTGTCTTACAGTGTCTCCACTCGGTCAGGTACTTCCTGCCCTACTCATCTCCCGAGGGAACAAACACACACAGGTTAAATAGACCAGTGGAACAACGAGTCTGATCACTGACACCTGTCCGTAATCAGCCCATTATTCCCCTCCACGGCAGTCTAGCTCCCTCTGCAGGCCAGAACGCGCCATGTTCCCCACACACTTATTATTATTTAATGCTGTTTTGGTCTTTTTCAGTGATCGCTCACTTCAAAACAAAAACTGTGTTTGTTTGGTGTTATACTAGACAGCTGCCATCTCAAGGTGGGTCTTACTATTAACCTGACAAAAATGTCAGTATGCATACAGTAGCATTGCATAGTCTTAACATCATATGTTTATTTTACCTGCACAGAAACTGGCTGATAAATGACTCTGGCTTCCCCCTCCCCCCCGCCCCCAATGCTGCCCAGGACTGAATATGCACTGGACTCACTGTAAAAACTCTGCACTGCACTTTATATATGTTGCACTATCCAATGCACTGTTGGCTGTCCTGTGTTGTCCTGTTTTTTGCATTTGTTTTTGTACGTGAAAAAAGTATAAACGCACTTACTGTAATGCCGAAGCAAATTCCTATATGTGTATGCATAATGGCAATAAACGTTATCTGAATCTGAATCTGAATCTGAATCTGATTGCAGACACCAAAGACTAGAGGAACCTCTGAATGCAGAAGACGTGTGGATTAAGTGCAATACAAGACACATTCAGTTCATGTGTTTTTTTGTGTTTTTAGTTCCTTGTTCAAGTTGTAAGCTTGCTCCGTTGGCACAATGTAAATAAAAAACTTGCACTGAAAAGTTATGTAGATGGTTGATTATTTGTATGTCAGAGTCAACCCTTGCAATAAGTATCAATTTTATTTCATGAATTGAAAACAGCATTGATATCACATAAAAGCAAACTGGCAATAGAAAAGCTGTTCAAAAGAATCTTCTTCCCTTAAAACGCTAATGTTATAAAATACAAACATATAGTGGAGGTTAAAATGAGAATATGACTTGGCTTGAACACATTTTCAGTCAGGATAAAAATTTTTGCTTTAATCCCTGTGTTACTGGGATGTTACTGGATGTTACTGGGATGTTACTGGATGTTACTGGGATGTTACTGGATGTTACTGGGATGTTACTGGATGTTACTGGGATGTTACTGGGATGTTACTGGATGTTACTGGGATGTTACTGGGATGTGACTGGATGTTACTGGGATGTAGAACTCGACCATAGCTGAGTCTTGGTTAAGCATTTACCATTAAATCAAACAGTCACAAAGGCAGATATTCTATACACACACGCACGCACGCACACACACACACACACACACACACACACACACACACACACACACACACACACACGCACACAGAGACACACACACACACACACACACACGCACACACACACTCACACACTCACACACACACACACACACACACACACACAGACACAGAGACACACACACATACACACACACACACACACACACATGGCCACTGTTTATTTTAGGCTGTTTCCTAAAGCATTTAGGTGACCTCTAGAGGAGCCCTGATAGTCACACAGATAGAGAGAGGGAAGAAGGGAGAGAGAGAGAGGGAGGGGGAGGGAGGGAGACAGATAAGGAGAGAGAAGGATTGAGGGGGGGGAGAGTGAGAGAGGGAGGGGGAGGGAGGGAGACAGATAGGGAGAGAGGGAGACAGATAGGGAGGGAGGGAGGGAGGGAGGGAGAGAGAGGGAGGGAGGGGGAGGGAGGGAGACAGATAGGGAGGGAGGGGGGGAGGGAGGGAGGGAGAGAGAGGGAGGGAGACAGATAGGGAGAGAGAGGGAGACAGATAGGGAGAGAGAGGGAGAGAGAGAGACAGCCAGAGGGGAAAATAGGAGAGCGGTGGGTAGGTGGAGAAAGAGAAATGAAAGAGAGAAAGATTAATTGGTGGAGAGAGAAAGAGTGGGAGAGGTTTCTGCTGAGCCTGGGGCCTAGCCACACACACACACACACACACACACACACACACACACACACACACACACAGAGGTATCTTTGGAGACAGGGTTTTTCCTCCTTCGTTCTCGAAAAATATCTCTCTGTCCACAAGAATCAGAATCAGATCAGAATTGCTTTTATGACATGAATGTTCTGACACACAGTAACATACAACACACTAACAGGAACGTGTGGCCTCTTGAAGATGTCAACAAACGAGCTAACGGCGCTATCACACTCTGACGTCACAAGACAAACACTCAGTTTGACCTGTCTACACGTCAACACAAAACTGAGTTTCTGAATATATTCACCCTGGAAGGACGTCTTCCAAAGGGTTTTCAGTGACCCAAAACGCAGTTTGCGTGTGTGGACAAAAGGCCGAAACGCACAGAAAAAGCTAGGTTCTCTGTGTAGACAAGCTAGGTTCTCTGTGTAGACAAGCTAGGTTCTCTGTGTAGACAGACAAGGCCCTGGGACAGTCTCTAGGATGCTGCACCACACATCAAGCTCTCTCTGTCTGTAGTACATTCTCCATCTCTCTCCTCTCCTCTCCTCTCTCTCGTCTGAGTCCTTCCATCTCTCTCTCTCTCTCTCTTTGTCTGTAGTACGCTCTCTCTTCTCTCTCTCTCTCTGTCTGTCGTACGCTCTCCAGTCTCTCTCCCCCTCCGACTCTCGCTCTCTCCTCTCCGCCTCTCTCTCCCCCCCTCCGTCCCTCCCTCTCTCTCCCCCTCCGTCTCCTCTCTCCCCCTCCGTCTCCTCCACTCCTCCCCCTCCGTCTCTCTCTCTCTCCCCCTCCGTCCCCTCCCTCTCTCTCTCCCCCTCCGTCCTCTCTCTCTCTCCCCCTCCGTCTCTCTCTCTCTCCCCCTCCCTCCCCCTCCTCTCTCTCCCTCCGTCCTCCCTCTCTCTCCCCCTCCGTCCCTCTCTCTCTCCCCCCTCCGTCTCCTCC
>NC_137680.1:36529898-36532398 GCF_963989245.1 Nansenia antarctica
ATCCTGGAGTCCAATGGTCTTGACTGGTCACTAGTCATCAGTATTCTACTTGATGTAGATCTATTGATCTATTCATCTATTGATCTATTGTTATAGTGATAGTGGCTTTTTCCCACTTTAAGCCCTGGCAATATTAAAAAGATGGGTTTTTAGTCTTGACTTGAACATAGTCAAGTCTGCTACGGTTGCATCCCTAATGTAAACTGGCAGTGCATTCCACAATCTGGGTGCATAAAATGAGAATGCAGCCTCACCAAATCTCTTCTTTTGTACATGTGGTACACAGAGAAAACCAGCGTCAGAAGACCTGAGAGCTCTATTGGGCTGATATGCTAGCAAAAGGTCTGAACATATTCTGGTGCTATGCCAGTGAGAGCTTTATAAACAAGCAGAAGGATCTTGAAATCTAAAGAAACAGAGACCAGGCTTCAGTCCACCTCTCACCAGCCTGTCACTAGTTTATCATTTGAAATTGCAGGGTTCCCGCACTGGTCTTAAAAAGCCTTTAAGTCTAAAATCCAGCAATCCGACTAATAAGGCCTAAAAAGGTCTTACATTTCAGTTATTCAGTCTAAAAATTAGGTGCTAGGTCTTAAAAATGAGATCCTGCAAGGAAATCAGTCTGACCGCATCTATTTACGCAGAAATTAATCAAGCTGGAACCCAAAAAATGCCAATTCACTTCCTTTTTTGTCTGTATGGCAGTAAAATCCCTCATTTCATCATATGGTGTTGCGGTCTAAAATTCGATTCAAAGAGGTAAAAAAAAAAAAGGTCTAAAAAGGCAAACCGCGGCCAAAATTTGGGGACGGTTTAACGGTATGAAAAATTGGAAACTGCCTAACACACACACACACTCACTCACACACACATTCACACACTCACACTCACACACACACACTTTGTCTCTCTCTCACCCCTTGTCCTCTCCGCCCCCCCAGACACGGTGTCCAGGCCTCGGGAAACGGGGCCGGGCGAGGGGGGCAAGCCGGTGGTGATCCCCAAGGAGAGCCAGGAGAAGATGAAGGAGATGTTCAAGATCAACCAGTTCAACCTCATGGCCTCTGAGATGATCGCCCTCAACCGCACTCTGCCTGACGTACGCCTGGAGGGGTGAGAACTACCCCACGACCCCACAACCACCTCTTAACCCTAGCACCACCCCACGACCCCCACAACCACCTCTTAACCCTATAACTACCACACTATCGCCACAACCACCTCCTAACCCTAGCACCACCCCACGACCCCCACAACCACCTCCTAACCCTAGCACCACCCCACGACCCCCACAACCACCTCTTAACCCTATAACTACCACACTATCGCCACAACCACCTCCTAACCCTAGCACCACCCCACGACCCCCACAACCACCTCCTAACCCTAGAACTACCCCACGACCCCCACAACCACCTCTTAACCCTATAACTACCCCACGACCCCCACAACCCCCTCCTAACCCTATAACTACCACACTATCGCCACAACCACCTCCTAACCCTAGAACTACCCCACTACCCCTCCTAACCCTAGAACTACCCACTACCCCCTCCTAACCCTATAACTAACCACTACCCCCTCCTAACCCTAGCACTACCCCACTACCCCCTCCTCTTCCTCCTGTTCTTCCTGAAGCCTGCGTGCAGCAGTGTAGTTGACAGACACGTTCTCCTCTTGAGTCTCGGTCGGTCGCAGCTGCCGTGTGTTATTGGCTGACTAGGTCGATTAACGCTGATGTGTATTAGCAGGCACACACACACACACACACACACACACACACACACACAGAACAGACATGTGACGACAGGGAACATTGATCCGTGAAATGTGTTTGAGTCTTTCAGCCGCAGGTGATTACTGGGTCTGTTGTCACTAAGGCTCGTCTCCCTCCATCTGCTTTTCCTATTAGGAGATAAGAGAGAGTCAATAGGAGGGCGGGGGGGGGAGGGACTCATACAGGCCGTCATCAGCCGTGGCCGGAGACACACAATGGGTTATTCTGAGCGTTGTCATCATCGGTGCAGTCCTACATTCAGATGGTCAGCGTGTGTGCGTGCTAAGGTTGGCCCATATCCACGTTTTCTATGTCATGATATACAGATATACAGTAAAGATATACAGTAAAGATGTAAAGATATACAGTAAAGATATACAGATATACAGTAAAGAATATACAGATATACAGATATACATACAGTGAAGATATACAGATATGCAGTGAAGATATAGGGTTTATGAGGAGGAGGGTTCTGTGTGTTAGGGTTCATGAGGAGGGGGGTTCTGTGTGTTAGGGTTTATGAGGGGGGGGTTCTGTGTGTTAGGGTTTATGAGGAGGGGGGTTCTGTGTGTTAGGGTTTATGAGGAGGAGGAGGGTTCTGTGTGTTAGGGTTTATGAGGGGGAGGAGGGTTCTGTGTGTTAGGGTTTATGAGGAGGAGGAGGGTTCTGTGTGTTAGGGTTTATGAGGAGGAGGGTTCTGTGTGTTAGGGTTTATGAGGG
>NC_137680.1:36534744-36584744 GCF_963989245.1 Nansenia antarctica
CATAGCCTGGCCCCCCCTTACCTGACTGACCTCCTTCTCCCCACCGCCCTACCCGTACCCTCCGATCCTCATCCATTGTTCCCCTCACTGTCCCACCCTCAAACTCAAAGGCTTCGGTCACCGTGCCTTTTCACGAGCTGCACCCCGCCTCTGGAACTCTCTCCCTCAACCACTCAGAGACTCACCCTCACTCCTCACTTTTAAATCCCACCTCAAAACCTACCTGTTCTCCCAGGCCTACAGCCTCCCCTACCCCTAGCCATCTCCCCCATCCCGGCCACCCCGCCCCCCCCCTGGACACGCATACAACCTCCCCTACCCCTACCCATCTCCCCTAACCCTGCCACCCCCTGATATGCATACAGCCTCCCCTACCCCTAACCACCTCCCATGTCCCTACCACCCCTCCCCGTTCGCCAACTCTGTGTTCCATGTTACTTGTTGTTTTTGTGTTTTCCGTATCTCCTATATTGTCAGCGTCTTTGAGCCTCGGAAAAGCGCTATATAAATGTAATGAATTATTATTATTATTATTATTATTATTATTATTATTATTATTATTATTATTATTATTATTATTATATACAGGTGGAAAGGCTTTTTTAAAAGGCATTTTTAACGAACTCCCAGCAGAGTCAAAACACGAAATTCTGTGCTCACTACCTTTTCCAGTTGAACACAAACTAAACTATGTAAATGCTGCTATTGTTTGCAAAGTTACAAGATCCTTACATCACACAATTTTTTTCAAAGGATGCAAAGTAGTCTATAGAGATGTTGTAGTTGATCCCAAAGTCTGTTCAAACCCAGGCAGCGAGACCAGCAGGAAAACACAACTACATCTTCTATAATTCTAACTGGATAGTACTTTGTTTCCAATCATAGTTAGCTAGATTACTTACTTAGCTAGCTTACTTTTACTTATCAAATGTACATTTTGTGATATAAACACTGTCTCCTCTCAGCTGTCTTGCATCGCGCATAGCCCACAGCGCAGAGCGCATATGTCTAATTGAGTCAACTTGTATTATGCTTATCACCAAGTTCTCCCATACTGTGCTTATGGACTAGTATAGTATGTTCATATCAACGGTAATCAAGTGCTTTAGTTGGCGAGCGCCCCTGGTGATGGTAAGCACTCGTAATACGAGTTCACTCGCTGAAACGAGACAGGTGTGCGGGACCACCACACATCTGCCATATCATACCTTCGTCCCACATGTATTTATCATCATATTTTTCAATATAAAACGGAGGTATGATATGGCATATATATATATATATATATATATATATATATATATATATATATATATAGTACATGGCAGTCCAACGCGCCTGTCCCGCTCCAGTTCTAGTAGATTGCGCAACCCGGGAATCGCCGAAATGTGTGGTAAGGGAGCAACACGGGAATCTACCGGCATTTGGCTCATGTGTGAACTCTCTAACCTCTAGACTACCTGCCTCTCTAACATGAATGAATGAATGGTCTTTATTGTCATTGCTACAGTACAGGTACCAAACAACGAAATTTAGGAGGGTGTTAGGAAAGAAAAAAAAAAAAAACTTTAAAAAAACACTTTAAAAAACACATATATCCACTATACTATACAAATAAAACACTGTGCTGTACTCTATGCTATGCTATACCTATTCTAACATTTCCTATTCTCTGAACCTTATGTACCCTAGGGTTGTCATATTGCACATAGTGTTATTGCACATTCATTTAAAGTGTCGCAGTTTGCAGGTTTGAAATGTACACAGTTGTGTTTCAGTATTACACTTGATTTCAATCTAGTAGCTGCCATCAATTTGTCTAGATTGTCCAGGGCCTAGAACCTAGGTGTTTGCTGTGTTCAGGGCCTGAATGGCCCTGGGGTAGAAGCTGAGCTTCAGTCTGTTGGGTATGAGTAGTATGCTAGTATGCTATTCCGAACACAGCCATGGTTTTTGGTATGCCGTGTTGTAATTCATTCTCTTCCTCCCTCTCTCTCTCTCTCTCTCTCTCCTCTCTCTCTCTCTCTCTCTCTCTCTCTCTCTCTGTCTCTCTCTTTTCTCCTCTTCTGCTTCCCTCCCTTTGTTCACTCTCTCTCTCTTTCCCTCTTCCTCTTGACATTCCTCTCTCTCCTCTGTCTCTCTCTTTCTCTCCTCTCTCTTTCTCTCTTTCTCTCTCTCTCTCTCCCTCCCCCTTTTCCTCTTGATATTCCTTTCTCTCTCACTCTCTCTACCCCCCTCCCTCTCCTCCCTCCCCCTCTCCCTCCCTCCCTCTCCCTCCCATTCTTCTTTCTCCTCTGTCTCTCTCTTTCTCTCCTCTCTCTCTCTCTTTCTCTCTCTCTCTCCCTCCTTTTCCTCTTGATATTCCTTTCTCTCTCTCCCTCCCTCCCCCCCCCATTCCTCTCTCTCCTCTGTCTCTCTCTCCTCTGTCTCTCTCTCCCTTTTCTTCTTGATATTCCTTTCTCTCTCACTCTCTCTCACTCCCCCTCCCCTCCCTCTCCAGGTGTAAGAACAAGCTCTACCAGGAGGACCTCCCTCGTACCAGCGTGGTGATCGTGTTCCACAACGAGGCGTGGTCCACCCTGCTGAGGACTGTGCGCTCCGTCATCGACCGCTCCCCCCCCGCCCTGCTGGAGGAGGTGGTGCTGGTGGACGACGCCAGCGAACGAGGTACGCACGCACGCACACACACCTATACACACACACACACCTATACACACACACAGACGCACACACACACCTACACACACACACACAGACGCACACACAGACGCACACACACACCTACACACACACACACACCTATACACACACACACACACACCTACACGCACACACAGACGCACACACAGACGCACACACACACCTACACACACACACACACACGCACGTACGCACACACACACACACACACACACACACACCTACACACACACACACAGACGCACACACAGACGCACGCTCACACACACACACACACACACACACCCCCACACCACGTGTTCCATTGTGGGGGTTTCTCTATCAAGTCTTCCCTGGACTATGTGTAGGGCTGTGTGTGTGTGTAGGGCTGTGTGTGTGTGTAGGGCTGTGTGTGTGTAGGGCTGTGTGTGTGTAGGGCTGTGTGTGTGTGTGTGTGTGTGTGTGTGTGTGTGTGTGTGTATGTGTATGTGTATGTGTATGTGTATGTGTATGTGTGTGTGTGTGTGTGTGTGTGTGTGTGTGTGTGTGTGTGTGTGTGTGTGTGTGTGTGTGTGTGTGTGTGTGTGTGTAGGGCTGTGTGTGTGACTTGCTTCCGGGTGTTGAAGGACGGTAGACGTGCTTCTTGCTCGCTCCCCCCTGCCTATTGCTTTCTTTGCTTTTATTTTATTTTCTTAGTTATCTTTTCTGCACTTTTTTCCCCTATTCTTTGCCTACCATGCCCGCTATCAGTCAAAGTTGTGTGGATCTTTCAAAGAGATTTGACTTATTGGAATATTCTCTCCGGAGCAGACTCTCCGCACTCGAGAATCGTTACGCTAATGGTACTCCACCCACGCAAGCCTTTGAAGAGGATTTAAATCAAAATTCACACTTCCCAAAGCTAACGAGGCAGATGAGAGCTGCAAAATTCACTGGACAGATGAATTATCCCCCGGTGAAACTACTGGAAAAACAACCAAATGAAGTCCTCATTAGCAACAGACAGGCCTGAGCCTTGGACTTGCATGACTGAACAATGCCGATATAAGAGTCAGAGACACCGGTCAAAACGTAGGGAACAAGACAGAGCAGCGAGCTGGCATGACTCCCAAGGCCCGAGATAAGAATACCAGAGTCAAGCCAAGAGATCCCAGGCCGCAAGAACCAGGGAATCACATGACTCCCTGGCCCGCACACACAAGCTCAAGGACACTTCTTCTGCTTCTCCGTGTGATATGCAGCGGATGAAACAGACCTCACCTCCAAAAGATACATTGTTGATTGGAGACTCGGCGATCAGAAACGTAAGAGGTAAAAAATTACATATCCACTGTCTTCCTAACCTAACGGTCTCAGAAATAACAAAAGATTTGGAAGAGACACTGTCTAAAAATCCAGACACAAAGCGTCTCGTATTTCACGTGGGAAAAACCGATTCACGTAAAATGGCCTCACTAGACTTGAGATGTGTTTTTATGGAACTTTTCAATAGACTTGACAAGCTTAAGATTGAAACATTCATCTGTGGACCGCTACCCACTGTTGACAGAGGTAACTTCGAATTCAGCCGCCTCCTAAGCCTCAACACTTGGCTCTCTGGTGTGTACAAACTTAAAGGGCTGAAATGTACTGACCACTGGAGCATATTCTGGAGGCAGAGAGACCTATTCAAAAGAGACGGCCTCCACTTAAACAAATCGGGAGAAGACCATTTAACGAACAACATACTCCTCATAAATTCTGCTCCCCCTTCCCTCGATGCTCTTGAGCCAACTGAAAGGCCTACAACACAGGATTCTTTAGCAGCCAGCTGAATTGTTCACAGTGTATAATCTCCAAGTCTCCCCACAGTCCTGCGATTCATCACAGTTTACAGTAATGGGCCCTCCAAACTCATCACAGCTGGCTAAAATGCGCACTGCAGATGACCTCTCAGTCTCCATAGAGTTGATACCATTGACATTCCTGATATGAAGTTGGGACTCTCAATTCTTGCTATCCCTGTTCATATCAGTAACAGAACAGTTAATCGCAAGTCAGCCCTGTTATTATTATTATACAGCCCTCAAAACCCTGCCACACACAGCCCACACAGAGACCAAACACAAAACCACTCATGCTAGCACTTTTCGATGCCAGATCCTTACCTAATAAGTCTCTCTTAATCAACGATTTGATTAGCTCCTATGATTAGATTTTTTATTTATAACTGAGACTTGGTTAGATAAAGATAACAAGACACCAATTCTTATTGAGTCAGCATCCCCCAATTTTAGAACCTTAGATGTC
This sequence comes from Nansenia antarctica, assembly GCF_963989245.1. Taxonomy (NCBI): domain Eukaryota; kingdom Metazoa; phylum Chordata; class Actinopteri; order Argentiniformes; family Microstomatidae; genus Nansenia; species Nansenia antarctica. The sequence goes on from NC_137680.1 coordinate 36,539,713, forward strand.
GTTAGATCCCATAAGAAAGGAGGTGGAATCGCCTCCTTTTTCAGAGACAGTTTTAGCTGCAAACAGACATCATTCAGAGAATTGTTATCATTTGAATATCTTTCAGTTGTTTTTAAATGCGCCCCTCGAATCCTCTTCATAATTGTATACAGACCACCTCAATACTCTACTATCTTTTTCAATTAACTTACGGAGCTCTCCATCATTACTACTGAATTTAACGGTTTAATCATTTCTGGGGATTTCAATATTCATGTAGATAATGTAGAGGACACCAGAGCCAAAGAACTCTCTGTCCTTAGATGTTTTTGAACTTCAACAACATGTGAAACTCTTGACTAACTCTTGACTTGACAAGTATTTCAAAAAAGAGAATGTCGCAAAACAGAGCGCAGATGGAGAAAAACAAACCTTCAAGTCCACTATGATATTGTAACGAGTTCACGCACAGAGGGAGTTGGGACACCAGGAATATAATTCAAGGGCACCACCCGTTTATTTAGCCACACCCTGCGGACAGTCAAATAATAATGATCATCACAGGAAACACAATACTAATAACGCAGAGCCTGAAGGTCTGCGTGCCGCCAGCCTACTCCCCCCCCCCCCCCCCCTGCACGGGAGAGGAAGTCAGCCACGACCATCTGCGCCCCCGGCCTGTGGACCACCGCAAAGTTGCCACTGGACTGGGTCTGGGGCATCTTTACGGGTGAGGTCGGTCAGGGGACTGGCAAGCTCCGTGAAGCCCGGCACGAACTGCCGGTAGTAGCCCGCCAGGCCCAGGAACCGCCTCATGTCCTTCCATGTCTTGGGGCGCGAAGCAGCCACAATCGCCACGGTTTTCTCCACCTGTGGCCACACCTCCCCCCGCCCCAAGTGGTACCCCAGAAAGCGTATTTCCCTCCACCCTATCACGCACTTCGCCGGGTTGGCCATCAGCCCCGTCCGCCCCAGCGACTGCAGCATGGTCGCTACCCGCTGCATATGCTGCAGCCAGACGACAATGTCGTCGAGGTAGGCCGGCGCATACACAGTGTGCGGCCGCAGGACGCGGTCCATGACCCGCTGAAACGTGGCCGGGGCCCGAACAGGAGCGAGGTGAACTGGTATAATCCGGTATGGTATAATGGGTAGGACTTTCAGGCACTGCCTTAAACTGGTTTAAATCCTACCTACAGGACAGAAGCTATTATGTCTCCATTGGCAACTTTGTGTCCAACCAAATTAAAATGACATGCAGGGTTCCCCAAGGATCAATCCTTGGCCCCCTCCTATTCAAGCTTTACATGCTTCCATTGGGACACATCATAAAAAAGAACACAATTGCCTACCACAACTATGCGAATGACATTCAAATCTACATAACCCTCTCACCGAACGACTATAGTCCCATTGACAATCTCTGTAATTGCATTGAACAAATAAACGCCTGGATGACACAAATTTCCTCCAATTGTAATGGTCTACGAACAGGCCTATCTAAAGGGGCTGTTCGTAAGATTCAGCTCATCCAAAACGCCGCTGCTTGGGTTCTAACAAAAAGGAAGAAGTTTGAACACATGAGATCCCTACCAGGGTTTCCATTAGAAAGAATTGGTGCCGGTCAACGTGTCCGGGAAGATTTCAATGCGTCGGACAAACGGGAGAAATTCCGGTCATCATATTAAAATATAATATAGGTGTTTGTCGCAGTGATTAGCTGTTGTGTAGCCTATATATGCCATTTAATGTCTATTTTTCTCAGCCGATACGATTAGATGCGAACTATATCATAATATAGGCTTTCATGATTCGCATGCGCTACTATGGCATATGTCCAGGGCTGCACGCGCGCCACACTGGGCAGCCTAGTCACCTTTGCTACTTTGAATTACGACTGTAGGCTACTTTAAGATGTTTATTTCAATTGCATTAATGGGATTTGAGGATGTAATTGGTAATTTTAAGTATGCCTAGTTTAGCTTTTGATGGCTATTTGAACGGACTGCATCGATGGATCAATGAACGGACTCCACATTACGTTAACTGAAGTATGTTAAATAGTTTCACAACAGTAATGTACGTTTTCTATATTCTCTTTCCAGTTTTACCCTTTTTATCAATAAAACAACGTCATTTCTATAACCACGTCTCGCTGATTGGGAAGGCATTAAGTCTAGCTGCCTGTCAAATCATACTTACTCGGACTCGGGAGTATGAGAATGAGGAGGATGTATCGGGGGGATACACACCCGTGGACTATTTCTCCTTAGTGGCACAAATTAAACACTATAGATAGACTAAATTGAACTAAAATGATGGACACCGACTGAATAACTGAGTGGGGGAAAGACAGGTCTCAAATGTGGAACAATTATAACATTTAATACATAATAAAGATAAAACATACACAAATATATAACATTGATATCCCTAAACTCAAATGTAGTGTGGTATTGTCAACCTAATCTAATCAATCCTAATCTAATGGTACCAGTAGCCCAGGTTGTCGATAGTAGCGCACGTGGAGATGGACGAATGTAGAGGAGGAAAGTTCAATGGAAACTCCCGGAGTAGAAGAGGTAGGCAGGGGGATGTTGTACTCTGAATCTCCCGACTCAGGGCTGGAACGGGCACGGCAGGCTCAATCAATGAACGGGGTTGAGATGGCTAGCGTCCTTTACTAGCCGCATCTCACGGCCCTCGGTGGTCATTCACTGTGCTCTAGCACATCCAAAACACGCAGAACAATTACCTCGACTCCGGTCACTGCAGTGGTTTTATTTAGACTAGATCAAACTAAATTAACTGACGAATTACTCCCTCACAACTACTCCCGAAAGGTACCTTCACTCTCCGCAAACCACAAACTACTTGCGCCGTTGAGAGACAGGGTTGCCAGATGGGGCGGGTTACCGCCGAATGGGCTACTGGGTTTAGCGGTTATTAGCGGACTAGTTAGGCTGTAAATTGGCAAATCCGCTGTTTGTTCATCGCGTAGGCTAGTCTACACATTAATAATAAAATGAAAAAATATAGCCTATATATTCGTCTTTTTTAATGTAGAAGAAATCAGAATATGTGACACATTAATTTTAGCAAATTGTATTCAAATAGTGCTTAGAGGGAATTATTTTCACCGGACATTATGACATTATGACCGAAGAGGTTTAAATATGTCGGACTTCAACAGATTTTACCGGACAAAGACCGGTAATTACCGGTTAACGGAAACCCAGATCCCTACACTGGCTACCAGTCTCTCAGTGAATTCAAAGTACTCCTAATTGCATACAAATCACAAAATGGTCAGATCTCCTCCCACCCTATATTTCCACAAGGGCCCTAAGGTCAGCTGAGACTGAGTGAAAACAAAACACGATGCAGCAGCCTTCAGTCACACTACCGCAACTCCCTGAAGAAATCAAGTTAAATAAGTTAAAAACCTTCATGTTTTGCAGCAGTTATGATTGAACACTAACACTTCTATCAATGTTTTTTATCCATAAACTATTGTCTTATTATGTTTTATCTATTTACTTCTTATATTTGCTTTTATTCATGTCATTTTTATTTTCTTACTATGCTCCTCTTGCTGTATTTTTAAATAATGTATGTACAGCACTTTGAATTGCCCCTGTTGTATGAAATCTTGTCTGTGCGTACTGTGGCTGCCAATCAGATCAGTGTTGTTAATCCCTGTTTGGGGGGAGATGAGGTGTTTAACACCCCCCCAGCAGGATTACACCCTCTATTACCCACAATACCCTCTGATTACCCACAATAATCTCTGATTACCCAAGAATAGAGAGAGCGGAGGCTGAGTGGGTGGAGGGGAGGGAGGGAGGGGAGGGAGGGAGGGAGACGGGAGGGGGGGGGGGGGGGGGGTGGATGAGAGGTGGATGAAGGGTATGACAGGGGGTCTGTTACCACTGAGTGCATTTTAGGAGAGGGATATCACTTACCACTCAGACCACACACACACACACACACACACACACACTCTCTCTCTGAACATACTCTCTCTGCATATTATACACTCACACACAGATGTATTTCATCTATGGCTCCGGTGGCACAAAGGAAACAGTGTAGTGTGTGTGTGTGTGTGTGTGTAGACTTCCTCAAGCGGCCGTTGGAGCAGTACGTGAGGAGGATGGAGGTTCCGGTCAGGGTGGTGAGGATGGAGCAGAGGTCCGGCCTGATCCGTGCTCGCCTGAAGGGAGCCTCTCTCTCCACCGGACAGGTGTGTGTGTGTGTGTGTGTGTGTGTGTGTGTGTGTGTGTGTGTGTGTGTGTGTGTGTGTGTGTGTGTGTGTGTGTGTGTGTGAGTGAGAATCTTAATGCTTTTGCTCTGCGTGTGTGTAATATAATTGTGTGTGTGTGTGTGTGTAGGTGATCACGTTCCTGGATGCTCACTGTGAGTGCACCATCGGCTGGCTGGAGCCTTTACTGGCCCGCATCAGACTGGACAGGTAACACACACACACACACACACACACACACACACACACACACACACACACAAACATACACACATTCACACACCAATGCAGGGCTTAAAGTACTCCGGCACAGTGCCGGATTTCCGGCGCGGGAGAATAAAAAAATAAAATAAAAAACTGCAATTGCGGCATTGCGCCGACGTGGTGGCGGGGGCGCTGTTTCACAAATAACTTAGCTTTCGTGTTTGCTAGCGAAACAGCTGATAGTTGATGTTGACTGCTCAAGGAGAATACATATTTGAAAGTACAGAATGCCTGAGAGCCTTATATTGCATTATATTACATTATATTTTGAATGGCCGTCTGGTGCCTGAATATTGTTTTTTCCTTTACATATATAATGACATTTCCACCATAAATTGATGGCGAAAGGGCACAAATTGGTGCATATCAATTCACCAGAATGCAAGAAATTAAGTGTTTGATGCTCGTTTAAGGACCCCCAGACAGCCCTGCTTCATGGGTCCCCCCCGATGTCAAACACCACTGGTACCACCTCCGCCTCATTTTGAGCCAGGAAAAACCCTGCGTAGTGACGGGAAGCCTTATGGGACGTGGTGCCAAGAAGGAGAATATAAGTGATAGTGGCTTAATAAGTAATCAGTTTGTTCTTTTAAAGACATGTATATATTTTATTCTGTATTGTTATAGTGATAGTGGCTTAATAAGTGATGCAATCAGTTTGGCCTTTTAAAGACATCTAATTTTATTTATTTTTTAGTAAGTATAAAACAGTATTATGAATGAATGAATGAATGGTCTTTATTGTCATTACAGTTTTTCCCAATTGCTAAAACACAAAAGCCAATTCTCTAAACCAAATGACCAGTTCTCTAAACACATTTAATAAAACTAGCTCCCATTTGCCAAAACCATAAACACATTTCACATGAAGACACAATTCACAAAACACAATCCTCCTTTTCTCAAAAATCTAAACACATTTTGTCTTGCTAAAACACAAGTTGCAAAAAACTCTGCTCAAAATGTCAAATTCTCAAATTAAAGCTCATGTGATGCAAAATGCTTGCCACAGTCAGCAAAATGTTAACACAATGAACACACCTGGCTTCATTCATTAAACATAACGACTCAAAATGTAAGACACTTGTTGCAAATGATTGTGGTGTGTGTGTGGTATAGTTCCATAAATAAATAAAAAAACATCACACCCTGAACATTGTTTTCAGTGAGTATTGTTGTGTGTAATGGATCCTCTGTAGTGTTTGCATTGAGTTGTGATACAGTACAGTATTGTACATGTTACGGTACATGTGGGAATACGGTAACATTTTTCAAACCTTTATTTACGTAAAACTCGATAGGACAACAGTGCAACAACTTCGCGGCTGAACTTTAGTAAAAATTCGGACATCATATGCCATTTAAAGGGGGGAAATAGATATCTAAAAATGCATGACTATCATGCAAAATCAGCCTTACTGTAATGTAAAATATGTAATGTTAGATATAACGTTAGACAGGGAGCGCAGATTTATTTTTATGCATGACTATCATACATGTGGGAAAACTAGGGTTAGGGTTAGGTGCTAGGGTTACAGTAAGGTTAGGGTTAGGATTAGGGGTAGGGTTTGAGTTTGAGTTTTGAAGAGAGAAGGTGTGGTTTTGCTTATGTAGCTTTAGAAAAGTGTGTTGTGTTTAGAGTTTTGGGGAAATGGAGGAAAGTTTTGTGAAATGTGTTTTAGCAATTGAGAAAAACTGTAATACAGTACAGGTACCATACAACGACATTTAGGAGGGGGGGCTCCCCTGGTGCTTGGAAAAAGACTAAAAACACGAGGGCCAAGGGTAAAATAAAAAAGGGAAAAGAGCTGGTTTACATAAATAAAGGCTATGTACACTATCTACTATACTACTATACTATACAATAAAACACTGTGCTGTACTCTATGCTATGCTATAAATATCCTAACTTTTCCTATATCTGAACCTTATGTACACAAGGGTTGTCATATTGCACATAGTATTGTTGCACATTCATTTAAAGTATTAATGCATTTTAATATTGAGACATATATTTTGTATTGACTATAAAATAGTATTAATGCATTTAAACATTGAGACAAGAAGTCTTCTGTACCCGCTCTCCCAATATCTCAAACTGTGACCCCCCTCCCCAAGAAAAAGTTTCAGGCACAGGATTTTTTCCCACTTTAAGCCCTGCCAATGGCGGCAAGCTACCATGCAAGACGCCGGCCTGCTCATTGGGACCAATTATGGTTCAGTGTCTTGCACAAGGACACCTCGACATGTGGCCAGCCAGGGCTCGAACCGCCAACCTAGCGATCATTAGTCGCTGGCTCTACCTCCTGAGCCACAGACGGCCCACAGAATACCTGACGTCTTTCAATTAAAGAAAAAAGCACTGTAGAGGTAGAAACAGAGACACACACACACACACACACACACACACACACAATCAATAGGTTTGTGTTGTGCCTGCAGGGGGTGTGTCCTTGTGTGTTTATTTGATGTTTAATTACAGATCCTCTGTCTACTGTCAGCCCTCTGGGGCTCCTGACTGCTGCTGTATAACAGATAAAAGGCCCCAGACCCTGACACCATGTTTATCAGCCTTTAACTGTCCCTCCTGAACCCTCTCAGACCCTCTACCCTCCTGTAGAGACCCCTCTACCCCCCTGTAGAGTCCCCTCTACCCCCCTATTCCTCCTGAAACCTCTGTCCCTCTACCCCCCTGTAGAGACCCTCTACCCCCCTGTAGAGACCCCTCTACCCCCCTGTAGAGTCCCTCTACCCCCCTGTAGAGACCCCTCTACCCCCCTGTAGAGACCCTCTACCCCCCTGTAGAGACCCCTCTACCCCCCTGTCCCTCCTGAACCCTCTCAGACCCTCTACCCCCCTGTAGAGTCTCCTCTACCCCCCTGTAGAGACCCCTCTACCCCACTGTAGAGTTTATCTACTGTAAATAATAATTTGAACAGTTTCTTCCCCAAAGCCACAGCCCTCCTCAATAACTCTGATCATTACACCTTGCACTTTACATGTTTTTGCACTAAGTTGTACAGTATATTTATTCACTCATATTGGTACTGTATATATTGTGTGTCTTGAGTATTGTTGTGTTGTCGTCTTATTGTTGTATGTACTGTAGCTTGTTCAGCATGGAGAATACCAAGTCATGTTCATAGTGCACTGCACATGGGGAATACAGTTGAATTTAATAGAAAATAAAAACGTAGGCTAATTCTTCCTTCCTCTAGCATGATGACTGCTGATGGCCCCTGGCTTGAGCATAGATGACTTTTTCTTGCGATGACTGATGGATAGATGACTGATGGATAGATGATGGATAGATGATTCACTTACTTAGACACATGTGACACAAGCTGGTGCTTGGAATAACCAGTAGCCGAGGTCATTCTTCAGCTCAAGTGATACATTGACATCGGAAAAACGTTGAAGACGATATTAGGGCTGCACGATTAATCGATTTTAAATCGAAATCGCGATTTGAGATGATGCGATTAGCAAATCGCAAAGCCTGCGATTTGGGATACGTTATACAGCGCGTCAGATTCAACGTCAATGAATGCACATGCCCAACAACAACACTGCACGTGAAACGCCCATGTGTAGACGTGTGAAGACGTTTCAGTAGCTAGTAACATTAATGGTGTGGATAAATGGCTTCAGCAGAGCCAGAAGCAACGATTTAGTCCTGAAGAAAAACAGCACTTCTGTTGTAAGTATTTCGGGTTTAGGACGACAGATGTGCAACAAAGGCAGGTGTTGTGCACGACCTGTAGTGGAACAATCGCTACATCCAGAGGCAACACCACAAACCTGTATCAGCACTTGAAAAAGTACCACGGGCAGCTCTATGACGAGTGTACAGTTAGAAACTGAGAGTTAAGTGAAAGTCCCGTAGCCCAGTGTAACGTTAAGCAAACTAGTGTTTTAGAGTCATTTGCGGCTGTTACGCTGTATGAAAAGGGCTCACGAAGGCACCGTGAAATAACCAATTCCATCACGCACTACCTCGCTAAAAACTTGGTGTCTATTAACACTGTGAGCAAGGGTTTAAAAAACTCATCCAAACGCTGGATAAAAGATAATACGATTCCCTCCTGCACATACTTTAGTCATGTGGCCATCCCAGAAATGTACACGGAATGTAGGAAGATACTACATAAATATGTTGTTCCAATTCATATCTTTTAAGTTCTCATCCTTGCATTAGAATTAGAGTAGTTAACAGTTTGATGGTATCATGTGGTAATGCTCTCTGAAATTAGCCCATGATAGAAGGTGATAGACAGATTCATCCAATCACCTGCCAAGTATTTTTTAAAGTACCTGCCCTTTTCCAAACAGCTTCCAATGGAGCTTTCCTAGATGGTTGTGTGAAACAAACCATCTGAGTCAGGTTAGTAATGCTCCATCACATGTTTTAAATCTATTACACTGTGAATCTTAAACTGAAGCTTGACTTTAAATCACCCCAACGTAAGTTAGTTAGTAGTTCTTTCACTCGTAGCTCGGGCTGTGGGGGTGCTAGAGATGGGAGACAATTTGTGCTCCTAAGTCCCCTGAAGACGTACAAACAAACTACACGTTGATACGACCTTCCTAGCCGGAGATATAGCGGCACTTTACAAAAACCTCCGTTGGGTGGCTTTAACATTTTTTTATCGCAATCGCAATATCTGTCCGAAAAATCGCAATTAGATTTCCCCCCCAAATCGTGCAGCCCTAGACGATATACATATTTGAATGTTGGTACACCTCAAACAGAAAATCTGAGAAACGTGTTCTGAATCATAACACACAACAACAGCTGCTAACAGCTAGCAGCTAACAAGGCACGTCATTACCAAAATCTAACTGCATGTTTATCACAACATGCGGATAGAACATCAACATGCTAAAAACACACAACTACACATACAGTGGGGGAAATAAGTATTGACATTTTGTCCAGTAAATGTATTTCCAATGAGCCTGTTCAAGTGAAATTTGCACCAGACGTTTGTATTAACTCAAACAATTCAGACAAAACATTTAAATCCATATGTAAATAAAATGTGTAATAAAGTGGAATGAAACAGGAAAAAAGTATTGAACACACTAACTGAAATGAATTCAATACTTAGTGGAGAAGCCTTTGTTTGTAGTGACAGCTTCAAGGTGCAACTAATCGGCCGCAGTATTCAGGTTTGATTTTTAACCATTCCTCTACAAAGATTATCTTTAAATCTTGAAGATTGCGGGGGCCCCTCTTGTGAATCTGGATCTTCAGATGCTTCCACATATGTTCAATTGGGTTTAAGTCAGGTGATTGACTGAGCCATTCCAACAAGTAGATTTTCTTCCTCTGAAACCAATTGCGAGTTTCCTTTGCTGTTTGCTTTGGATCGTTGTCCTGCTGGAAGGTCCACCCACGTCCCATCCTCAGCATCCTGGTGGATGGCAGCAGGTTCATCTCAAGAATCTCTCTGTACATGGCTCCATTCATTGTTCCTTCAATGATATGAAGTCTGCCAGTACCACGAGAGGAGAAACAGCCCCACACCATGATACTTCCACCTCCAAACTTCACTGTATAGTGTTATAGTGTTCCTTGCCTTTCCTTGCTGTGGTGTTCTGCTTTTTCTTAGTGTGTTCAATACTGTTTTCCTGTTACATTCCACTTTATTACACATAACTTTATTTACCTATGGACTTTAATGTTTAGTTTTTTTTGTGTGGATTGTTTGGGTTAATACCAAAGTCTGGTGCAAATTTCATTTGAATAGGCTCATTGGAAATACATTTACTGGACAAAATATTGATGTGTTCAATACTTATTTCCGCCACTGTAATTAGATGATCACACAGCCCTTGCTTTTGAACACATCCTAAAACGTAAGTTTGCTTACAAGCCATGTATCACTAACCCAGTAGCCTACAGCAGACGAAACAATGAATCCAAATTCACAAATTATTGAGTGTATTTAGTGATCCCAAAACTGTTGTTATAGCGAGTGGGTACTTTAAAACTGTTGTTATAGCGAGTGGGTACTTTAAAAAACATCAAGTTGCATTGTGAAAAATATATACTGTATATATAAACCCCTCAAAAAATGGTCAGAAACGTTATTTCAGTCGATTATTCCTCCCCTTTAATAACACCAATTGGTATTGTATTTTATATCATTGGAAAGCCTGATTAGTCACCTTTACAACAAGGTACAACTTGTAAGGATCATGCATTCGTGGAATGAGCAACACAGCTAAACGTGTGGGTTTCCGATATAAAATACAATACCAATTGGTATTATTAAAGGGGAGGAAGAATCGACTGAAATAACGTTTCCAAACTTTTTTTGAGGAGTTTATGTATATATTGACCAAAAAAACGTTGCTTTCATTTTGAGACACTTTTAGAAGCAGAAGTGGCTTCGGATAAAGGAGTCTGCTAAACGGCAAAAATGTAAAGTTGACGTGTGTGTGTGTGTGTGTGTGTGTGTGTGTGTGTGTGGCAGGAAAACGGTGGTGTGTCCTATCATCGACGTGATCAGTGACGACACGTTTGAGTACATGGCGGGATCAGACATGACCTACGGAGGCTTCAACTGGAAACTGAACTTCAGATGGTACCCCGTCCCCCAGAGAGAGATGGACCGCCGCAAGGGGGACCGCACCCTGCCTGTCAGGTACACACACACTCACACACACACACACACTCACACACTCACACACTCACACACACACACACACACACACACACACACACACTCACACAAACACACACACACACACTCACACACACACACACACACACACACACACACACACTCACTCACACACACACTCACACATAGGGCTGGGACGACGCGTCGACGTAGTCGACGTAATCGACTACGTCAATACTTCGACTTGCGTAATGTGCGTCGGTGCGTCGCAAATAAACAACATGGCTGCGACCAGTTACGAGCGACGTGTCATTGATTTTCAACAACGCTTAACTCGCGCTTTTATTTTGAAGACGCGAAAACGAAACCGAAAGTCTATAATATCAGAATGTGCCTCTTGTTGTCTTTCAGAGTCAGAGAACAGATACCAAACTGCCGACATGTTTGCTATAATTATATTACTTGGCAGTAGGTAGTCATCACTCAATGCTCGTCTCATTTACAGAACTCCGACTGTGCTGTAAAGTGGGTGGAGTATGGACTCCGCACATGCGATAGTATGTTTACTACTACTAGATAGTACTACTAGATAGTAGTATAATCATGCGAGCTTTTATCGACCGGAGATCTCCGACACAGTCGTACATCAATGGCGCGGTTAAGGCTTATCCCTCTGAACCTGGCCGATCATTCGATGCATCCCTACTCTCAAGTATTGTGATTTTCTGTCGTTTTTCTTTAGACATGCCATCATTATGAACAGCTAAGATACTGTAACTTGTTGACCTCCTAACTGTCTCTCGCGGCGCGCCCGCCCCACACTGACCTATAATAATAATAATAATAACCAGGAGGCAGGCGGGGGGAGAGAGGAGGGGGGGAGAGAGAGGAGCGTGGGAGGGGGAGAATGTTATATTGTTACTGAGATCGTTATTGTTACTGAGAGGTATAGTTACGGTATTCCGGTTAGAATTTCAATCGAATTGCACTAATTAGAGGATTTGTTGGTATTTATTTTGGTATTCCTCCTGAAAATTACTTGAACTTGCCTACTGCATTACTTGCACTTTTCCTTTTATTTGAAGTTAACTTTTATATTTTATAATATTATATTTTATGTTGGACTGTAAGAAAGAGAGGATATTTTTTGTTGTGGAATATTGCCCTGCAGTGCAGAAGCCTAATTTATATATTTGTACAAGAATAATTGAATAAAATACTGAAATGTTAATAAGATACGTTTTTGACATTTATTTGGGGAAAATTAAGTGATACATTAATCGAACAGCAAAAAAATAACCGTTAGACTAATCGTTAAATTCGTCGTTAGAGTAATCGACTAATCGAAAAAATAATTGCTAGACTAATCGTTAGAAAAATAGTCGTTAGGGACAGCCCTACTCACACACACACACACACACACACACACACACACACTCACACTCACACTCACACTCACACTCACACAAACTCACACACATACATACACACACACACACACACACACACACATCACATATATTGAATCCCAGCATGTTGTTGCCGTGGTAGGTGTTGTTGCTGTGGTAGCTGTTGTTGCCGTGGTAGCTGTTGTTGCTGTGGTAGCTGTTGTTGCCGTGGTAGCTGTTGTTGCTGTGGTAGCTGTTGTTGCTGTGGTAGCTGTTGTTGCCGTGGTAGCTGTTGTTGCCGTGATAGCTGTTGTTGTTGCCGTGTAGCTTTGTCTCAGAGGCTGGGGGGAAACCCTGGGGTTGTTTTGACTTGTCCATCATCACCTCTTCCTGCTTCCCACTAAGGTCACACTCATAATTTATAATAATAATTTTGCCATTTAGCAGACGCCTTTATCCAAAGCGACTTACAATTACGAATTACAGGGACATTCCCCCTGGAGTAACTGAGTACTAAGTGCCTTACCCAAGGGCACACTAGTAGTGGTGTGGCTTCAGGCGGGATTTGAACTCACAACCTTCCGATCACAAGTCCAACTCACTATCCACTAGACCACCACTACCCCATTGCCTCATAACATGTGTTCTAGTGTGTGTGTGTGTGTGTGTGTGTGTGTGTGTGTGTGTGTGTGTGTGTGTGTGTGTGTGTGTGTGTGTGTGTGTGTGTGTGTGTGTGTGTGTGTGTGTGTGTGTGTGTGTGTGTGTGTGTGTGTGTGTGTGTGTGTGTGTGTGTGTGTGTGTGTGTGTGTGGGTGGGTGGGTGGGTGGGTGGGTGGGTGGGTGTGTGTGTGTGTGTGTGTTACATTGGTTAAACAGCTCCAGGCCTCCTGTCTGCAAAACAGGAGTGCAGGACACAGGAGACACAAACATATCCTCAACTCTCTGTCCTGGAGGCCTCAACTCTCTGTCCTGAAGGCCTCAACTCTCTGTCCTGAAGGCCTCAACTCTCTGTCCTGAAGGCCTCAACTCAAACACTCAAACAACCGTCAGGAGAGAGAGAGGGATGGATGGGGCCAGAGACCCCACAGGAAAGAACAGAGAGCCAAGTAGAAAGAGAGGAGATGATTAGTGTGTGTGTTGTTGTGGCTCTGAGGCAGAAGTGTTCTGGTGGTTGTGTCTTTGAGGATCTCTGCTGACGTACATACCTCTGTTGTCATATAAGCACCATGCTGTGTGTGTGTGTGTGTGTGTATATATGTTCTAACCCTCTCGGGTCTCGGGTCTCTATGACCCCCACCATGGCAGGCGGGTTGTGTGTGTGTGTGTGTGTGTGTGTGTTTGAACACTAGAACAGCCATGGTTGGGGTCATTTGACCCTGTGAGTCAAAACATTTGAATATCTTTGCACTAGGGATGTCCCGATCCGATATTGATATCGCATATCGCCGCGATATTGGTCCTGAATGCTGGATCGCAGATCGCACCAGAAAAAAAATAGGCAGCGATCTGGGGCTCGCGATCCGGCGTGTCACTCACGTGATGACAACAGTAGTAGTCAGTGGTCACGGGCATGAGAGTTGGCTAGTAGCTACCTGTGTGTAATGAGTCTGACAATGTCATGATGCTAGCTGGTGAAATCATAAACCATTTGCTTACGTACTTTTTCGGTTGTTTACATAGTCTGAAACTACAGACGACACGAGTATTTGAATGTTTGTTTGTATCAATGTTTTGCTCAAGAATGGTGACTGCTAAAAACGCTGCTAACAGCTAGTGGCTAATGTTTCGTTCTAAAACGAAAGTATGTTTACAAGCCAGGTATCACTTACCGGTAGCCTCTGGCAACAGTGAATCCAAGCCACAGATTATAAGTATTTAGTGATCGTTAAACTGTTGTATATTACCGTATTTTCCGCACTATAAGGCGCACCGGATTATAAGGCGCACCTTCAATGAATGGCCTATTTTAGAACTGTTTTCATATACAGGGCGCACCGGATTATAAGGCGCACCGGATTATAAGGCGCATAGAATAGATACTGCAGTCAAACGTTTGACTGGGGTTGCGTTACGCCCAAGCTCCACCTACTGCGTTGCGTCACCTCTCCATCGGTGTTGTGTCAACTTCCCGTTGTCCAAGCTCCACCTGAGCGTTGTCACCGTCAACGTTCTACCTGCTCCACTGTCAAAAATATATATTTTTCCACCTCAAGTATCAGCCGTTCGTCATCCATTTTTGCAACAAGCGTCAAGGACCTGCGGTGATTCACAGCTGACTCGCGTGAATAGCAATTCGCAATAGCTGCAACCACGAGATGTAGAGTAGTTAGCTACAAGCATTTTCAATCTGCTATTATCTCTATTAGTGGATTAACCGCTGTGGTGATTTAACAGCTGATAAAAATACATCAAGTAGACTACAAACAGAGCAAAACAACACCAGAAAACAACCAATAGGCTATACAATTATAACCAACAACCAATATGTGACAGCTCCTGGTGAAATGTGCAACGTACTTTTTCAGTTTTTACACATGCTTAAACTACAGATTGTAAGCTTTCAAATGATGTGTCATACATTCAAATCAGAGAAAGATTGAACACGACAGGCGTATTTGAATGTTGGTTCACCTCAAACACTGAATGGGAGAAAAGTGACTCTGACCAAACCACAACAAACGCTGCTAGCGGCTAACAAAACACATCGCTACGAAGGTCTAAACTGTATTTTAATAACATGACAACATACTGGGAGAACATCGACATGCTAAAAACACATAACTACACATAACTAGATGAACACACAGTTCTTGCTTTTGAACACGAGCTAAAACGAAACTATGTTTACAAGTCAACCCTCCCTTACCGGTAGCCTCCGGCAAACGAGAATAATGAATCCAATACACAAATGATAAGTGTTTAGTGATCGTTAAACTGTTGTTTATTATATCGAGTGGGTACTTTAAAACTTCAAGTTGAAAGCACCAAGAATCTCACTTTGTTCCCTCGGAAACTCTGTTTAGTCTTCTTTACTTGGGGTCTTGTGGTGTGGGACTGTGAGTAAGCACAGTATACCGGTGTTTACTGATTACCGTAATGCTGCAAGCGGTGCGGCTTTGTAGTTTACCAGTCGTACTGAAACATTTTGACAGAGCGCCTTGAGCGCCGTGTACAACCAGTATGGATCAACAAATTAACCAATTGATCCATATATAAGGCGCTCCGGGTTATAAGGCGCACTGTCGTTTTTTTTGAAAATTAAAGGCTTTTAAGTGCGCCTTATAGTGCGGAAAATACGGTATATCAAGTGGTACTTTAAAACTTGAATGAATGAATGAATGAATGAATGAATGGTCTTTATTGTCATTGCTATAGTACAGGTACCAAACAACGAAATTTAGGAGGGGTGGCTCCCCTGGTGCTAGGAAAGAAAAAAAAAAAGAAGGGAAGGAGCTGGTTTACATAAATAAAGGCTATGTACACTATCCACTATACTATACTGTACAGATAGACGACTAGGGTTGTCATATTGCACATAGTGTTATTGCACATTCATTTAAAGTGTCGCAGTTTGCAGGCTTGAAATGTACATATTTGTGCCTCAGCACTACACCTGATTTTTTCAGTCCAGCAGCTGCCATCAATCCGTCCAGACTGTCCAGGGCCCAGAACCTAGGTCTTTGCTGTGTTCAGGGCCTGGATGGCCCTGGGGTAGAAGCTGTGTTTGTCCTTGCGGCCATGGTCCTGTACCGCCTTTTCGAGGGCAGCCGGGCAAAGTGTGCGTACCCAGGGTGGGTTGGGTCTGTGGAGATCTTGGAGGCCTTCCTGAGACAGCGTGTGTTGTACAGCTCTTCCAGAGAGGGGAGGGGGGCGCCGGTGATCTTCTGGGCTGTTCTCACGACTCTCTGTAGCGCATTTCTCTCCGCGGTTGTGCAGCTGGAGAACCAGTTGCAGATGCCGTAGGTGAGGATGCTCTCCACTGCGCCGCGGTAGAAGGCCACCATTATCTCCTGCTTGATGTGTTCCTTCCTGAGGACTCTCAGGAAGTAGAGCTGCTGTTGTGCCTTCTTGATGGTGGCTGCTGTGTTGTTCTTCCAGGACAGGTCATCCTGTATGTGCACCCCCAGGAATCGGAGGGCTGAGACTCTCTCCACGCTCTCTCCGTCGATGAGCAGGGGCTGGACCTCAGGCGGTCGGTCAGGAAGTCCTTGATCCATGCACATATAGAGTGTGATAGTCCCAGGTCTAGTAGTTTGGTCACTAGCCTGTCTGGAAGGATGGTGTTGAACTTCTGCCTGTTATGAAAAAAACGAAAAGCAGATATTGTTGACACCCCTTTGATTCTGTGACTGGTTTCTGGTCTCACCAGCAGCGTCACTAGGCTACACTTTTAAAAAGGGTGATAATTGATTTGCCATTTATTTGCCATAAATAGAATGAACAATTTGAAGGCACTAAAACTAGAAATCACATCAGGATAAGTTTGTATTTTGTTGTTTAGTTACTGTTTTGCAGATTTTCTGTGTAGAAGGCAGGCTAATTTACAAGGCGGCCAACTAGTGGTCGTTGTGTGTAAATAGCAGCTTCCCATTGTAAAGACTATGGTCATTTGACCCCCGAGGCGGCTCTTATAGTAGGTAAAATAGGTACGGCTGGTCTAGTGTTAACCCTGGTCTCTTTCTCCAGGACCCCCAACATGGCAGGCAGATGGTTAGTTCTAACTAGTGTTGTTCCGATACCGATACTAGTATCGGCATGGCCACCGATACGCACAAAAATGCTGGTATCGGTATCGGCGAGTACTAACAAAAAAAAAAATCCGTTTTTTTTTTTTTTTTTTTTTTTAAGTACTAAAGTTATTTTGTTTGTAAATGTTCACTTGCTGTTGCACTACTACTACGACTGTTTTATATCTTAAATGGATATTGCACTGATTGGCATCTGTGAGAGCCACATTTCAGGTTTTATAAGGGGTTGATTTTCTTGTCACCATACCAGGTAGACAATAAAAAAAAGTTCTATAGTATTCACTCTCTGTTGGTATTTTTTCCTGTTTTACAAAGGTTTTGAGCAGTGCCAGACTAAGTGTTAGCAATAATTTTACATCGAGGTGAGTATGCGGCTCAAAAAACATGTTTTTTTGTTTTGTTTTTTCAAACGCCGTGGTATCGGATCGGTACTCGGTATCGGCAAGTACTGCACGGTCAGGTATCGGTATCGGTATCGGGATCAAAAAATGGTATCGGAACAACACTAGTTCTAACCCTGGTCTCTCTCTCCAGGCAGGTTGTTAGTTCTAACCCTGGTCTCTCTCTCCAGGCAGGTTGTTAGTTCTAACCCTGGTCTCTCTCCAGGAGGGTTGTTAGTTCTAACCCTGGTCTCTCTCCAGGAGGGTGATTGGTTCTAACCCTGGTCTCTCTCCAGGAGGGTGATTGGTTCTAACCCTGGTCTCTCTCCAGGAGGGTTGTTAGTTCTAACCCTGGTCTCTCTCCAGGAGGGTTGTAAGTTCTAACCCTGGTCTCTCTCCAGGAGGGTTGTTGGTTCTAACCCTGGTCTCTCTCCAGGAGGGTGATTGGTTCTAACCCTGGTCTCTCTCTAGGAGGGTTGTTGGTTCTAACCCTGGTCTCTCTCCCGGAGGGTTGTTGGTTCTAACCCTGGTCTCTCTCCAGGAGGGTGATTGGTTCTAACCCTGGTCTCTCTCCAGGAGGGTTGTTAGTTCTAACCCTGGTCTCTCTCTCCAGGACCCCCACCATGGCAGGAGGGCTGTTCTCCATAGACAGAGACTACTTCCAGGAGATCGGCACGTACGACGCCGGCATGGACATCTGGGGCGGAGAGAACCTGGAAATCTCCTTCAGAGTACGTCTATACACACACACACACACACACACTCACACCACACACACACACACACACACACACACACACACACGCACGCACACACACACACACACACACACACACACACACACATTGTTACACACACACACACACACATACACACACACACACATACATACATACATACATACATACATACATACATACATACATACATACATACATACACAGTTTAATGGAATTAATTAATTTGGATTGACAAGAGGATACACACACACACACACGCACACTGTGTGGTAGATCTTGCAGTGTGTGTGTGTGTGTGTGTGTGTGTGTGTGTGTGTGTGTTGTGTAGATCTGGTGTATTAACAGTGTGTAACAGTGCGTAACAGTGTGTAGCAGTGTGTAACAGTGTATGTGTGGTGTGTAGATCTGGCAGTGTGTAACAGTGTGTGTGTGGTGTGTAGATCTGGCAGTGTGTGTGTGTGTGTGTGTCATGGTGTGTAGATCTGGCAGTGTGTAACTGTGTGTGTGTGTGTGTGTCCTGGTGTGTAGATCTGGTCGTGTGTAACAGTGTATGTGTGTGTGTGTCATGGTGTGTAGATCTGGCAGTGTGTAACTGTGTGTGTGTGTGTGTGTGTGTGTGTCCTGGTGTGTAGATCTGGTCGTTTGTAACAGTGTATGTGTGTGTGTGTGTGTCATGGTGTGTAGATCTGGCAGTGTGTAACAGTGTGTAACAGTGTGTGTGTGTGTGTGTGTGTGTGTGTGTGTGTCATGGTGTGTAGATCTGGCAGTGTGTAACAGTGTGTGTGTGTGTGTGTGTGTGTCATGGTGTGTAGATCTGGCAGTGTGTAACCGTGTGTGTGTGTGTGTGTGTGTGTGTGTGTGTGTGTGTGTGTGTGTGTGTAGATCTGGCAGTGCGGGGGGACGTTGGAGATCGTGACGTGTTCCCATGTGGGTCATGTGTTCCGCAAGGCCACGCCCTATACCTTCCCCGGGGGGACGGGCCAGATCATCAACAAGAACAACCGCCGCCTGGCGGAGGTCTGGATGGACGGCTTCAAGAACTTCTTCTACATCATCTCTCCTGGTCAGTGAGTGTGTGTGAGTGAGTGTGTGTGTGTGTTAGAGACTCAGGTCTGTGTGTGTCTGTGTGTAGGTGTGTGTGTGTGTGTGTGTGTGTGTGTGTGTGTGTGTGTGTGTGTAGGGGTGTGTGTGTAGGGTTGTGTGTGTGTGTGTGTGTGTGTGTGTGTGTGTGTGTATGTGGAGGTTAACAGGAGCAGGAGGTATAAACCATCCATTAGCAGAGTGACAGTGTGATGTTGCCGTGGTGACCTGAGGGAGAGCAGAGCGGGAGGGCGGGAGAGTAATTTCACGCTACAAAGCCTCTATTAACCTTGGCGTCTCACCATGAACACACACACACACACGCACACATATTACGACACACACACACACACGCAGACAGACGCTCAACGCTACGCAGGTCAGACAGAGGAGAGATGAGAAGAAGGGAACTCTGTTAACTAGCTAACTAGCACCCTTCAAAAGTCCATAAAATCTCAAGGCACCCCAGTCTAAAATATAGCTATTCAACAACGACACTGCATCACTCAGACGGCCCCATATAGCGCGCGCACACAAACACACACACACACACAAACACACACACACACACACACACACACACACACACACACACACACACACACACACACACAGCGGCTATTGAGAGAGAGGAGGGAGTGAAACCGGCAAGTGTGCACATCAAAGGCATTAGGCACGTAACATCCATGCTGTATAAACACATGACACAGTGACCGGAAAACAATTTATGGAACGGATTAATGGAAATATTCATAGTTTTCATATTCCCACGTTCGACTGGAAACACCTATCCAGTCCATTCAACGTAAACACCGGGGATGCAGAGTTATTAAGCCAGAAAATGCGGCTCTCTCTCCCGCTGCGCGCATGACCAAGTCTGGGTGTATTGCATGAAAACGAAACCGTGCGTTATTTCCCGAACTTTGCTTCTCGGTGTGTCAGTCTCGATAGGAGAACCGTATCGAGTCTATTCAAGGCTGGTTATCTCACCTATTTTCACGGTCACTGAGGTGTGTCGTTTTCGACGATAGCACCCTGGCAAGTGAGGCTAAGTTTGCATTGACGTGCATTGACCCGAAACAGGCGCGCCTCTCCCCCGGCCGTTGCGCGTCTCTCCTGGTTAAAAACCTACGGCACCGGTGATTCCCCGGTGGTCTCCCATCCAGGTACTTACCCAGCCCATCCAGGTACTAACCCAGCCCACTTAGCTTCCGAAGTCGGACGAAAGAATAATGTCACCGATCATCCATATAGAACAACCGTGGGCACCTCCACACGCTGCCGGCGAGCCAGACCCGATCGGACCCTTTCCAAAACTCCATCTTCAATATCCGCAGACATTCTCGTCATTGATTCGCCTTCCAATTGTACAGTCAGACAGGGACCTTTGCTATTTCTTTTGCAGCTTGTGGGCCTAGCATTTTATTAACTATTGCTGTGCATGCTGGCAATATTACGGACTCGGCAAAGAAGTGTGTGGCTTCTTCGCCTTAGCAACAATTTTGGCTAGGAGGTAACTAGCCTCCAATGCTTTCTCTGAAACTTTGGCGCACTTCATGACCTGTTCTTGGCGGCTATCCGAACAAAATATTCAGCATCCTTGCTAGCTTGTGATGGATGATCTCTTGTCAGTTCATCATGTTCCATGATGCTGCTTGTTTGCTTGTTCATTGCTCTCGAAATGTCTAAATGTCTTTGTGCTGTAAATGAAAAAACAATGCAGGCTGATTGCAGACACACTGACCGTACGCTGAACCCGGTGTTGACATTGTGACATTGTGACATTGTGACATGGGAAAGGGGAACACAAGATAGATTTTGATGATGAATTGTATTGTATTGTATTTATCTATTTATATCTATATATGTATTTATTTATTCATTCATTCATATGAACATCAGAATGTGACAGGGTCTGGTTAAAAAGTCTGCAAGTAGGGCAACATCATTTTTCAGTTTTTTCCAGATTATGAAAGGGTAGATTGTAAACTTTAACATGATGTGTCATTGAAATCTGAAACAAGTTGAAGAAGTCATGGATGGAATGTTGTTACCCTCCAAATGACAATTTTGAGAAAACCAGGCTCAAAGTCTTCACAGAGTTTTTTCACAGAGGTAATGGGTGGGAACAATAGCTGGTTAACTCCACCCTAATCACTCCCTCAAGACAACCACACCCTCAAGACAACCACTCCCCCATTACACTACCTGTCATGATCTACCTGTCATCTGTCAGTGGGGTTGTCAGCTAACCCTCAGGAAACAAACTCGCAGGGCTGACATGTTTAAATAGCTAAATAATAATAATAATAATAATAATAATAATAATAATAATAATAATTCAAGATTCATGATTTTGTATTGCCATGTGTGCCAAAAGTGTATTACATCCCTTTACAAGTACAAGAGAAGCACAAAAATTAGGCAAGATACAATTGAGCAATACAATAATGGAATGGTAAAAAAGTATAATGTTGTGTCCGTGTGTATGCATTTATCATTATAGTCCATAAAGCATATAGTGGGACTTGGTGTAGTTCCTTCCCATCCCATCTGGGCATCAAAGCTGTAATAAAAAAAGAAGACAGTACATTTAAAATGATTGCCCACTGTTACCAACACACCACTTTTATGAAATACTACGTTCATAAAATAGAATTGCTTATACAATGACAATAATAATAATAATAATAATAATAATAATACATTTTATTTATAAAAGCACTTTACATAGGAAATCTCAGAGTGCTACAATTAAAAACAGGAAGATAAAACAATAAACATTTTCAATTAAAAGGCAAAAAAAAGGCTCTATTAAAAAGGTGGGTTTTAAGGCCTTGTTTAAAAGCATCCACAGACTGTGGTGCCCTTAGGTGGTCAGGGAGAGCATTCCACAGCCTGGGAGCAGCCGAGCAGAAGGCCCGATCTCCCATGGTGCGGAGCTTGGTCCTGGGGGTCTTGAGGAGGTTGGTGGCAGTAGAACGGAGGGTGCGTGAGGAGGTCTGAGGGGTATGGAGGAGTTCCTTGAGGTAGGTGGGGGCAGTTCCATGGATGCACTGGTGGGTGAGGAGGGAGACCTTGAATTCGATTCTGAGGGAGACGGGGAGCCAGTGAAGTGATTTGAGGATGGGGGTGATGTGATCATATTTGCGCACCCTCATCAGGATCCTAGCAGCGCTGTTCTGGATGTATTGAAGTTTCTGGAGGCAGCTGCTAGGAATCCCGATGAGGAGTGCGTTACAGTAGTCCAGTCTGGAGGAGACAAAGGCGTGGATGAGCTTCTCTGCATCTGCCAGAGTGAGTGCGGGACGAAGTTTGGCGATGTTCCTTAGGTGAAAGAAAGCTGTCTTGGATATGTGTTTGATGTGGGTCTCGTAGGTGAGATGAGGGTCCATTTTGACGCCCAGGTTGGTAACAGATGAGAAGAGGGGAATGTTCTGGCCAGAGAAGGTGATGCTGGTGATGGTGGATGACCGGACCTGGTGTGGTGTGCCGACTAGGATGGCTTCAGTTTTGGAGCTGTTGAGTTGTAGGAAGTTGAGCTTCATCCACGCCTCTATCTCCTCCAGGCAGGTGGTTAATGTGGATAGTGGCAGGGGTGCAGAGGAGGTGGGGTTGACTCTGAGGTAGAGCAGTGTGTCATCCGCATAGCAATGGAATGACATTCCATGCCTGCGGATGACAGCCAAGGGGGAGCATGTATAACGTGAACAGGGTGGGGCCCAGCACCGAGCCTTGGGGGACACCGCAGGTGACGTTGACAAATACCTGAAGTGCTGGTGACTCACATCAAGGTGTCATCTCTCAGAACCTCTCACCTCGTCATTCTGTAACAGAATTAGGTCAGAGGTGTGGACACTTCTCTAGTGTAGGTTTTCCATAGACTCTCAGTGTACTGTACTTGTACTGTAAGAAGTAGGCTAGTGAAATAATTTCAATCCACATTATTATTCTACAGTAAATCTACATATCAATGAATTAATCATTATTTTTGATTCCACACAACATTACTGTTCATTACAAAAGCATTTACTTTTTCTATAATCTATTATATCTCTAACAAAGTTAGCTAGCTAGCTAGCAAGCTTACACTTGTTTGGCTAGCTGGTACACACAAACACACACTAAAATGGTGCATGAAACATATTACAGTATGTTGCATGTTTAGTAGGTCTGCAACAAATGTATTTATTCATTATTGTTATGAAGGCCCACAATTTAGAGCCAGTTTAGTTTCCCCGAATCAGCCCTATTTTGCCCCTGTTATTTTCCTTTATTATTTTCCATATTATTCATGTACGTTTTCATGGAGGTGTATGTATTGTTATTGTAATGTTTATGTATATGTTTAATGACGTGGTATATCCGGGGTGTGTCCGTGACCCGGATGCTGTGTCCGGTTGATATATATAGGGACGGAAGTGCTCTGTGCGTCAGTGTGACGAAAATCAGAGTGATGAGAGTAACGAGAGTGAGAAGAAGCAGAAGTAACGAGAAGTCGATCTAAGATGGCGGAGTCAGTAAAACGCACACCGTGCTGAAGCTGAAGACCTGAAGAGTGATTATTGAGTTCACAACTGTGATAGCCCGTTTAGCTGTGTCCCCGTTAGCCAGCCTTGCCAGCAGCCGGCTGCTAACGTTGGACCAAGCGAGACCCAAGCTGGACAGAGCCGTCGCCTCCACGAGTGGATTGCGACCGACCGCTGACTCCACCGGAGCTTACCGTGGACCCCCGGACCTGAGCCCTTCACACCTCGTCGTGGACTACGAAGAAGCCCCTTTCCCTTCGAGTTGCTACGTCACCCCCCCCCTTTGTCTGCTACCTTCCTCGAAGCA
This sequence comes from Nansenia antarctica, assembly GCF_963989245.1. Lineage (NCBI taxonomy): Eukaryota > Metazoa > Chordata > Actinopteri > Argentiniformes > Microstomatidae > Nansenia > Nansenia antarctica. Next base: position 36,564,023 of record NC_137680.1, read on the forward strand.
CATGCGAGCTCCAACCAGGCCTCAACGCGCTCCTTGCAGTCCGGGACTCTAAGCCTGTTCAGGCCAGATACTGTGAGTGAGTGAGTGTGTGTGTGGCCGGCGGGGAGGGAGTATATTTGGGATGTGTATAATTTGTATAAATAAATGTGTTTGTTCATATGGGATACCGTTGCTGTGTGTTTAGTCGTCTGTTAGCTAATGTTAATGCTAATGCTAATGCTAATGCTAACGATAGTACTGCTAGTCTAAAGGGTTGCTGGCGCCCCCTGCCTGTATCCTCCTACACTGCCTATTTAGCTCAGAGTTAGTTAGATAACCAGCCCTTCCTAAATTCTACAGTCCTTTTAGCTACTCCCTGGTTACAATTGGTCCTTCGAGCCGGATAGGTTGTGTAGTGATAGCATGGCTGAGCGCAGCCAACCAGACAAGACAGTTACCCCCCCTTCTCCGCCCCCTGAGCCAGAGCCACGACCACAGAGAGTCCCGCGATTGCCTCCGAGGTTACAGGAGTATGAGCTTGAGCTCGAAAGCTCACTGAGTGGTAGTGAGGAGCGCACTCCACGGGATACAGTGGTCGGAGAGGCCGAGGTGTCCGCCGGCGCGCGGGTGGCTAGCACCGAGACAGCCATCAAAGAGCACCAGCCTGAGGATGAGATGGCAGAACAGCAGGGTTTTGCCGTAGAAACGGAAGAGCAGGAAGGAGAGGCCCGGTCCGACAGCGCCTGCGGGCGGAAGAGGGAGGGCCTCAGCCTTAACGATCTGCCTCCCAGTACGGCGCGCTCGAGACCTATCTCCTGCCGTTCAGTGGCTTCCTCCCGGTCCAGGGTTTCCGTGGGCAGTTCTGCCTCTGGGGCGGATAGCATGCACTCCAGAGGGAGTAGTGCCGCGCTGTCAGAATGTATGCGCCAACAGGCCGAGATGGCGTTAGAGAGGGAACGTGCGGCGGAGAGACAGCGCCAGGAGGCGTTCGAGTGGGAACGCATCCATTTCGAGCGCGAGCGCCTCCAGATGGAGGGGGCGGAACGCGCGGCGGAGAGGCAGATGGCGAGAGAGCAACTGCACGCGGAGACGATGGCGGAAGTGATGCAGACCATGCGCGACGTGTGCATCAGCAGAGCTCCGTCGGCCCGTAGCTCCAGAGCATCATCCGCACGGCCCTCTCGAGTGCCATCTCCTGAACCCCCCGCCGATGGCTCCATGACCCCCGCCATGACTGTCCAACTACAGGCCCAGCTGACCACCTGGAAGGAAGAGGACCAGGGACCCGACCGCTACGCGGCCCAGAGGGAGCCAGCGTCGCTGCCCGGGAGGGGAGCCATTCACCAAGAGCGTAGCACACCCCTAGGTCCTCCAGGGAACCAAAATGCATGCAGGCCGGACACCCAGACCGTCACTCCAGCCCCGATCATCCACTACAGGATGTTTCCCCAGGTGGAGGGACCCAAGTTCCCCTTCTTCAAGGACGAGGACAGGAGCCAGTATGTGGAACTACGCATCTGCCTAGACACGCTCTTGGACGACTCCTGCTCAGAGTCCTACAAATATGCGATTCTCCTTCAGCATGTGAGGAACCCCAGAGCCCACAACATGGTTCTGGCCCATGCCTCCGCACCGACACCTTACACCAGAGCGCTCGCCGACTTGGATGCCCGCTACGGTCGTCCCTGGAACCACGCCCTTGCTGAACTGCAAGCCCTCGAACAGCAGGCCCCCATCAAGGATGAACGGGCGCTAGATGACTTCGCGCTCCGCGTGCACACCTTGGTTGGAATGCTGAAGACGCAAGGCCCAGCTGGCGCCAGCGAGATCAACAGCACCTCCAACGTAGAGCGGCTGCTCCGCAAGATCCCACGCTTCCGGCAGGAGAGGTTCCGGCGACAGCAGCGCGTTCGTAACCCCGGGAAGTTGGGTCTGAGCATGGCTGCCTTCGCGGAGTTCCTACTGGAGGAAGTGCATGACACCAACGTAGACGCCATGGGTTACGCTGAGCCGAAGAAGGAGAGGGAGAAGGGAGACCGCTGGGACAGGCCGAGCTCGAACAGAGGACGCCCAGTAGGAGTGCTGCACACGGAGGAGGAGCCTCGGAGAGAGAGGAAAGCCCGACCTGAGGGAAGGGATTCCTCTCAACCCCCTCAAAGGGGACGGAGAGGTCCACCGCCATGCCCGTACTGCACCAGCGAGCACTGGTTCAATGAGGTCTCCCTCGCCAGGTCCACGGAGGGCACCAGAAGCCCTAGGTCCGGTAGCGCACCGGAAGAGGAAACACCTGTCTACTATCTAGACCCAACCCAGAGCAGCGGCTCCAAGGTCCTACTGAAGGTGGTGAAGGTCCGACTGCACCACAACAACGCTGTGTACGACACGTACGCCGTTCTAGACGACGGGTCGGAACGGACCATCCTCCTCCAGGAGGCAGTGCGCCAGTTGGGGCTCCACGGGACTGAGGAGAAGCTGACTCTGCGCACGATACGTCGCGACCTTAAAGAGGTCACCGGGGCGAGAATCAACTTCTCTATCTCCCCGGCGGGGCGGCCGTCGGATAGATATCGGCTTCAGAATGTCTTCACCGCAGACCAGCTAGCACTCTCCCGCTACGACTACCCCCTGGAGAGATTACGCGCAAGATATTCCCACCTACGGCGAGTAGACCTACATCCGATAGAAGGAGCGGAGCCAACCCTTCTCATCGGCTCGGACAACGCTGCACTGATCGTGTCGCTCCGTCCTCCGCTGAGAGGACCACGAGGCTGCCCGATGGCTGTTAAGACTGCGCTTGGGTGGGCCCTCCAAGGCGCTACCGAGTGGAGAGATAGAGACGGGAGAGCTACGTCATCCCTCCATGTCCGCACCGAAGAAGTGCAGACCATCAACTGCCTTCACACCAGTGTGGACTCCATGAATGCGGCGCTACTAGACAACGTCCAGAAGCTGTGGACGCTAGACGTTGCGCCCTACAAGAATGAGAAGCTCTACGTACGGTCAAAGGAGGACGTCTACGCCATAGACCTCCTTAAAGCAAAGACAGTGCGTATCGAAGTCCAGAGCGTGAAGAGATACGTCACACCACTACTCCGAAGAGAACCCATGCCAGAGTTTCGAGTATCCCCTCGAACCGTCCTACAGTGTCTGACCAGCACTGAGAAGCGTATGAGGAAGGACGAGGTCCTTGCTGCTTCTTACAGAACTGAGATGAAGAAACTGACGGAGTCCGGTCTGGTGAAGAAGCTTGAGCCAGCCGAGGCGAACCAGAGTGCCGAGTCTTGGTACCTCCCGCACCACAATGTTCACCACCACGGGAAGAACCGAGTGGTCTTCAACTGTAGCTACCAGGTGGGGAAGCTCAACCTCAACCACTATCTTCTCCCTGGTCCAACCTTGACCCCAGCCCTCTTGGGAGTTCTGGTGCGCTTCCGTCAGCAGCCGATCGCAGTCAGTGGTGACATTAAGCGAATGTTTCACCAGGTCAGGATGTTGGAGGAAGACAAGCCACTCATGAGGTTTCTCTGGAGAGAGGACCCGAGCGACCCCGACCCCTCTATCTACCAGTGGGAGGTGCTACCCTTCGGGACAACCTGCAGCCCCTGTTGCGCTACCTATGCGCTACAGACTCACGCCGCGCAGGAGACGGCACCTCCTGGAGTGTTTGACGCCGTCCATAAGAGCTTTTACGTGGACAACTGCCTCCACAGTTCGAAGACAGCCACGGAAGCCCGTCAGCTAGTCCAGGACCTGCGTGCTCATCTCCAGGAGGGTGGATTTGAGATCTGCCAGTGGGCCAGCAACGACCCGCAAGTCATCAGAGACCTCCCGAAGGAGGCCACCTCGACCAGCAGCGAGGCTTGGGTCTCTCACTCACCAGATGATGCTCAGGAGATGACGCTCGGACTTATCTGGCAGTTCCAGACCGACACTCTACGCTATCGCAATAAGCCTGCCAAGCCCCAACGCGTCACGATGAGAACGATATACAGCACTCTAGCGAGCCAGTACGACCCACTGGGATATATCGCTCCCTTCACGACGATGGCCAAGGTGCTTGTCCGGGAGCTGTGGGCCCAAGAACGAGGATGGGACGATCCTCTGCCTCGTCACCTAGAAGAGAAGTGGAAGGCCTGGGAGCAGGAACTTCCCACTCTCCAGCACATCAAGCTGCAGCGGAGCTACTTCCCTCCCTCCACGGACCTAGAGAGGAGTGTCATCACGCTACATGTATTCTGCGACGCCTCGGAGATGGCGTACGGGTCCGTGGCATACGTCAGAGCGGCGGAGCTTGGAGGTGAAGTCCACGTCTCGTTTGTCCTGGCACGTTCCCGAGTGGCGCCGAAAAAGCAACAGTCCATCCCAAGACTGGAGCTGTGTGCTGCCCTGAACGGCGCGCAACTGGGAAGGTTCCTGCTCGACGAGCTCCAGCTACCTCTGATGAGCGTCACCATGTGGTCAGACTCAACTACCGTCCTCCAGTGGTTGAAGTCCAGCTCATGTCGGTATAAGGTGTTCGTGGGCACCCGAGTCGCAGAGATTCTGGAGTTGACTGAGGTGAACTGCTGGCGTTATGTAGACACCAAGAGGAACCCTGCTGACGTCATCACGAGAGGGGCAACTCTCCAGGATCTGGCTGAGCCCCACCTGTATCACACGGGACCAGACTTCCTACAGGAGCGGGAGTCAGAGTGGCCAGCCACGCCGGCGTTAGCCGAAGACAGAGAGGACAAAGAGCTGCGTAAGACGTTGTTCTGCGGAGTCACCCAGGTCGTAGACCCTGAGACTACTCCAGGAGAGGAGTGTGAGACGCTCGAAGAGCTGCAGAAGAGGATGTTCTGCTCCAAGGCCGGTCTACCCCTAGATACTACGCTCAGCGCCGAAGATTACACCGCGGCGGAGCTCCTGGTGCTGCAGAGTGCCCAACAGGATGCCTTCTCCCGAGAGCGGGAGTGTCTCGAGAAAGGGAAGCCGATCCCCTCGGACAGTAGACTCCGCGGCTTAGCTCCAGAGCTCGACGGTGTTCTCATTCGCGTGGGTGGCAGACTGCGCCGCGCTCAAGATCTAGACCTAGACACGAAGCATCCCATCGTGCTTCCCACTAAGCATCAGGTCACCAGATTGGTCATCAAGCACCATGATGACAAAGTGCAGCACGCGGGTGGAGAGCGTGTCTTCGCGGAGGTACGACGGAGATTCTGGATACTCCATGGACGGGAGGCGGTACGGAGATATCAAAGGTCCTGCTCGGACTGCCAGAGGTGGCGAGCCACGCCGCCGCAGCCCATGATGTCCGATCTGCCCGAGGACCGGCTGCGACTGAGACAGGCTCCGTTCCACTCTACTGGGGTTGACTGTTTCGGGCCACTCCTAGTCCGAAACCGGCGAGCCTCCGAAAAGCGGTGGGGCATCATCTACACGTGCCTGACGACGAGAGCAATGCACCTTGAAGTTCTGCACCAGCTCACAAGCGACAGCTTCCTCATGTCCTTCAAGAGGTTCACCTCCAGGCGAGGGACCCCTAAGACCCTCCGGTCGGACAGAGGCACCAACTTCGTCGGTGGTGAGGCCGAGCTGAGGGCGAGCTACGCTGCGATGACTGAGGAGGCCCGTGACAGACTCGCCTCCCAGCAAGTGAAGTTTGAGTTCAACCCCCCAAATGCTCCACACTTCGGGGGAGCCTGGGAGCGGGAGATTCGCTCAGTAAAGAACGTCCTACGTACCATTCTCGGACAGAAGGTGCCTACCGATGAGGTGCTCGAGACTGTACTAGCAGAGATTGAGGGCATCTTGAACTCCCGGCCCCTAGGCTATACCTCCAGTGATGTAGCAGATCTGGATCCCATCACGCCCAACTTCTTGCTGATGGGGCGGCGAGACTCTGCACTGCCTCAGGTAGTCTACGACCCTGCAGAGCTCACCGGAAGAAGATGGTGGAGGCACAGCCAGGTGCTCGCGGACCAGTTTTGGAGGCAGTTCATACTGCACTACCTGCCGACCCTGCAAGTCAGGCAGAAGTGGACGAGGGAGAGAGACAACTTGTCCGAAGGTGCCGTGGTACTGGTGATCGACCAGTCCCTTCCACGCGCCGCCTGGCAGACAGGCAGAGTGACCAAGGTCCTGCCGGGTCCGGATGGAAGGGTGCGGACGGCCATCGTGGACGTTGGTGGTCGCACTTACACCCGACCTGTGGCACGCCTGATTGAGCTCCCTCAAATTACGAAGGACACTATCACCTCCTACCTCACGCTGCTAGAGCAGCCTAGCCAGTGTGCCTTCCCTAGTTAAATGAAACCGAGGGTTTCATGGGGCGGCTGTTATGAAGGCCCACAATTTAGAGCCAGTTTAGTTTCCCTGAATCAGCCCTATTTTGCCCCTGTTATTTTCCTTTATTATTTTCCATATTATTCATGTACGTTTTCATGGAGGTGTATGTATTGTTATTGTAATGTTTATGTATATGTTTAATGACGTGGTATATCCGGGGTGTGTCCGTGACCCGGATGCTGTGTCCGGTTGATATATATAGGGACGGAAGTGCTCTGTGCGTCAGTGTGACGAAAATCAGAGTGATGAGAGTAACGAGAGTGAGAAGAAGCAGAAGTAACGAGAAGTCGATCTAAGATGGCGGAGTCAGTAAAACGCACACCGTGCTGAAGCTGAAGACCTGAAGAGTGATTATTGAGTTCACAACTGTGATAGCCCGTTTAGCTGTGTCCCCGTTAGCCAGCCTTGCCAGCAGCCGGCTGCTAACGTTGGACCAAGCGAGACCCAAGCTGGACAGAGCCGTCGCCTCCACGAGTGGATTGCGACCGACCGCTGACTCCACCGGAGCTTACCGTGGACCCCCGGACCTGAGCCCTTCACACCTCGTCGTGGACTACGAAGAAGCCCCTTTCCCTTCGAGTTGCTACGTCACCCCCCCCCTTTGTCTGCTACCTTCCTCGAAGCACATGCGAGCTCCAACCAGGCCTCAACGCGCTCCTTGCAGTCCGGGACTCTAAGCCTGTTCAGGCCAGATACTGTGAGTGAGTGAGTGTGTGTGTGGCCGGCGGGGAGGGAGTATATTTGGGATGTGTATAATTTGTATAAATAAATGTGTTTGTTCATATGGGATACCGTTGCTGTGTGTTTAGTCGTCTGTTAGCTAATGTTAATGCTAATGCTAATGCTAATGCTAATGCTAATGCTAATGCTAACGATAGTACTGCTAGTCTAAAGGGTTGCTGGCGCCCCCTGCCTGTATCCTCCTACACTGCCTATTTAGCTCAGAGTTAGTTAGATAACCAGCCCTTCCTAAATTCTACAGTCCTTTTAGCTACTCCCTGGTTACAATTATAATTTTGACTTTGACAACCTATTTCTTCCTCCCACCATCTCATTAGTTTTGTAGAGGGGTGGCATAATTGTGGTGGGCACAGTTTCAGTGGTTTGATAACTGATGCTAACAAAGGCGCTATCTCTGCGCAAAGGCGCTTACTCACAAAACAACAAATAACTGTTTGGCTATCCTAAGTTAACAACACAAAATCCTAGTAAACAACACATGTAACTCGCTAAAACTTACCCAAGGACACAGCAGAAGGTCTGTCTGCAGACGACTGTACTAGGGCTGGGTTCAAAAAAATTGATTTCCTGATTCTGAATCGATCTAATGAGCGATTATCGATTCATAAATCCCGAGATCGATCTTTCATGTTTTTTTTATTTTTATTTTTATTTTTTTCTGCTTGCAGCTTCAACCCGCAACGAGATCTCGTTTTGTCCTGCTGATCTCTATCGTCATCATTTTTACATCCAAAATGCACCCAGACATCTGCCTTTAAGCCTGGTCGTTGCGTGAGATATGATAAATTCTTGTAGTGATAGATAGATAGATAGATAGATAGATAGACTTTATTTGTCATTGCTACAGTACAGGTACCAAACAACGAAATTTAGGAGGGGAGGCTCCCCTGGTGTTTAGGAAAGGAAAAAGAAACACATTTTAGAAAGAGCATAGATGCATAAAATCACAAGAAGGTAAGGAGCTGGTTTACATCAATAAAGGCTATGTACACAATCCACTGTACTATACTGCACAGATAGTCAACTAGGGTTGTCATATTGCACAAGAAAGTATTTTTTCACATTATTTTAAAGTGTCACAGTTTGCAGGCTTGAAAATGTACATGTTTGTGCCTCAGCACTAGCTGCCATACAATCCGTCCGGACTGTCCTGGGCCCAGAACTTAGGCCTTTTCTGTGTTCAGGGCCTTGACGGCCCTGTTGTAGAAGCTGTTCTTCAGTCAGTTTGTCTTAGCGGCCGGGGTCCTGTACCTCCTGTTCGAGGGCAGCTTGACAAAGTGTTCGTGCCCAGGGTGGGTCGGGTCCTTGGAGATCTTGGAGGCCCTCCTGAGACAGCGTGTTTTGTACAGCTGTGAGACAGCTTGTACAGCTTTGTACAGTGCGAGATCTGGCCACGAGATCTCGTTGCGGGTTGAAGCTGCAAGCAAAAAAAAACAAAAAAAACATGAAAGATCGATCTCGGGATTTATGAATCGATAATCGCTCATTAGATCGATTCAGAATCGGGATTTTTTTTTGGGAACCCAGCCCTAGACTGTACCATGAATAGTGAACTGATGTGGAGATCAATGTCTGAAATTCCGTTGTCTTCTTCGTCATCGTCAGATTCGGAGTTCGGAGTTCCAGTTCGGAGTTCCCATTATGTATAGTCCAATATGAAGGAGTTCATTAATTGCCCACTGTCGATATTTCTGCCTGCTTATGAAATTCTGTTGATAGCATTAGCGAGAGCTTCAGCATCCATCTTGTAAACTTGTCAACAAACAGGTCCACACGCACATGGCTACTTAAATACAGCTGGGGTGGGTGTGGCTACACACACTGCCACACTAATACCCCCCACCCGACTTTGTTAACTAACTGTAGGTATTTAGTGAATGTAAAACTATTGGTTATGATATCGAGTCAGGTTTCACAATTCCCGACATGAGGACCTTTTAATGAAACGGTGTCACATATAGAATTATTTGACGGGACCCCTGAAGACGCCAGGCGGCACCCCAGTGTGCCGCGGCACCCCGGTTAAGAAACACTGAACTAACACACCATGACCTCTGTTAACTAACACACCATGACATCTGTTAACTAACACACCATGACCTCTGTTAACTAACACACCATGACCTCTGTTAACTAACACACCATGATGACCTCTGTTAAATGACCTCCAATGTTGAATGCCTCGTCTCTCTCTAAAGATGGACAGAACCACGTTTGAAAACAAGAGAAGGAACGTGTGACTGTGTGGTTGTTTACCCAGGGTTCCACTGGCAGGTCTGACGCCATGGAAACCTACCTAACCTCCTGTGTGCGTGTGTGTGTGTGTGTGTGTGTGTGTGTGTGTGTGTGTGTGTGTCGTAGGCGTGACCAAGGTGGACTACGGTGACATCACGTCTCGCTCTTCTCTGAGACAGAAGCTCCAGTGTAAACCCTTCAGCTGGTACCTGGAGAACGTCTACCCTGACTCCCAGATACCCAGACACTACTACAGCCTGGGAGAGGTACACACACACACACACACACACACACACACACCTACACACACACACACACACACACACACACACACCTACACACACACACACACACACACACACACACACACACACACACACACACACACCTACCCTGACTCCCAGATACCCAGACATTACTACAGCCTGGGAGAGGTACACACACACACACACACACCTACACACACACACACACACCTACACACACACACACACACACACACACACCTACACACACACACACACACCTACACACACACACACACCTACACACACACACACACACCTACACACACACACACACACACACACACACAGACACACAGACACACACACACACACGCACACACACATACACACACACACACACACACACACACACACACACACACACACACACACCTACCCTGACTCCCAGATACCCAGACTCTACTACAGCCTGGGAGAGGTACACACACACACACACACATACACACACACACCTACCCTGACTCACAGATACCCAGACACTACTCCTCCCTGGGAGAGGTACACACACGTTTACCCTGACTCACGCATGACTCAGTGGTAAAGGCCATCTACATGCACACCAGCCCAACAGTGATGTTCTGACACACACAGACACTGTCTGTAACCCGGCTCAGAGGGAGGGTTTTATTACTGTTACTATGTTATTACTAACTAAAGACTGAAGTAAACAGAATAGAAGTGGGGTGAGATAGTCAGTATAATCAGTGGTGTAGGGTGTGGGGTGAGTGATCAATCAACCGGCAAGCTGTGTTAGAGCAAATTATCAATAAAGGCAGCCTGTTTCGTTTCAAGATGTATAAGAAAAGATATTTAATATTTTCCTCTATAGAAGGAGGAAGTTTACAGGTTCGTCAGACGCATCTGAAGATTCAAAGTTCCTCTCAAAAGTCTCGATCATTCATTACATCTCAGTATGTATGCCCTCGGGTGAGTTCTAAACCAATCATTAACAAGGGGTGTGGATCTGTACATGAGGAAGATGATGGGGATGAAGGTTAAATCAAAATCAAATCAAATTTTATTTGTATAGCGCATTTCTTACAAGATGCAACTCAATGCGCTTCACACAATGAAAATGTTCAGTCAATCAGTCAATCAATCAATCAATATTGACAGAGCCGCGAGCAGGCAAAAGTAAAAAACTTGTATACTATGTAGCCAGGAAAAATTCCCTTGCAGCCCTCTACCAATAGAGCGACTACTAGCCAGTTTGCTTACCAGTACCCAGCGGTCCCCCAGGGGAGGCCAGGACCACCGGCACAAAGCAAGCAAGCAAGGGCAAAAACCTGTACACCATGTATCCAGGAAAAATTCCTTGCATATTATCGGCGTACACACTGTCCATAAATTTTGTGTTGTATTTGCATCGTTCTGCATCCAGTATGGTCACAGGTCCTGCCAAAAGAGAAACTTATGCACAGTTATGATGCAACAACACAATAGAGACAATAAAGATGACAGCAATACAACCTGATGGTGGTCCTGGTACACCCTTGTACCGGTTCCAGTACTGCTCTAGGTGCTATTTGGAGCTGACAGTGCCTCATCAGCACCCGGGTCCATTTTCCTGTCAACACAAATCTCAAAAACACGAGTATGGTGTAATGGCCTAGTGATCCTAGTTCTATAATGTCCAATGTCTCCCTTAGTATCAAAAGGCGACATTGAATAAGTAGGTTTTGAGGTCACGCTTAAAAATGTCCTGAGTTTTAGACAACCTCAGGCCCTCAGGTAGGGTGTTCCACAATCTAGGAGCATATATGCTAAAAGCTGATCCTCCAAATCTCTTTGTCCTAGCCTCTGGCACTATTAAAAGTTCCGTGCCACTAGACCGTAGGGGTCTAGCTGGTGTGTATCTTATGAGCATGTCCACCATGTAATTGGGTGCATCACAGTGAAGTGATTTATAAACTAGTAAAAGGATCTTAAAGTCTATTCTATGACTGACAGGGAGCCAGTGTAGTGATCTCAAGACAGGTGTGATGTGCGCTCTCCGTTTGGTCCTAGTAAGGACACGAGCAGCAGCATTTTGAACCATTTGTAGTCTATTTATCATTTTTTTGGGGAGACCTGTCAGGAGAGCATTACAGTAATCTAGCCTACTAGTAACAAACGCATGCATTAATTTTTCAGTGTCTGCCTGGGAGAGAAATGATTGTACCTTAGTGATGTTTCTTAGATGGTAGAAGGATGTTTTAATAGTGTTATTAATATGAGTTTCAAAATTTAGATCTGGGTCAATTATGACACCAAGATTCCTGGCCTGACACTTAGTATTAAGAGCTAGTGTTTTCAAGTGTGCAGATAATTTATCTCTCCCAGTTTTCTCGCCAATGATCAATACCTCTGTTTTTTCTTGATTGAGTTGGAGAAAGTTTTGTGTCATCCAAATATTAATATCGGCAATACAGTCTATCAGGTGGTCGATCATCTTGTAGTCGTTGGGAGTTACTGAGATATAAAGCTGAGTGTCGTCACCATAGCTGTGGTAGTTAAAGCTATGCTTCTTGATAACAGAACTGAGGGGTAGCATGTATAGGCTAAAAAGCAACGGTCCTAAAATGGACCCCTGGGGAACTCCACAGGTTGTGCTATAATTTTTTGACTTATGGTCACCAAGGGCTACAAAGTAATCTCGGTCAGCCAGGTAAGTCCTGAACCAGTTTAAGACCGGACCTGAGAGGCCAACCCAGTTTTCAAGTCTCTCAATAAGTATGGAGTGGTCTACCGTATCAAAGGCTGCACTTAAGTCTAAGAGTACAAGAATCGAGAGTTTTTTCGAGTCTGCATTTATCCTAAGGCCTTTGCTTAAGGGTTACCTTAAGCAAAGCGGTTTCTGTGCTGTGGTATGATCGGAAACCTGACTGAAGTGGGTCATACCTATTATTTAGGACTAAGAATTCATGAAGCTGTCTATACGCTGCCTTTTCTAAAATTTTGCTTAGAAAAGTGAGATTGGATATTGGTCTACAGTTTTTGGGATCAGAAGGATCTAGGTTACTTTTCTTCAGGGTGGGTCTAACCAGGGCAGTTTTTAGCGCCGCTGGAAATATCCCTTTAAGTAGGGAGTGATTTACAATGCCTAGTATGTCATCAGACACAGATTCAAAAATGTCCTTAAAAAAGGTGGTAGGAATAGGGTCAAGAGGACATGTAGACGGTTTAAGCTGTGACACAATTTTACCTAATGTTTCAGTACTAATCATGGTGAACATGCTCATAGTCATGTTCTGTGGTGGCGGATCTGTGGTGCTACACAAACCTAGTCTTTCCTGAGTAATACACATTCTAATATTTGTTATCTTATCCCTGAAGTGGGCTGCAAATTCCTCGCATTTGGTGACAGAGGCTGCGCCGTCTAGAGTCCTAGGAGCAGGGTTTACAAGGCAATCAATTGTCGAGAACAAGACCCTGGGGTTATTCTTGTTTGTAGATATTATCTTTGAGAAGTGATTTTTTTCTAGCATTTCGCATTGCCAAGTTAAAGGCAGATAGATGTTCTTTAAAAATATTCTGATCAATCTGTAGTTTGCTCTTTCTCCATCTGCGCTCAGCTTTTCTACATGTTCTCTTTAAGAGATTTATTTCACTGTTTCGCCATGGTGCTCTCCTCTTGGCTCCAACCTTTTTTAGTTTGGTAGGTGCCAGGGAGTCTAGGGCCATTTTTACTTTATTGTTAAAGGTAATTACTAAGTAGTTTTCACATAACGTGGGAGTTGTGTGATTACTGTTCATTAAAGCTTTGAAATGTTCAGCCACTGCAGGGGTAAGATAACGTTTTTTAACAACACGTTCAGCATTGCTTTCAGCTTTACGTGTTACAATGGTAAAGAAAATACAGAAATGGTCAGAGAGGGCCAGGTCGCTGATACCTGATATTGAGACCTCAAGACCCTTGGTAATCACAAGATCAAGGGTATGGCCATGATTGTGAGTGGGTTCATTGACATGTTGGACAAAATCCATAGATTCCAAGAGGTCAATAAATTCCCTTGCCCTCAAGTCAGCCTCATTATCAACATGAAAGTTAAAATCACCAGTGATAATAATCCTATCATAGTTGGGATGGATAATGGATAGGAACTCAGAGAAGTCAGGTAGGAAGGTAGGGGCTGGTTTCGGCGGCCTGTATACAGTTACCGTAAGAATAGGTGGTTGGCATGCCATAACTGTGGCATGATATTCAAAGGAGGAGAATATATCAAAGGATATGCTCCTGCGGTTTAGGTTATTTGAAGCTATGGTAGCTGTTCCTCCCCCCTTTTTTCCATTTCTGATTGATTGGAAAAAACTGTAGTTGGGGGGAGATGCCTCAATAAGGGCTGCTGCTCCATTTGTATCTAGCCAGGTTTCTGTGAGTAGCATGCAGTCGAGTTTTCTATCACAAATGAGCTCATTTATGATAAATGTTTTTTTGTTAGATAGGGACCTGATATTCAGAATTGCCATGGAGATGTCATTTTGACACTGGGACTGACTCGTGGGCATACTTAATTAAATGGGTAATAGATTTCTCAAATTTGCGCCATGTATTGCCTTATTTGTGGAGGTTAGGGGGGAATCTGACCCTCCCTTCCTTACAGTATTACAAAAGGGAGGAGTGGTGACCATAGAGTGAACAATGCCGGGCAATCACTCTGGTGTGACTCAGCATTGTTCTGGCTTTCTAGTGTCAAATACAGACAAAAGGGTAATTGCATATATTCAAATGTGGAGAAAACAGGTTTCATTGTGTGCTTACAACAGGAAATCAGTTTCTATAGCTTGCACTAGACATTCAATTTACTGTTGTGAAGTTTGAATTAAATGTAGAAAAATGTCTTATTACATATAATAATTTTCTCTCACATTCCACACTTTTTTAAGATGTAAACTCTTAAAACAAGAACAATTAGAAAAATATGGTTCAAGACATTTTTGGAGAAAGAATAAAAAAATAATCATCACAACCCAAAAATCCTAAAAAAAAAACAACCAAACTTAAAATTAAACACAGTACATCATACACAATACAAGACAAAAATAATAATAATAATAAATAAATCCAACGACCGACGCCTTCTTGATTCTTGCATCTTCAGGGTCAGAGGTTACTAGCACTTAATAATAATACATTTATTTTATAAGGCGCCTTTCATGGCACTCAAGTTCGCCGTACAACACAGTTACAAAAATACAGTCAAACAGTTAAAAAATGACAATCAAACAATTACAAATTACAATATAAAAAGCAGCAGCAGCAGGGCATTCAATAGTCGGGAGGGTGGCTCAGAGATAAGCCTGCCTGAAGAGGTGTGTTTTGATGTGTGTTTTGAATGGTTTTATGGTGTCAATGTTCCTAATGTCGGGGGGGAGGGAGTTCCAGAGGCGAGGGGCAGAGCGGCTGAAAGCTCTTGCCCCCATGGTGGACAGACGGGCAGGGGGGACAGTGAGGTTGATGGCGGAGGCTGACCTGAGGGACTGGGTGGGAATGTTGAGGTGGAGGAGGTCGGACAGGTAAGGGGGGGCGAGGTTGTGGATGGCTTTGAATGTGTGGAGGAGGATTTTGTAGTCAATGCGTAGTTTAATGGGAAGCCAATGGAGTTGTTGTAGAACGGGGGTGATGTGACTGATGACAGGGGTTCTGGTGATTATACGGGCAGCAGCATTCTGGACCAGTTGGAGCTTATGGAGGAGTTTGTGTGGGAGACCAAAGAGAAGGGAGTTGCAGTAGTCTAAGCGGGAGGTGACTAGAGAGTGGACCAGGATAGCAGCGCTGTTGGGAGTGAGTGACGGGCGGAGGCGGTTGATATTTCGAAGGTGAAAGTAGGCGGACCGGATGGTGTTGTTGATATGGGTATGGAAAGATAGGGTGCTGTCGAGGACGACACCCAGACTCTTAACCTGAGGGGAGGGAGAAACTAAGGAGTTGTCAATAGAGAGGGTGAAACTGGGTTGCTTGGTGAGGGAGGATTTGGAGCCAATGAGTGCTATCTCGGTTTTGTTGCTGTTAAGTTTGAGAAAGTGGGAGTGAAACCAGGATTTGATTTCCTGTAGGCAGGCACAGAGGGAAGAGGGTGGGAAGGTGGATGAGGGTTTGGAGGAGACATAGAGCTGGGTGTCGTCCGCATAACAGTGAAAATGTATGTTGTGTTTACGGAATATTTGACCGAGTGGGAGGAGGTAGATGATGAATAGGATGGGGCCAAGGACAGAGCCCTGGGGAACACCAGAGGAGAGGGGGGAGGTATGGGATGAGAATGATTTTAACTGGATGAATTGAGTGCGACCAGAGAGATATGAATGGAACCAGTCCAGGGGAGAGTCGGATATGCCAATGGAGGCTAGTCGGTCGAGGAGGATGGAGTGGGAGATGGTGTCAAAGGCTGCGGTCAGATCAAGGAGGATGAGAATGGATAAATGTCCAGACTCAGCTGCCATCAAGAGGTCGTTTGTGATTTTAATGAGGGCTGTTTCTGTACTGTGACGGGGGTGGAAACCGGATTGGAATTGTTCATAGAGGTTATTGTTATAGAGGTGGGCCTGAATCTGTGATGCGACAACTTTTTCCAGAATTTTTGAGATAAATGGCAGATTAGAGATTGGGCGGAGGTTATTGAAAATGTTGGGGTCTAGACCAGGTTTCTTCAGTAGGGGTGTAACAGCAGCAGATTTGAGCGGGGAAGGGACGGAACCAGAGGTGAGAGAGGAGTGGATGATGGCTGTTATCAGGGGTAGAAGAGAGGGAAGGGAGGCTATAACCAGGGAGGATGGCAGGGGATCAAGTTGGCAGGTAGAAGGCTTGGATGTCTGGATAAGTTTTGTTAAGTCAGTCGCTGAGGGGAGTTGAAAGCAGGAGAGAGGTAGGGAGAGGGAGGGATTGGGAACAAAAGGAGGCGGACGACTAGACGTGTGAGGGGTCAGTTGCTGGTGGATGGACGAAATTTTAGAGTCGAAAAATGCCATTATGGAGTTACAGTGGTCAGTGGAGTAGAAGTGAGGTGGAAGGAGATCAGGGGGGCGGAGAGAATTGTTGATCACTGAAAATAGGGCCCTGGTATTCCCAGCACTAGAACAGATTTTTTCTGCAAAGAATTCGGATTTGGCGGATGAAATGGCGTCTTTATAAAGGAGGATGTGAGCATGGTACATTTGTTTATGAACAGTGAGTCCAGTTCTATTGAAAAGACGCTCCAGCTGACGACCTTTGGCCTTCAGCTGGCACAGGTGGGGGGAGAACCAGGGGGCAGAGTGGGGGAAAGAGACAGGCCGGGTTTTAACGGGGGCAAGTGAGTTGAGCAGAGATTTAAGGCCATCGTTATACAAATCAACCAACTGATCCGGGGTGTATGGGGGGGTGATAATGGAGAGATTATCAATGCCAATTGAGAGGTCAGCTAGGTTGATATTTCTGATGTTGCGGAAGGATATGACGCGAGATTGCTTGGTTTTGGACAATGTTAGACATTGACCCCAGTTGGAGAATTTGCTTGCTCTTCAATCTCTTCCTAATCGGTCGTCTTCTGTCAGTGTCATTGAGGTTCAGGCAGTCGTCTGGTCTCCTTCCATGTTGGACATGGTCTGGGGAGTGGCCCCTAGCACCATCGAAAACATGATGCAGGCACTCACCAGCATCCTCACTAGTACAGATGTCCACACTTTGGACCCTGGCTGGACCTCCAGACTGTCAGCACTCTCTGTTTTGTTGGTTTCTGGTTTCTTGGCATCTGGACAGCTTTCTACTGTCTTCTTGGTTCCAGATATTGCTGTCATTTCTGGTATTGCAACTGACAATTGTACTGGCATTGTCACTGGCTACGCAATCGGCTCTGGCAACGCCTCAGCATCTCGTCGTAGCTCCTCCTTCTCCGGTTCTCTGTTGGCCTGGTATCAATAGGTTGTTTCTTCTCCCTGGCGGGCCTGGCAACCCTCTCTGGTGGCCCTGGTTCATCACCCAATCATCCGTCTCTCTCTCTGGTGGGCCTGGCCACCCTTATCGTCATCTCCTCGGTGTTCTCTGGTGGGTCTGGTAACCCTGGTTGTCGCTTCCCTCTCTGGTGGCCCTGGTTCATCACTCAATCATCCGGCTGGATATTGCGTAGCACGCCGTCTCTGGATTCTGGTAAAACGGCTTCCACTCTGAAATATATATCACATTCTTGCCGTGGCAAAAATCAAGTGTAGCTGCAGTGATACAGGGCCACCACTGGTCTGTCTGAGGAGACAGTTAACAAATAAAAAACTGCGACAGAATGTTATGTCTAATCAAACCAACATCATAATATCAAAATAGGAAACGGTAGAAAATGTTCGTGTGATTTGAAAATCATAAACAAATGTGTCATGTTTGATGATGTCAAAATATACTTACTGAAAAATCATTAAAAAACAAGAAAAACCAGGGTTAATGTTAATGAGTTAGTGGGAGTCAGAGCAATCAAAATATAGTATTTTATGAGCCTCTGATACGACAGGCCACATGGTTCTTTTTTCAATACATCATGGTCTGAACAATGCATGAATACCAAACATAATTTTGGACAGGTTTATGCAAAAACTCAAATGGAAAGTGATCAGTTTTCCCAGAGTTTACACATAAACCCACCTTTTTGAGAATAGAAATAACTCTCAGGGTGGACGTTCACTTCTACCGGAGGGTTCATAAACCTCAGCTCAAATTGTGTAGTAAGGAAAAAAAACAAAAAACTGTCATTTCTTTCTGTACAAGAAAGCAGCTCCCCTGACTTGGGTTAGAACATATAAAACCTTGCCTAATGCAAAGACATTTGTTTTTAAAATAGAAAACAGAAACTCAAAAACCTCTAGGGTCTCTTTTCACAACAAGAACATCCAAACAACTCAACAATTTTCCTAAAAGTGTCGGAAAACAAGACATTCTTAAAACATCAAGATATACACAAATTGGACCTGTACATGGAGAAACAACAATGATAGACTATTTCCTATTTCTAAAATCCTATTCCTCTGGTTATTGGTTCTCTGGGGGCTTCATTTCTTTATTGGCACAAACATCCTGCCTAATCTGTGTATCTACCCCCCTTCTCAGCACCCATTTCTCAACTGGGATAGGGATATGCCCAGACACCACAGGTATACTCATTCTAAGGTTGTTTCTCAAACAGACCCCACATCGATCTATGACATGGTCAATCTGTTCCATTAACAGCTATAATGCCTATCACATATAAAAAGAACACAATCAAGTTAACAATACAATTTCTAAAAATATCCGGGGCGATAGCTGCTCTCTGGTGGAACCACGTTACCCACTAACAGAGATAACCGCGCAAACTATCAATAGTAGCAATCCCTGGTATCTTCTAAGATTGCATTTCCTTAACCGTCAAAAGTTATCAACTGATTTAGAAACGGGAGTTCAAAACTTTTGGCAGAAACTCAATGAAACACTGTATTGTTATATATGGAAAAAACTCCAGAGCTCTGAATGGGCTCGATGGATTTAATGAGAACCTAAACAAAACAACCTAGGATTCTCTATGATGATTAAGTGGCACTTTTGTGCCCCACTGTTCCAATCGTTTACAGGTAAACAATCCCAATTTATCTAATTCTTTGCTTTTTTTCCTACAGGTGTTTTCTCAAAAGTTTCCCATTTTTATTCTAATCTCATTTAGAATTATGTCCCACATGTAGCAGGAAAAGGTGAATACTTAGACCATAGCAATATGTTTAACAGCAGATAGTGGATAGTGTACATAGCCTTTATTTATGTAACCAGCTCCTTTCCCTTCTTGTTTTTGTTGTTGTTTTTTTTCTTTCCTAGCACCAGGGGAGCCACCCCTCCTAAATTTCGTTGTTTGGTACCTGTACTATAGCAATGACAATAAAGACCATTCATTCATTCATCATTCATTCATTCATAAACCCCATTTATCGACCATTATCTTAGCAGGGCCAAGAAGTGGTGTCACTCTCTCTGAACGACTTGATTCTATACCCATTTTAAACTCAAATCAAGTTATATTCAAGGGAAAAATATAGATACAAATAGCACTATTAGTTAAAATAGCCTAAAAAAACACACAAGGAATGACTAAAAACAGAAAACAGCTGTAATGTCTTATCACAAATAAGAAAACAATTTCTTTAACAATACAATTCACAAACAATCTTGTAAGATTAGCACTGCCTTTTACATATGCACTGAGTCAACAGATAAAGGAAAAAACTGAAGTATTAACACTGATTAACTAATTAAAACTGGAGTTCAGAACTTTGGTTAGCTCAATGAAACTCTATAATCATGCATGGACAATTCAGAACTCCTGGCTGGCTCAATGAATTTTATGGATAAGTACTGAAAATGTGTTCCCACCTCCCCACTTTTACACAGAACTTAACCTCTGTATAATAAACCCAATCCTAGATCAACCTAGGATTCACTGATATGGACCTCTGTTAACCCAAAACAGCAACTCTCCCTGGTTAGGCCCTCTCTGTAACCAGGTGAACAGCAACTCCCCCTGATTAGTCCCTCTCTGCAATCAGGTAAGCAGCCACTCCCTCTGGTTAATACCTCATCTGTAACCAGATAACAGCAACGTCTTATCACAATCAAGTGGCACTTGTTACCCACTGTTCACGATCGCTTAGACACCATGGACCAATTTGTTAACCATGATCAGAAAGATACACGTACAGTATATATAATATACACAAAAAGAGCAGTCTTATGATTTTGCCAGGTGCAATTATAGCCACGATAACATGTAAATCGTCTAAAAACGCCACACGCCATGCATCACAAAGTGCACCCGGAAACAAAAAACCTCTCCAATCAGGTATCTGTCTCCGATTAAATACCGTCCCGTATACAAATGGAAATCGACAGGCTTACCGTTGTTCGTGTAGTACGTAGACAGCGTGTTTAGGCCCTGATCATCCGACTCTCAGCCAATCCAAAATAGAGGGGACCTCTTAACCGATTCACGTCCTATGTGAAAAGCGAGAGCCTTGTTCTTCCTCAACTTTTCATAATAAAAGCCAGCTCGTCAGCTTATCTCAAAATGGCTGAAAGCGGATAAAACAGGAGACCTTCGCAGCCGTTCCCTTGTTCCTCGTCGCCAAAACGGTTAGAGCAAATTATCAATAAAGGCAGCCTGTTTCGTTTC
>NC_137680.1:37312941-37645441 GCF_963989245.1 Nansenia antarctica
CTAGTCTAGACTCCCTCTCACACCAGAACATTCTATCTGTCTAGTCTAGACTCCCTCTCACACCAGAACATTCTATCTGTCTAGTCTAGACTCCCTCTCACACCAGAACATTCTATCTGTCTAGTCTAGACCCCCTCTCACACCAGAACATTCTATCTGTCTAGTCTAGACTCCCTCTCACACACAGAACATTCTATCTGTCTAGTCTAGACTCCCTCTCACACAGACATGCTGTGATGTCATAGACCAGAACATTCTATCTGTCTAGTCTAGACTCCCTCTCACACAGACATGCTGTGATGTCATAGACCAGAACATTCTATCTGTCTAGTCTAGACTCCCTCTCACACAGACATGCTGTGATGTCATAGACCAGAACATTCTATCTGTCTAGTCTAGACTCCCTCTCACACCAGAACATTATATCTGTCTAGTCTAGACTCCCTCTCACACCAGAACATTCTATCTGTCTAGTCTAGACTCCCTCTCACACACAGAACATTCTATCTGTCCAGTCTAGACTCCCTCTCACACACAGAACATTCTATCTGTCTAGTCTAGACTCCCTCTCACACACAGAACATTCTATCTGTCTAGTCTAGACTCCCTCTCACACACAGAACATTCTATCTGTCTAGTCTAGACTCCCTCTCACACAGACATGCTGTGATGTCATAGACCAGAACATTCTATCTGTCTAGTCTAGACTCCCTCTCACACAGACATGCTGTGATGTCATAGACCAGAACATTCTATCTGTCTAGTCTAGACTCCCTCTCACACCAGAACATTATATCTGTCTAGTCTAGACTCCCTCTCACACCAGAACATTCTATCTGTCTAGTCTAGACTCCCTCTCACACAGACATGCTGTGATGTCATAGACCAGAACATTCTATCTGTCTAGTCTAGACTCCCTCTCACACAGACATGCTGTGATGTCATAGACCAGAACATTCTATCTGTCTAGTCTAGACTCCCTCTCACACAGACATGCTGTGATGTCATAGACCAGAACATTCTATCTGTCTAGTCTAGACTCCCTCTCACACAGTCATGCTGTGATGTCATAGACCAGAACATTCAATCTGTCTAGTCTAGACTCCCTCTCACACAGACATGCTGTGATGTCATAGACCAGAACATTATATCTGTCTAGTCTAGACTCCCTCTCACACAGACATGCTGTGATGTCATAGACCAGAACATTCTATCTGTCTAGTCTAGACTCCCTCTCACACCAGAACATTCTATCTGTCTAGTCTAGACTCCCTCTCACACCAGAACATTCTATCTGTCTAGTCTAGACTCCCTCCCACACACAGAACATTATATCTGTCTAGTCTAGACTCCCTCTCACACACAGAACATTCTATCTGTCTAGTCTAGACTCCCTCTCACACACAGAACATTCTATCTGTCTAGTCTAGACTCCCTCTCACACAGACATGCTGTGATGTCATAGACCAGAACATTCTATCTGTCTAGTCTAGACTCCCTCCCACACAGACATTATATCTGTGATAGTCATAGACCTCACCCAGAACATTCTATCTGTCTAGTCTAGACTCCCTCTCACACAGACATGCTGTGATGTCATAGTCTAGACTCCCCTCACACCAGAACATTCTATCTGTCTAGTCTAGACTCCCTCTCACACACAGAACATTCTATCTGTCTAGTCTAGACTCCCTCTCACACAGACATGCTGTGATGTCATAGACCAGAACATTCTATTTGTCTAGTCTAGACTCCCTCTCACACAGACATGCTGTGATGTCATAGACCAGAACATTCTATCTGTCTAGTCTAGACTCCCTCTCACACAGACATGCTGTGATGTCATAGACCAGAACATTCTATCTGTCTAGTCTAGACTCCCTCTCACACCAGAACATTATATCTGTCTAGTCTAGACTCCCTCTCACACCAGAACATTCTATCTGTCTAGTCTAGACTCCCTCTCACTCCAGAACATTCTATCTGTCTAGTCTAGACTCCCTCTCACACACAGAACATTCTATCTGTCTAGTCTAGACTCCCTCTCACACACAGAACATTCTATCTGTCTAGTCTAGACTCCCTCTCACACAGACATAATGTGATGTCATAGACCAGAACATTCTATCTGTCTAGTCTAGACTCCCTCTCACACAGACATGCTGTGATGTCATAGACCAGAACATTCTATCTGTCTAGTCTAGACTCCCTCTCACCCCAGAACATTCTATCTGTCTAGTCTAGACTCCCTCTCACACCAGAACATTCTATCTGTCTAGTCTAGACTCCCTCTCACACCAGAACATTCTATCTGTCTAGTCTAGACTCCCTCTCACACACAGAACATTCTATCTGTCTAGTCTAGACTCCCTCTCACACACAGAACATTCTATCTGTCTAGTCTAGACTCCCTCTCACACAGACATAATGTGATGTCATAGACCAGAACATTCTATCTGTCTAGTCTAGACTCCCTCTCACACAGACATGATGTGATGTCATAGACCAGAACATTCTATCTGTCTAGTCTAGACTCCCTCTCACCCCAGAACATTCTATCTGTCTAGTCTAGACTCCCTCTCACACCAGAACATTCTATCTGTCTAGTCTAGACTCCCTCTCACACCAGAACATTCTATCTGTCTAGTCTAGACTCCCTCTCACACACAGAACATTCTATCTGTCTAGTCTAGACTCCCTCTCACACACAGAACATTCTATCTGTCTAGTCTAGACTCCCTCTCACACACAGAATATTCTATCTGTCTAGTCTAGACTCCCTCTCACACAGACATGCTGTGATGTCATAGACCAGAACATTCTATCTGTCTAGTCTAGACTCCCTCTCACACAGACATGCTGTGATGTCATAGACCAGAACATTCTATCTGTCTAGTCTAGACTCCCTCTCACCCCAGAACATTCTATCTGTCTAGTCTAGACTCCCTCTCACACCAGAACATTCTATCTGTCTAGTCTAGACTCCCTCTCACTCCAGAACATTCTATCTGTCTAGTCTAGACTCCCTCTCACACACAGAACATTCTATCTGTCTAGTCTAGACTCCCTCTCACACACAGAACATTCTATCTGTCTAGTCTAGACTCCCTCTCACACAGACATAATGTGATGTCATAGACCAGAACATTCTATCTGTCTAGTCTAGACTCCCTCTCACACAGACATGCTGTGATGTCATAGACCAGAACATTCTATCTGTCTAGTCTAGACTCCCTCTCACCCCAGAACATTCTATCTGTCTAGTCTAGACTCCCTCTCACACCAGAACATTCTATCTGTCTAGTCTAGACTCCCTCTCACACCAGAACATTCTATCTGTCTAGTCTAGACTCCCTCTCACACACAGAACATTCTATCTGTCTAGTCTAGACTCCCTCTCACACACAGAACATTCTATCTGTCTAGTCTAGACTCCCTCTCACACAGACATAATGTGATGTCATAGACCAGAACATTCTATCTGTCTAGTCTAGACTCCCTCTCACACAGACATGATGTGATGTCATAGACCAGAACATTCTATCTGTCTAGTCTAGACTCCCTCTCACCCCAGAACATTCTATCTGTCTAGTCTAGACTCCCTCTCACACCAGAACATTCTATCTGTCTAGTCTAGACTCCCTCTCACACCAGAACATTCTATCTGTCTAGTCTAGACTCCCTCTCACACACAGAACATTCTATCTGTCTAGTTTAGACTCCCTCTCACACACAGAACATTCTATCTGTCTAGTCTAGACTCCCTCTCACACACAGAATATTCTATCTGTCTAGTCTAGACTCCCTCTCACACAGACATGCTGTGATGTCATAGACCAGAACATTCTATCTGTCTAGTCTAGACTCCCTCTCACACAGACATGCTGTGATGTCATAGACCAGAACATTCTATCTGTCTAGTCTAGACTCCCTCTCACCCCAGAACATTCTATCTGTCTAGTCTAGACTCCCTCTCACACCAGAACATTCTATCTGTCTAGTCTAGACTCCCTCTCACACCAGAACATTCTATCTGTCTAGTCTAGACTCCCTCTCACACACAGAACATTCTATCTGTCTAGTCTAGACTCCCTCTCACACACAGAACATTCTATCTGTCTAGTCTAGACTCCCTCTCACACAGACATGCTGTGATGTCATAGACCAGAACATTCTATCTGTCTAGTCTAGACTCCCTCTCACACCAGAACATTCTATCTGTCTAGTCTAGACTCCCTCTCACACAGAGAACATTCTATCTGTCTAGTCTAGACTCCCTCTCACACCAGAACATTCTATCTGTCTAGTCTAGACTCCCTCTCACACCAGAACATTCTATCTGTCTAGTCTAGACTCCCTCTCACACCAGAACATTCTATCTGTCTAGTCTAGACCCCCTCTCACACCAGAACATTCTATCTGTCTAGTCTAGACTCCCTCTCACACACAGAACATTCTATCTGTCTAGTCTAGACTCCCTCTCACACAGACATGCTGTGATGTCATAGACCAGAACATTCTATCTGTCTAGTCTAGACTCCCTCTCACACAGACATGCTGTGATGTCATAGACCAGAACATTCTATCTGTCTAGTCTAGACTCCCTCTCACACAGACATGCTGTGATGTCATAGACCAGAACATTCTATCTGTCTAGTCTAGACTCCCTCTCACACCAGAACATTATATCTGTCTAGTCTAGACTCCCTCTCACACCAGAACATTCTATCTGTCTAGTCTAGACTCCCTCTCACACACAGAACATTCTATCTGTCCAGTCTAGACTCCCTCTCACACACAGAACATTCTATCTGTCTAGTCTAGACTCCCTCTCACACACAGAACATTCTATCTGTCTAGTCTAGACTCCCTCTCACACACAGAACATTCTATCTGTCTAGTCTAGACTCCCTCTCACACAGACATGCTGTGATGTCATAGACCAGAACATTCTATCTGTCTAGTCTAGACTCCCTCTCACACAGACATGCTGTGATGTCATAGACCAGAACATTCTATCTGTCTAGTCTAGACTCCCTCTCACACCAGAACATTATATCTGTCTAGTCTAGACTCCCTCTCACACCAGAACATTCTATCTGTCTAGTCTAGACTCCCTCTCACACAGACATGCTGTGATGTCATAGACCAGAACATTCTATCTGTCTAGTCTAGACTCCCTCTCACACAGACATGCTGTGATGTCATAGACCAGAACATTCTATCTGTCTAGTCTAGACTCCCTCTCACACAGACATGCTGTGATGTCATAGACCAGAACATTCTATCTGTCTAGTCTAGACTCCCTCTCACACAGTCATGCTGTGATGTCATAGACCAGAACATTCAATCTGTCTAGTCTAGACTCCCTCTCACACAGACATGCTGTGATGTCATAGACCAGAACATTATATCTGTCTAGTCTAGACTCCCTCTCACACAGACATGCTGTGATGTCATAGACCAGAACATTCTATCTGTCTAGTCTAGACTCCCTCTCACACCAGAACATTCTATCTGTCTAGTCTAGACTCCCTCTCACACCAGAACATTCTATCTGTCTAGTCTAGACTCCCTCCCACACACAGAACATTATATCTGTCTAGTCTAGACTCCCTCTCACACACAGAACATTCTATCTGTCTAGTCTAGACTCCCTCTCACACACAGAACATTCTATCTGTCTAGTCTAGACTCCCTCTCACACAGACATGCTGTGATGTCATAGACCAGAACATTCTATCTGTCTAGTCTAGACTCCCTCCCACACAGACATGCTGTGATGTCATAGACCAGAACATTCTATCTGTCTAGTCTAGACTCCCTCTCACACAGACATGCTGTGATGTCATAGACCAGAACATTCTATCTGTCTAGTCTAGACTCCCTCTCACACACAGAACATTCTATCTGTCTAGTCTAGACTCCCTCTCACACAGACATGCTGTGATGTCATAGACCAGAACATTCTATTTGTCTAGTCTAGACTCCCTCTCACACAGACATGCTGTGATGTCATAGACCAGAACATTCTATCTGTCTAGTCTAGACTCCCTCTCACACAGACATGCTGTGATGTCATAGACCAGAACATTCTATCTGTCTAGTCTAGACTCCCTCTCACACCAGAACATTGTATCTGTCTAGTCTAGACTCCCTCTCACACCAGAACATTCTATCTGTCTAGTCTAGACTCCCTCTCACTCCAGAACATTCTATCTGTCTAGTCTAGACTCCCTCTCACACACAGAACATTCTATCTGTCTAGTCTAGACTCCCTCTCACACACAGAACATTCTATCTGTCTAGTCTAGACTCCCTCTCACACAGACATAATGTGATGTCATAGACCAGAACATTCTATCTGTCTAGTCTAGACTCCCTCTCACACAGACATGCTGTGATGTCATAGACCAGAACATTCTATCTGTCTAGTCTAGACTCCCTCTCACCCCAGAACATTCTATCTGTCTAGTCTAGACTCCCTCTCACACCAGAACATTCTATCTGTCTAGTCTAGACTCCCTCTCACACCAGAACATTCTATCTGTCTAGTCTAGACTCCCTCTCACACACAGAACATTCTATCTGTCTAGTCTAGACTCCCTCTCACACAGAACATTCTATCTGTCTAGTCTAGACTCCCTCTCACACAGACATAATGTGATGTCATAGACCAGAACATTCTATCTGTCTAGTCTAGACTCCCTCTCACACAGACATGATGTGATGTCATAGACCAGAACATTCTATCTGTCTAGTCTAGACTCCCTCTCACCCCAGAACATTCTATCTGTCTAGTCTAGACTCCCTCTCACACCAGAACATTCTATCTGTCTAGTCTAGACTCCCTCTCACACCAGAACATTCTATCTGTCTAGTCTAGACTCCCTCTCACACACAGAACATTCTATCTGTCTAGTCTAGACTCCCTCTCACACACAGAACATTCTATCTGTCTAGTCTAGACTCCCTCTCACACACAGAATATTCTATCTGTCTAGTCTAGACTCCCTCTCACACAGACATGCTGTGATGTCATAGACCAGAACATTCTATCTGTCTAGTCTAGACTCCCTCTCACACAGACATGCTGTGATGTCATAGACCAGAACATTCTATCTGTCTAGTCTAGACTCCCTCTCACACACAGAACATTCTATCTGTCTAGTCTAGACTCCCTCTCACACAGACATAATGTGATGTCATAGACCAGAACATTCTATCTGTCTAGTCTAGACTCCCTCTCACACAGACATGCTGTGATGTCATAGACCAGAACATTCTATCTGTCTAGTCTAGACTCCCTCTCACCCCAGAACATTCTATCTGTCTAGTCTAGACTCCCTCTCACACCAGAACATTCTATCTGTCTAGTCTAGACTCCCTCTCACACCAGAACATTCTATCTGTCTAGTCTAGACTCCCTCTCACACACAGAACATTCTATCTGTCTAGTCTAGACTCCCTCTCACACAGACATAATGTGATGTCATAGACCAGAACATTCTATCTGTCTAGTCTAGACTCCCTCTCACACAGACATGCTGTGATGTCATAGACCAGAACATTCTATCTGTCTAGTCTAGACTCCCTCTCACCCCAGAACATTCTATCTGTCTAGTCTAGACTCCCTCTCACACCAGAACATTCTATCTGTCTAGTCTAGACTCCCTCTCACACCAGAACATTCTATCTGTCTAGTCTAGACTCCCTCTCACACACAGAACATTCTATCTGTCTAGTCTAGACTCCCTCTCACACACAGAACATTCTATCTGTCTAGTCTAGACTCCCTCTCACACACAGAATATTCTATCTGTCTAGTCTAGACTCCCTCTCACACAGACATGCTGTGATGTCATAGACCAGAACATTCTATCTGTCTAGTCTAGACTCCCTCTCACACAGACATGCTGTGATGTCATAGACCAGAACATTCTATCTGTCTAGTCTAGACTCCCTCTCACCCCAGAACATTCTATCTGTCTAGTCTAGACTCCCTCTCACACCAGAACATTCTATCTGTCTAGTCTAGACTCCCTCTCACTCCAGAACATTCTATCTGTCTAGTCTAGACTCCCTCTCACACACAGAACATTCTATCTGTCTAGTCTAGACTCCCTCTCACACACAGAACATTCTATCTGTCTAGTCTAGACTCCCTCTCACACAGACATAATGTGATGTCATAGACCAGAACATTCTATCTGTCTAGTCTAGACTCCCTCTCACACAGACATGCTGTGATGTCATAGACCAGAACATTCTATCTGTCTAGTCTAGACTCCCTCTCACCCCAGAACATTCTATCTGTCTAGTCTAGACTCCCTCTCACACCAGAACATTCTATCTGTCTAGTCTAGACTCCCTCTCACACCAGAACATTCTATCTGTCTAGTCTAGACTCCCTCTCACACACAGAACATTCTATCTGTCTAGTCTAGACTCCCTCTCACACACAGAACATTCTATCTGTCTAGTCTAGACTCCCTCTCACACAGACATAATGTGATGTCATAGACCAGAACATTCTATCTGTCTAGTCTAGACTCCCTCTCACACAGACATGATGTGATGTCATAGACCAGAACATTCTATCTGTCTAGTCTAGACTCCCTCTCACCCCAGAACATTCTATCTGTCTAGTCTAGACTCCCTCTCACACCAGAACATTCTATCTGTCTAGTCTAGACTCCCTCTCACACCAGAACATTCTATCTGTCTAGTCTAGACTCCCTCTCACACACAGAACATTCTATCTGTCTAGTCTAGACTCCCTCTCACACACAGAACATTCTATCTGTCTAGTCTAGACTCCCTCTCACACACAGAATATTCTATCTGTCTAGTCTAGACTCCCTCTCACACAGACATGCTGTGATGTCATAGACCAGAACATTCTATCTGTCTAGTCTAGACTCCCTCTCACACAGACATGCTGTGATGTCATAGACCAGAACATTCTATCTGTCTAGTCTAGACTCCCTCTCACACACAGAACATTCTATCTGTCTAGTCTAGACTCCCTCTCACACAGACATAATGTGATGTCATAGACCAGAACATTCTATCTGTCTAGTCTAGACTCCCTCTCACACAGACATGCTGTGATGTCATAGACCAGAACATTCTATCTGTCTAGTCTAGACTCCCTCTCACCCCAGAACATTCTATCTGTCTAGTCTAGACTCCCTCTCACACCAGAACATTCTATCTGTCTAGTCTAGACTCCCTCTCACACCAGAACATTCTATCTGTCTAGTCTAGACTCCCTCTCACACACAGAACTTTCTATCTGTCTAGTCTAGACTCCCTCTCACACACAGAACATTCTATCTGTCTAGTCTAGACTCCCTCTCACACAGACATAATGTGATGTCATAGACCAGAACATTCTATCTGTCTAGTCTAGACTCCCTCTCACACAGACATGATGTGATGTCATAGACCAGAACATTCTATCTGTCTAGTCTAGACTCCCTCTCACCCCAGAACATTCTATCTGTCTAGTCTAGACTCCCTCTCACACCAGAACATTCTATCTGTCTAGTCTAGACTCCCTCTCACACCAGAACATTCTATCTGTCTAGTCTAGACTCCCTCTCACACACAGAACATTCTATCTGTCTAGTCTAGACTCCCTCTCACACACAGAACATTCTATCTGTCTAGTCTACACACACAGAATATTCTATCTGTCTAGTCTAGACTCCCTCTCACACAGACATGCTGTGATGTCATAGACCAGAACATTCTATCTGTCTAGTCTAGACTCCCTCTCACACAGACATGCTGTGATGTCATAGACCAGAACATTCTATCTGTCTAGTCTAGACTCCCTCTCACCCCAGAACATTCTATCTGTCTAGTCTAGACTCCCTCTCACACCAGAACATTCTATCTGTCTAGTCTAGACTCCCTCTCACTCCAGAACATTCTATCTGTCTAGTCTAGACTCCCTCTCACACACAGAACATTCTATCTGTCTAGTCTAGACTCCCTCTCACACACAGAACATTCTATCTGTCTAGTCTAGACTCCCTCTCACACAGACATAATGTGATGTCATAGACCAGAACATTCTATCTGTCTAGTCTACACACACAGAATATTCTATCTGTCTAGTCTAGACTCCCTCTCACACAGACATGCTGTGATGTCATAGACCAGAACATTCTATCTGTCTAGTCTAGACTCCCTCTCACACAGACATGCTGTGATGTCATAGACCAGAACATTCTATCTGTCTAGTCTAGACTCCCTCTCACCCCAGAACATTCTATCTGTCTAGTCTAGACTCCCTCTCACACCAGAACATTCTATCTGTCTAGTCTAGACTCCCTCTCACTCCAGAACATTCTATCTGTCTAGTCTAGACTCCCTCTCACACACAGAACATTCTATCTGTCTAGTCTAGACTCCCTCTCACACACAGAACATTCTATCTGTCTAGTCTAGACTCCCTCTCACACAGACATAATGTGATGTCATAGACCAGAACATTCTATCTGTCTAGTCTAGACTCCCTCTCACACAGACATGCTGTGATGTCATAGACCAGAACATTCTATCTGTCTAGTCTAGACTCCCTCTCACCCCAGAACATTCTATCTGTCTAGTCTAGACTCCCTCTCACACCAGAACATTCTATCTGTCTAGTCTAGACTCCCTCTCACACCAGAACATTCTATCTGTCTAGTCTAGACTCCCTCTCACACACAGAACATTCTATCTGTCTAGTCTAGACTCCCTCTCACACACAGAACATTCTATCTGTCTAGTCTAGACTCCCTCTCACACAGACATAATGTGATGTCATAGACCAGAACATTCTATCTGTCTAGTCTAGACTCCCTCTCACACAGACATGATGTGATGTCATAGACCAGAACATTCTATCTGTCTAGTCTAGACTCCCTCTCACCCCAGAACATTCTATCTGTCTAGTCTAGACTCCCTCTCACACCAGAACATTCTATCTGTCTAGTCTAGACTCCCTCTCACACCAGAACATTCTATCTGTCTAGTCTAGACTCCCTCTCACACACAGAACATTCTATCTGTCTAGTTTAGACTCCCTCTCACACACAGAACATTCTATCTGTCTAGTCTAGACTCCCTCTCACACACAGAATATTCTATCTGTCTAGTCTAGACTCCCTCTCACACAGACATGCTGTGATGTCATAGACCAGAACATTCTATCTGTCTAGTCTAGACTCCCTCTCACCCCAGAACATTCTATCTGTCTAGTCTAGACTCCCTCTCACACCAGAACATTCTATCTGTCTAGTCTAGACTCCCTCTCACACCAGAACATTCTATCTGTCTAGTCTAGACTCCCTCTCACACACAGAACATTCTATCTGTCTAGTCTAGACTCCCTCTCACACACAGAACATTCTATCTGTCTAGTCTAGACTCCCTCTCACACACAGAATATTCTATCTGTCTAGTCTAGACTCCCTCTCACACAGACATGCTGTGATGTCATAGACCAGAACATTCTATCTGTCTAGTCTAGACTCCCTCTCACACAGACATGCTGTGATGTCATAGACCAGAACATTCTATCTGTCTAGTCTAGACTCCCTCTCACACACAGAACATTCTATCTGTCTAGTCTAGACTCCCTCTCACACAGACATAATGTGATGTCATAGACCAGAACATTCTATCTGTCTAGTCTAGACTCCCTCTCACACAGACATGCTGTGATGTCATAGACCAGAACATTCTATCTGTCTAGTCTAGACTCCCTCTCACCCCAGAACATTCTATCTGTCTAGTCTAGACTCCCTCTCACACCAGAACATTCTATCTGTCTAGTCTAGACTCCCTCTCACACCAGAACATTCTATCTGTCTAGTCTAGACTCCCTCTCACACACAGAACATTCTATCTGTCTAGTCTAGACTCCCTCTCACACACAGAACATTCTATCTGTCTAGTCTAGACTCCCTCTCACACAGACATAATGTGATGTCATAGACCAGAACATTCTATCTGTCTAGTCTAGACTCCCTCTCACACAGACATGATGTGATGTCATAGACCAGAACATTCTATCTGTCTAGTCTAGACTCCCTCTCACCCCAGAACATTCTATCTGTCTAGTCTAGACTCCCTCTCACACCAGAACATTCTATCTGTCTAGTCTAGACTCCCTCTCACACCAGAACATTCTATCTGTCTAGTCTAGACTCCCTCTCACACACAGAACATTCTATCTGTCTAGTCTAGACTCCCTCTCACACACAGAACATTCTATCTGTCTAGTCTAGACTCCCTCTCACACACAGAATATTCTATCTGTCTAGTCTAGACTCCCTCTCACACAGACATGCTGTGATGTCATAGACCAGAACATTCTATCTGTCTAGTCTAGACTCCCTCTCACACAGACATGCTGTGATGTCATAGACCAGAACATTCTATCTGTCTAGTCTAGACTCCCTCTCACCCCAGAACATTCTATCTGTCTAGTCTAGACTCCCTCTCACACCAGAACATTCTATCTGTCTAGTCTAGACTCCCTCTCACACCAGAACATTCTATCTGTCTAGTCTAGACTCCCTCTCACACACAGAACATTCTATCTGTCTAGTCTAGACTCCCTCTCACACAGACATGCTGTGATGTCATAGACCAGAACATTCTATCTGTCTAGTCTAGACTCCCTCTCACCCCAGAACATTCTATCTGTCTAGTCTAGACTCCCTCTCACACCAGAACATTCTATCTGTCTAGTCTAGACCCCCTCTCACACCAGAACATTCTATCTGTCTAGTCTAGACTCCCTCTCACACACAGAACATTCTATCTGTCTAGTCTAGACTCCCTCTCACACAGACATGCTGTGATGTCATAGACCAGAACATTCTATCTGTCTAGTCTAGACTCCCTCTCACACAGACATGCTGTGATGTCATAGACCAGAACATTCTATCTGTCTAGTCTAGACTCCCTCTCACACAGACATGCTGTGATGTCATAGACCAGAACATTCTATCTGTCTAGTCTAGACTCCCTCTCACACCAGAACATTATATCTGTCTAGTCTAGACTCCCTCTCACACCAGAACATTCTATCTGTCTAGTCTAGACTCCCTCTCACACACAGAACATTCTATCTGTCCAGTCTAGACTCCCTCTCACACACAGAACATTCTATCTGTCTAGTCTAGACTCCCTCTCACACACAGAACATTCTATCTGTCTAGTCTAGACTCCCTCTCACACACAGAACATTCTATCTGTCTAGTCTAGACTCCCTCTCACACAGACATGCTGTGATGTCATAGACCAGAACATTCTATCTGTCTAGTCTAGACTCCCTCTCACACAGACATGCTGTGATGTCATAGACCAGAACATTCTATCTGTCTAGTCTAGACTCCCTCTCACACCAGAACATTATATCTGTCTAGTCTAGACTCCCTCTCACACCAGAACATTCTATCTGTCTAGTCTAGACTCCCTCTCACACAGACATGCTGTGATGTCATAGACCAGAACATTCTATCTGTCTAGTCTAGACTCCCTCTCACACAGACATGCTGTGATGTCATAGACCAGAACATTCTATCTGTCTAGTCTAGACTCCCTCTCACACAGACATGCTGTGATGTCATAGACCAGAACATTCTATCTGTCTAGTCTAGACTCCCTCTCACACAGTCATGCTGTGATGTCATAGACCAGAACATTCAATCTGTCTAGTCTAGACTCCCTCTCACACAGACATGCTGTGATGTCATAGACCAGAACATTATATCTGTCTAGTCTAGACTCCCTCTCACACAGACATGCTGTGATGTCATAGACCAGAACATTCTATCTGTCTAGTCTAGACTCCCTCTCACACCAGAACATTCTATCTGTCTAGTCTAGACTCCCTCTCACACCAGAACATTCTATCTGTCTAGTCTAGACTCCCTCCCACACACAGAACATTATATCTGTCTAGTCTAGACTCCCTCTCACACACAGAACATTCTATCTGTCTAGTCTAGACTCCCTCTCACACACAGAACATTCTATCTGTCTAGTCTAGACTCCCTCTCACACAGACATGCTGTGATGTCATAGACCAGAACATTCTATCTGTCTAGTCTAGACTCCCTCCCACACAGACATGCTGTGATGTCATAGACCAGAACATTCTATCTGTCTAGTCTAGACTCCCTCTCACACAGACATGCTGTGATGTCATAGACCAGAACATTCTATCTGTCTAGTCTAGACTCCCTCTCACACACAGAACATTCTATCTGTCTAGTCTAGACTCCCTCTCACACAGACATGCTGTGATGTCATAGACCAGAACATTCTATTTGTCTAGTCTAGACTCCCTCTCACACAGACATGCTGTGATGTCATAGACCAGAACATTCTATCTGTCTAGTCTAGACTCCCTCTCACACAGACATGCTGTGATGTCATAGACCAGAACATTCTATCTGTCTAGTCTAGACTCCCTCTCACACCAGAACATTATATCTGTCTAGTCTAGACTCCCTCTCACACCAGAACATTCTATCTGTCTAGTCTAGACTCCCTCTCACTCCAGAACATTCTATCTGTCTAGTCTAGACTCCCTCTCACACACAGAACATTCTATCTGTCTAGTCTAGACTCCCTCTCACACACAGAACATTCTATCTGTCTAGTCTAGACTCCCTCTCACACAGACATAATGTGATGTCATAGACCAGAACATTCTATCTGTCTAGTCTAGACTCCCTCTCACACAGACATGCTGTGATGTCATAGACCAGAAACTTCTATCTGTCTAGTCTAGACTCCCTCTCACCCCAGAACATTCTATCTGTCTAGTCTAGACTCCCTCTCACACCAGAACATTCTATCTGTCTAGTCTAGACTCCCTCTCACACCAGAACATTCTATCTGTCTAGTCTAGACTCCCTCTCACACACAGAACATTCTATCTGTCTAGTCTAGACTCCCTCTCACACACAGAACATTCTATCTGTCTAGTCTAGACTCCCTCTCACACAGACATAATGTGATGTCATAGACCAGAACATTCTATCTGTCTAGTCTAGACTCCCTCTCACACAGACATGATGTGATGTCATAGACCAGAACATTCTATCTGTCTAGTCTAGACTCCCTCTCACCCCAGAACATTCTATCTGTCTAGTCTAGACTCCCTCTCACACCAGAACATTCTATCTGTCTAGTCTAGACTCCCTCTCACACCAGAACATTCTATCTGTCTAGTCTAGACTCCCTCTCACACACAGAACATTCTATCTGTCTAGTCTAGACTCCCTCTCACACACAGAACATTCTATCTGTCTAGTCTAGACTCCCTCTCACACACAGAATATTCTATCTGTCTAGTCTAGACTCCCTCTCACACAGACATGCTGTGATGTCATAGACCAGAACATTCTATCTGTCTAGTCTAGACTCCCTCTCACACAGACATGCTGTGATGTCATAGACCAGAACATTCTATCTGTCTAGTCTAGACTCCCTCTCACACACAGAACATTCTATCTGTCTAGTCTAGACTCCCTCTCACACAGACATAATGTGATGTCATAGACCAGAACATTCTATCTGTCTAGTCTAGACTCCCTCTCACACAGACATGCTGTGATGTCATAGACCAGAACATTCTATCTGTCTAGTCTAGACTCCCTCTCACCCCAGAACATTCTATCTGTCTAGTCTAGACTCCCTCTCACACCAGAACATTCTATCTGTCTAGTCTAGACTCCCTCTCACACACAGAACATTCTATCTGTCTAGTCTAGACTCCCTCTCACACCAGAACATTCTATCTGTCTAGTCTAGACTCCCTCTCACACCAGAACATTCTATCTGTCTAGTCTAGACTCCCTCTCACACACAGAACATTCTATCTGTCTAGTCTAGACTCCCTCTCACACACAGAACATTCTATCTGTCTAGTCTAGACTCCCTCTCACACACAGAACATTCTATCTGTCTAGTCTAGACTCCCTCTCACACAGACATAATGTGATGTCATAGACCAGAACATTCTATCTGTCTAGTCTAGACTCCCTCTCACACAGACATGATGTGATGTCATAGACCAGAACATTCTATCTGTCTAGTCTAGACTCCCTCTCACCCCAGAACATTCTATCTGTCTAGTCTAGACTCCCTCTCACACCAGAACATTCTATCTGTCTAGTCTAGACTCCCTCTCACACCAGAACATTCTATCTGTCTAGTCTAGACTCCCTCTCACACACAGAACATTCTATCTGTCTAGTCTAGACTCCCTCTCACACACAGAACATTCTATCTGTCTAGTCTAGACTCCCTCTCACACACAGAATATTCTATCTGTCTAGTCTAGACTCCCTCTCACACAGACATGCTGTGATGTCATAGACCAGAACATTCTATCTGTCTAGTCTAGACTCCCTCTCACACAGACATGCTGTGATGTCATAGACCAGAACATTCTATCTGTCTAGTCTAGACTCCCTCTCACCCCAGAACATTCTATCTGTCTAGTCTAGACTCCCTCTCACACCAGAACATTCTATCTGTCTAGTCTAGACTCCCTCTCACTCCAGAACATTCTATCTGTCTAGTCTAGACTCCCTCTCACACACAGAACATTCTATCTGTCTAGTCTAGACTCCCTCTCACACACAGAACATTCTATCTGTCTAGTCTAGACTCCCTCTCACACAGACATAATGTGATGTCATAGACCAGAACATTCTATCTGTCTAGTCTAGACTCCCTCTCACACAGACATGCTGTGATGTCATAGACCAGAACATTCTATCTGTCTAGTCTAGACTCCCTCTCACCCCAGAACATTCTATCTGTCTAGTCTAGACTCCCTCTCACACCAGAACATTCTATCTGTCTAGTCTAGACTCCCTCTCACACCAGAACATTCTATCTGTCTAGTCTAGACTCCCTCTCACACACAGAACATTCTATCTGTCTAGTCTAGACTCCCTCTCACACACAGAACATTCTATCTGTCTAGTCTAGACTCCCTCTCACACAGACATAATGTGATGTCATAGACCAGAACATTCTATCTGTCTAGTCTAGACTCCCTCTCACACAGACATGATGTGATGTCATAGACCAGAACATTCTATCTGTCTAGTCTAGACTCCCTCTCACCCCAGAACATTCTATCTGTCTAGTCTAGACTCCCTCTCACACCAGAACATTCTATCTGTCTAGTCTAGACTCCCTCTCACACCAGAACATTCTATCTGTCTAGTCTAGACTCCCTCTCACACACAGAACATTCTATCTGTCTAGTTTAGACTCCCTCTCACACACAGAACATTCTATCTGTCTAGTCTAGACTCCCTCTCACACACAGAATATTCTATCTGTCTAGTCTAGACTCCCTCTCACACAGACATGCTGTGATGTCATAGACCAGAACATTCTATCTGTCTAGTCTAGACTCCCTCTCACACAGACATGCTGTGATGTCATAGACCAGAACATTCTATCTGTCTAGTCTAGACTCCCTCTCACCCCAGAACATTCTATCTGTCTAGTCTAGACTCCCTCTCACACCAGAACATTCTATCTGTCTAGTCTAGACTCCCTCTCACACCAGAACATTCTATCTGTCTAGTCTAGACTCCCTCTCACACACAGAACATTCTAT
The DNA here is from genome assembly GCF_963989245.1 of Nansenia antarctica. Lineage (NCBI taxonomy): Eukaryota > Metazoa > Chordata > Actinopteri > Argentiniformes > Microstomatidae > Nansenia > Nansenia antarctica. The sequence goes on from NC_137680.1 coordinate 37,330,604, forward strand.
CTGTCTAGTCTAGACTCCCTCTCACACACAGAACATTCTATCTGTCTAGTCTAGACTCCCTCTCACACAGACATAATGTGATGTCATAGACCAGAACATTCTATCTGTCTAGTCTAGACTCCCTCTCACACAGACATGATGTGATGTCATAGACCAGAACATTCTATCTGTCTAGTCTAGACTCCCTCTCACCCCAGAACATTCTATCTGTCTAGTCTAGACTCCCTCTCACACCAGAACATTCTATCTGTCTAGTCTAGACTCCCTCTCACACCAGAACATTCTATCTGTCTAGTCTAGACTCCCTCTCACACACAGAACATTCTATCTGTCTAGTCTAGACTCCCTCTCACACACAGAACATTCTATCTGTCTAGTCTAGACTCCCTCTCACACACAGAACATTCTATCTGTCTAGTCTAGACTCCCTCTCACACAGACATGCTGTGATGTCATAGACCAGAACATTCTATCTGTCTAGTCTAGACTCCCTCTCACACAGACATGCTGTGATGTCATAGACCAGAACATTCTATCTGTCTAGTCTAGACTCCCTCTCACACAGACATGCTGTGATGTCATAGACCAGAACATTCTATCTGTCTAGTCTAGACTCCCTCTCACACAGACATGCTGTGATGTCATAGACCAGAACATTCTATCTGTCTAGTCTAGACTCCCTCTCACACAGACATGCTGTGATGTCATAGACCAGAACATTCTATCTGTCTAGTCTAGACTCCCTCTCACACCAGAACATTCTATCTGTCTAGTCTAGACTCCCTCTCACACCAGAACATTCTATCTGTCTAGTCTAGACTCCCTCTGACACACAGAACATTCTATCTGTCTAGTCTAGACTCCCTCTCACACACAGAACATTCTATCTGTCTAATCTAGACTCCCTCTCACACACAGAACATTCTATCTGTCTAGTCTAGACTCCCTCTCACACACAGAACATTCTATCTGTCTAGTCTAGACTCCCTCTCACACAGACATGCTGTGATGTCATAGACCAGAACATTCTATCTGTCTAGTCTAGACTCCCTCTCACACAGACATAATGTGATGTCATAGACCAGAACATTCTATCTGTCTAGTCTAGACTCCCTCTCACACAGACATGCTGTGATTTCATAGACCAGAACATTCTATCTGTCTAGTCTAGACTCCCTCTCACACACAGAACATTCTATCTGTCTAGTCTAGACTCCCTCTCACACACAGAACATTCTATCTGTCTAGTCTAGACTCCCTCTCACACAGACTGTAAGGGTTGGGGAAGCGACCTTATTGTGGAGCGACCCTTTGGCGCCCTCTGGTGTTTTATGTATGCATTTGTCTGTCCTAATTAACTGATTTGTACCTGGTGTGTGTTGTTTGGCTGTGGCTATTTAGATCCCTCTGTTTCCCCTCTGGTTGTCGGTTGTTCACTTCATGTTGCGTTTGTTATATGTATACGATTCTTCTTAGCCTTATTGTTCCTCGCCGGATTAGGAAATAAGTATAGTTGACGATTGTAAGTACATTGCTCTGCCTTGTTCCTGTTATTATTTAAAACGTTTATCGGAGACTTGTTTTCTCCTCTTTTGTTTATTCGCTTACTGTGCGGTTATTATTTGTTCCGTTTACTCAAAATAAAGAGTACCGTTATTATTTATTATACTCCTGCTTCCGTCTACTCTGTTCTACTCTGCGCCTGGGTCCAAACACATTACCCCATCGTAACAGAACAACCGACCATTATGGACCCAGCAGATGTAGAGCAGATTCGCACGGTGCTGAATACCCAGGGGGCTATGGTAGCCCAGCAGGAGCGGAACCAGCTGGTGATGTTTGCGGAGATCGAAAAGCTGACCATCGCCGTGACTAGCCTGGTGGCCGCTCAGGCCAACCCCACTCCACCAGCGGCAGCAGCAGCAGCAGCTATGCCTCCTCTACCGCCGGTGACCACGCGGGAACCCCGACTACCTCCTCCCGAACGCTATGATGGACGTCCAGAGGGCTGCAGAGAGTTCCTGACTCAGTGTTCACTGATCTTCAGCCTGCAGCCCCTGTCCTTCCCCACCGAGCACTCCCGAGTGGCCTACATCATCACCCTGTTGACGGGCCGTGCCCTGTCCTGGGCCACGGCCGAGTGGGAGAGTCAGTCGCCGGCGTGCTCCGACGCTACAGCATTCACCCGGGAGTTACGCAAAATATTCGACACCTCCCGGGTGATATCGGGGCACGAAGCCGGTCGGCGGCTCACGGCGTGTCGACAGGGGGATCGCTCGGTGGCGGATTATTCCATCGAGTTCCGCACTCTAGCTAGGGAGGCGGGTTGGGAGGAGAAGGCCCTGGCCGTACTCTATACCCAGGGGCTCTCGGAGGCGATGAAAGACCAACTTGCCCTCCGGGACCTCCCAGAGCGGCTAGACGGCGTAGTGGAGCTCTCGGTGCGTGTGGACAATCGGCGCCGAGAGCGATCACGTGAGAGGGGCTCCTCGAGGGGCGCTCCGTTCCAACCTCCTCCTGCTAGGGAGGCGACTCGGCGGTTCCCGGAGGAGACCACGGAGGAGGAGGAGGCCATGCAGCTGGGCGCAACACACCTCTCCAGCACAGAGAGGCGGCGTCGGCTGGACGAGCGGAGCTGCTTCCGTTGCGGTCGCAAGGGTCACCGCTACAGTGCCTGTCCAGGGACCTCGGGAAACGGGGCAGCCCGCTAGTATCGGGAGGGGTATTAGCGGGTAGGGACATACCCTCGGGTTTCAATGACCCACGAACCTTTTTTTCTGTTAAGGTGCGGTGGGGACACTGTACCCAGCGAGTTCGGGCTCTGGTGGACTCAGGGGCAGCGGGGAATTTAATGCACGAAGGCCTGGCCTGGGGGTGGGGGGTTCCTTTGGAAGAATTGAAAGAACCCGTTCCTGTTCGAGCCCTAGACGGCCGGCCATTGGGGTCGGGGATCATTACCCAGCGCACTATGCCTGTACATATCCAGGTGGGAGGGGGTCGTTGGGAACTCATATGATTTTTTATTGTGGCCTCTCCTGATTGCCCTATTGTGTTAGGTCACCCCTGGTTAGCTTCTCTCAACCCCCGCATTGACTGGTCCACAGGTCGACTCTCCCTCGAAGCAGGCTCCGTCACAGTGCGTACTGAGTCTCCGCCCACGACTCTCGCATCCCCGTTGCAGCCCCAGTTCTCGCCTCTCCCCCTTTCCACCCCTCTTCCTAATTCCCCTGGCCCTGCTTCGCCTTCCAGCCCCGACCTGACAGGGGTGCCTCAGATATATTGGGACCTGGGGGAAGTGTTCAGTAAATCTCGGGCCGAGAAATTACCCCTCCATAGACCCTATGACTGTGCCATCAATCTGCTGCCGGGTACTGTGCCGCCGCGGGGACGCCTGTTTTCCCTCTCTCGCCCGGAGAATCTCTCCATGAATAAATACATAGAGGAAGCACTGGCCGCGGGTCATATCCGTCCTTCCACCTCGCCCGCTGGCGCAGGCTTCTTCTTTGTGGCAAAGAAAGACGGGGGACAGCGTCCCTGCATCGATTACCGCGGTCTAAATGACATTTCCATAAAGAATCGCTATCCCCTGCCCCTCATGGATACCGCCTTTGAGTCACTGCAAGGAGCAAGGGTGTTTACCAAACTGGATTTACGCAATGCATACAACCTGGTGAGGATGAGGGAGGGGGACGAGTGGAAGACGGCTTTTAACACGCCTAACGGTCATTATGAGTATTTAGTCATGCCCTTTGGTCTCGCTAATGCACCCGCAGTATTTCAAGCACTAGTCAACGACGTACTGCGGGATTTGATTGGTCATTCGGTTTTTGTGTACCTTGACGATATCCTAATTTTTTCCAAAGACATTACTCAACATCAACGTCATGTCCGTCAAGTCCTCCAGCGCCTCCTCCACCACCAGTTATTTGTCAAGGCAGAGAAATGTGTCTTTCACGCCGACACAGTGTCATTCCTGGGGTTCATTATAACACGGGGGGATTTAAGCATGGACCCTGCCAAGGTTAGTGCGGTGTTAGACTGGCCCCGCCCCTCCTCTTTGAAACAGTTACAGCGGTTCCTAGGGTTTGCTAATTTTTATAGACGCTTTATCCGCAATTTTAGTGCCCTAGCTGCCCCTTTAACTGCCCTCACCAGGTCTACCCTCCGTACGTTCGCCTGGTCCTCGGAGGCGGAGGCCGCCTTCGTGGACCTCAAGCAACGGTTCACCTCTGCTCCGGTCCTAGCCCATCCGGACTCGGAAGTACCATTCCTGGTGGAGGTGGACGCCTCAGATCTCGCGGTGGGGGCGGTGCTCTCCCAGAGGTGCAGGAAGGATGGGAAGGTACATCCCTGCGCTTTTTTCTCACGTCGGCTGTCCCCGGCCGAGTGTAATTATGACGTAGGAAACCGGGAGCTGCTGGCCATTAAATTGGCTTTGGAGGAGTGGAGGCAGTGGCTGGAGGGGGCCGCACAGCCGTTTGTGGTGTGGACGGACCACAAGAACCTGGCCTACATCCAGGGGGCTAAGTGCCTCAATTCGCGTCAAGCCAGGTGGGCGCTGTTTTTTACACGCTTCCAATTTTCCATCTCCTTTAGGCCGGGGTCCAAAAACGTCAAGCCGGACGCCCTCTCCCGGCAGTTCGATCCGGCGGACCGGGAGGAAAAACCCCACCCCATTGTTCCGGAGACCCTTATTGTTGCCCCTGTGTCGTGGGGGATCGCTAAAGTGGTGAGAGCGGCGCTCAGGCGGGAGCCGGATCCGGGGGGAGGACCCCCGGGGAGGCTGTATGTTCCCAAGACTGCGCGCTCACGGCTGCTGCAATGGGCGCATGCGTCGCCCCTCACTAGCCACCCCGGGGCTGCCAGGACCCTGGACTTTATTCGCAGGAGGTTCTGGTGGCCCACAGCGGAGAGGGATACGCGCGCCTTTGTGGCAGCCTGTCCTGTGTGTGCGCGCAGCAAGACATCTCGCCAGCCTTCAGCGGGGCTACTCCGACCCCTCCCCATCCCCAAACGACCCTGGTCCCACATCTCCCTTGACTTTATTTCAGGTCTCCCTCCCTCTGACGGGTTCACTACCATCTTGGTGGTAGTGGACCGTTTCTCCAAGGCGGCCCACTTCATCCCCCTCCTCAAACTCCCCTCGGCCCGAGAGACGGCCGACCTGGTGGTGCAGCACATCTTCCGGGTGCATGGTCTCCCGCAGGACATGGTGTCGGATCGGGGTCCTCAGTTCGCTTCCAGGTTCTGGAAGGCGTTCGCAACCAGCCTCGGCGCCTCCGTCAGCCTGTCCTCCGGTTTCCATCCACAGTCCAATGGGCAGACGGAGCGTGTCAACCAGGACCTGGAAGGCGTGCTGAGGTGCTACGTCTCCGGCAATCCGGCGACGTGGAGTCGGCGACTGGCGTGGGCGGAATACGCCCACAACACCCTCCTCTGCTCATCCACTGGCCTATCCCCCTTTCAGTGCCAATATGGCTATCAACCCCCCCTATTCCCTGAGCAGGAGGAGGAGGCGGAGGTGCCCTCCGTCCAAGCCCACGTCGGTCGCTGTCGCCGGACCTGGAGGCGGGTGAGGGCGGCGCTTCAGCGGGCGTCGGCTCGGTCCCAGCTTCAGGCCAACCGCAGGCGTCGCCCGGCCCCGATCTTTCGCCCGGGGCAGAAGGTGTGGCTCTCGACCCGGGACCTTCCCCTCCGGGTCGAGTCCAGGAAGCTAGCGCCCCGGTTCGTGGGTCCGTTCAAAGTGGTGCGGCGGGTGAACCCGGTGGCGTATAGACTACTACTCCCACCTTCCATGCGGGTTCACCCGACCTTTCATGTGTCCCTACTGAAACCCTTCGTCACTTGCCCCATGTCCCCACCACCCCCCCCTGTTCCCCCGCCACGCATCATTGATGGACAGACTGTTTATACAGTACGGAGGATTATGGATTGCCGGCGGAGGGGTAGGGGCTTACAGTTTTTGGTGGATTGGGAGGGGTATGGGCCGGAGGAACGGTCCTGGGTGCCTCAGAGGGACATATTGGACCCAAAACTAATTACAGACTTCCGCCAACTACATCCTGAGGCACCCAGGTGAACGGCAGGTGCCGTTCGTCGGGGGGGGATACTGTAAGGGTTGGGGAAGCGACCTTATTGTGGAGCGACCCTTTGGCGCCCTCTGGTGTTTTATGTATGCATTTGTCTGTCCTAATTAACTGATTTGTACCTGGTGTGTGTTGTTTGGCTGTGGCTATTTAGATCCCTCTGTTTCCCCTCTGGTTGTCGGTTGTTCACTTCATGTTGCGTTTGTTATATGTATACGATTCTTCTTAGCCTTATTGTTCCTCGCCGGATTAGGAAATAAGTATAGTTGACGATTGTAAGTACATTGCTCTGCCTTGTTCCTGTTATTATTTAAAACGTTTATCGGAGACTTGTTTTCTCCTCTTTTGTTTATTCGCTTACTCTGCGGTTATTATTTGTTCCGTTTACTCAAAATAAAGAGTACCGTTATTATTTATTATACTCCTGCTTCCGTCTACTCTGTTCTACTCTGCGCCTGGGTCCAAACACATTACCCCATCGTAACAACAGACATGCTGTGATGTCATAGACCAGAACATTATATCTGTCTAGTCTAGACTCCCTCTCACACAGACATGCTGTGATGTCATAGACCAGAACATTCTATCTGTCTAGTCTAGACTCCCTCTCACACAGACATGCTGTGATGTCATAGACCAGAACATTCTATCTGTCTAGTCTAGACTCCCTCTCACACAGACATGCTGTGATGTCATAGACCAGAACATTCTATCTGTCTAGTCTAGACTCCCTCTCACACAGACATGCTGTGATGTCATAGACCAGAACATTCTATCTGTCTAGTCTAGACTCCCTCTCACACAGACATGCTGTGATGTCATAGACCAGAACATTCTATCTGTCTAGTCTAGACTCCCTCTCACACCAGAACATTCTATCTGTCTAGTCTAGACTCCCTCTCACACCAGAACATTCTATCTGTCTAGTCTAGACTCCCTCTCACACCAGAACATTCTATCTGTCTAGTCTAGACTCCCTCTCACACACAGAACATTCTATCTGTCTAGTCTAGACTCCCTCTCACACACAGAACATTCTATCTGTCTAGTCTAGACTCCCTCTCACACACAGAACATTATATCTGTCTAGTCTAGACTCCCTCTCACACAGACATGCTGTGATGTCATAGACCAGAACATTCTATCTGTCTAGTCTAGACTCCCTCTCACCCCAGAACATTCTATCTGTCTAGTCTAGACTCCCTCTCACACCAGAACATTCTATCTGTCTAGTCTAGACTCCCTCTCACACCAGAACATTCTATCTGTCTAGTCTAGACTCCCTCTCACACACAGAACATTCTATCTGTCTAATCTAGACTCCCTCTCACACACAGAACATTCTATCTGTCTAGTCTAGACTCCCTCTCACAGAGACATAATGTAATGTCATAGACCAGAACATTCTATCTATCTGTCTAGTCTAGACTCCCTCTCACACAGACATGCTGTGATGTCATAGACCAGAACATTCTATCTGTCTAGTCTAGACTCCCTCTCACACACAGAACATTCTATCCGTCTAGTCTAGACTCCCTCTCACACACAGAACATTCTATCTGTCTAGTCTAGACTCCCTCTCACACAGACATGCTGTGATGTCATAGACCAGAACATTCTATCTGTCTAGTCTAGACTCCCTCTCACACAGACATGCTGTGATGTCATAGACCAGAACATTCTATCTGTCTAGTCTAGACTCCCTCTCACACAGACATGCTGTGATGTCATAGACCAGAACATTCTATCTGTCTTGTCTAGACTCCCTCTCACACAGACATGCTGTGATGTCATAGACCAGAACATACTATCTGTCTAGTCTAGACTCCCTCTCACACCAGAACATTCTATCTGTCTAGTCTAGACTCCCTCTCACACCAGAACATTCTATCTGTCTAGTCTAGACTCCCTCTCACACCAGAACATTCTATCTGTCTAGTCTAGACTCCCTCTCACACACAGAACATTATATCTGTCTAGTCTAGACTCCCTCTCACACACAGAACATTCTATCTGTCTAGTCTAGACTCCCTCTCACACAGACATAATGTGATGTCATAGACCAGAACATTCTATCTGTCTAGTCTAGACTCCCTCTCACACAGACATGCTGTGATGTCATAGACCAGAACATTCTATCTGTCAAGTCTAGACTCCCTCTCACCCCAGAACATTCTATCTGTCTAGTCTAGACTCCCTCTCACACCAGAACATTCTATCTGTTTAGTCTAGACTCCCTCTCACACCAGAACATTCTATCTGTGTAGTCTAGACTCCCTCTCACACACAGAACATTCTATCTGTCTAGTCTAGACTCCCTCTCACACACAGAACATTCTATCTGTCTAGTCTAGACTCCCTCTCACACAGACATAATGTGATGTCATAGACCAGAACATTCTATCTGTCTAGTCTAGACTCCCTCTCACACAGACATGATGTGATGTCATAGACCAGAACATTCTATCTGTCTAGTCTAGACTCCCTCTCACCCCAGAACATTCTATCTGTCTAGTCTAGACTCCCTCTCACACCAGAACATTATATCTGTCTAGTCTAGACTCCCTCTCACACCAGAACATTCTATCTGTCTAGTCTAGACTCCCTCTCACACACAGAACATTCTATCTGTCTAGTCTAGACTCCCTCTCACACACAGAACATTCTATCTGTCTAGTCTAGACTCCCTCTCACACACAGAACATTCTATCTGTCTAGTCTAGACTCCCTCTCACACAGACATGCTGTGATGTCATAGACCAGAACATTCTATCTGTCTAGTCTAGACTCCCTCTCACACAGACATGCTGTGATGTCATAGACCAGAACATTCTATCTGTCTAGTCTAGACTCCCTCTCACACAGACATGCTGTGATGTCATAGACCAGAACATTCTATCTGTCTAGTCTAGACTCCCTCTCACACAGACATGCTGTGATGTCATAGACCAGAACATTCTATCTGTCTAGTCTAGACTCCCTCTCACACACAGAACATTCTATCTGTCTAGTCTAGACTCCCTCTCACACACAGAACATTCTATCTGTCTAGTCTAGACTCCCTCTCACACAGACATGCTGTGATGTCATAGACCAGAACATTCTATCTGTCTAGTCTAGACTCCCTCTCACACAGACATGCTGTGATGTCATAGACCAGAACATTCTATCTGTCTAGTCTAGACTCCCTCTCACACAGACATGCTGTGATGTCATAGACCAGAACATTCTATCTGTCTAGTCTAGACTCCCTCTCACACAGACATGCTGTGATGTCATAGACCAGAACATTCAATCTGTCTAGTCTAGACTCCCTCTCACACAGACATGCTGTGATGTCATAGACCAGAACATTCTATCTGTCTAGTCTAGACTCCCTCTCACACAGACATGCTGTGATGTCATAGACCAGAACATTCTATCTGTCTAGTCTAGACTCCCTCTCACACCAGAACATTCTATCTGTCTAGTCTAGACTCCCTCTCACACCAGAACATTCTATCTGTCTAGTCTAGACTCCCTCTCACACCAGAACATTCTATCTGTCTAGTCTAGACTCCCTCTCACACACAGAACATTATATCTGTCTAGTCTAGACTCCCTCTCACACACAGAACATTCTATCTGTCTAGTCTAGACTCCCTCTCACACAGACATGCTGTGATGTCATAGACCAGAACATTCTATCTGTCTAGTCTAGACTCCCTCTCACACAGACATGCTGTGATGTCATAGACCAGAACATTATATCTGTCTAGTCTAGACTCCCTCTCACACAGACATGCTGTGATGTCATAGACCAGAACATTCAATCTGTCTAGTCTAGACTCCCTCTCACACAGACATGCTGTGATGTCATAGACCAGAACATTCTATCTGTCTAGTCTAGACTCCCTCTCACACAGACATGCTGTGATTTCATAGACCAGAACATTCTATCTGTCTAGTCTAGACTCCCTCTCACACCAGAACATTCTATCTGTCTAGTCTAGACTCCCTCTCACACCAGAACATTCTATCTGTCTAGTCTAGACTCCCTCTCACACACAGAACATTCTATCTGTCTAGTCTAGACTCCCTCTCACACACAGAACATTCTATCTGTCTAGTCTAGACTCCCTCTCACACACAGAACATTATATCTGTCTAGTCTAGACTCCCTCTCACACACAGAACATTCTATCTGTCTAGTCTAGACTCCCTCTCACACAGACATGCTGTGATGTCATAGACCAGAACATTCTATCTGTCTAGTCTAGACTCCCTCCCACACAGACATGCTGTGATGTCATAGACCAGAACATTCTATCTGTCTAGTCTAGACTCCCTCTCACACAGACATGCTGTGATGTCATAGACCAGAACATTCTATCTGTCTAGTCTAGACTCCCTCTCACACAGACATGCTGTGATGTCATAGACCAGAACATTCTATCTGTCTAGTCTAGACTCCCTCTCACACAGACATGTTGTGATGTCATAGACCAGAACATTCTATCTGTCTAGTCTAGACTCCCTCTCACACAGACATGCTGTGATGTCATAGACCAGAACATTCTATCTGTCTAGTCTAGACTCCCTCTCACACCAGAACATTCTATCTGTCTAGTCTAGACTCCCTCTCACACCAGAACATTCTATCTGTCTTGTCTAGACTCCCTCTCACACACAGAACATTCTATCTGTCTAGTCTAGACTCCCTCTCACACACAGAACATTCTATCTGTCTAGTCTAGACTCCCTCTCACACACAGAACATTCTATCTGTCTAGTCTAGACTCCCTCTCACACAGACATGCTGTGATGTCATAGACCAGAACATTCTATCTGTCTAGTCTAGACTCCCTCTCACACAGACATGCTGTGATGTCATAGACCAGAACATTCTATCTGTCTAGTCTAGACTCCCTCTCACACAGACATGCTGTGATGTCATAGACCAGAACATTCTATCTGTCTAGTCTAGACTCCCTCTCACACAGACATGCTGTGATGTCATAGACCAGAAAGTTTTATCTGTCTAGTCTAGACTCCCTCTCACACAGACATGCTGTGATGTCATAGACCAGAACATTCTATCTGTCTAGTCTAGACTCCCTCTCACACAGACATGCTGTGATGTCATAGACCAGAACATTCTATCTGTCTAGTCTAGACTCCCTCTCACACAGACATGCTGTGATGTCATAGACCAGAACATTCTATCTGTCTAGTCTAGACTCCCTCTCACACCAGAACATTCTATCTGTCTAGTCTAGACTCCCTCTCACACCAGAACATTCTATCTGTCTAGTCTAGACTCCCTCTCACACCAGAACATTCTATCTGTCTAGTCTAGACTCCCTCTTACACACAGAACATTCTATCTGTCTAGTCTAGACTCCCTCTCACACACAGAACATTCTATCTGTCTAGTCTCCCTCTCACACAGACATGCTGTGATGTCATAGACCAGAACATTCTATTTGTCTAGTCTAGACTCCCTCTCACACAGACATGCTGTGATGTCATAGACCAGAACATTCTATCTGTCTAGTCTAGACTCCCTCTCACACAGACATGCTGTGATGTCATAGACCAGAACATTCTATCTGTCTAGTCTAGACTCCCTCTCACACCAGAACATTCTATCTGTCTAGTCTAGACTCCCTCTCACACCAGAACATTCTATCTGTCTAGTCTAGACTCCCTCTCACACACAGAACATTATATCTGTCTAGTCTAGACTCCCTCTCACACACAGAACATTCTATCTGTCTAGTCTAGACTCCCTCTCACACAGACATAATGTGATGTCATAGACCAGAACATTCTATCTGTCTAGTCTAGACTCCCTCTCACACAGACATGCTGTGATGTCATAGACCAGAACATTCTATCTGTCAAGTCTAGACTCCCTCTCACCCCAGAACATTCTATCTGTCTAGTCTAGACTCCCTCTCACACCAGAACATTCTATCTGTTTAGTCTAGACTCCCTCTCACACCAGAACATTCTATCTGTGTAGTCTAGACTCCCTCTCACACACAGAACATTCTATCTGTCTAGTCTAGACTCCCTCTCACACACAGAACATTCTATCTGTCTAGTCTAGACTCCCTCTCACACAGACATAATGTGATGTCATAGACCAGAACATTCTATCTGTCTAGTCTAGACTCCCTCTCACACAGACATGATGTGATGTCATAGACCAGAACATTCTATCTGTCTAGTCTAGACTCCCTCTCACCCCAGAACATTCTATCTGTCTAGTCTAGACTCCCTCTCACACCAGAACATTCTATCTGTCTAGTCTAGACTCCCTCTCACACCAGAACAATCTATCTGTCTAGTCTAGACTCCCTCTCACACACAGAACATTCTATCTGTCTAGTCTAGACTCCCTCTCACACACAGAACATTCTATCTGTCTAGTCTAGACTCCCTCTCACACACAGAACATTCTATCTGTCTAGTCTAGACTCCCTCTCACACAGACATGCTGTGATGTCATAGACCAGAACATTCTATCTGTCTAGTCTAGACTCCCTCTCACACAGACATGCTGTGATGTCATAGACCAGAACATTCTATCTGTCTAGTCTAGACTCCCTCTCACACAGACATGCTGTGATGTCATAGACCAGAACATTCTATCTGTCTAGTCTAGACTCCCTCTCACACAGACATGCTGTGATGTCATAGAACAGAACATTCTATCTGTCTAGTCTAGACTCCCTCTCACACACAGAACATTCTATCTGTCTAGTCTAGACTCCCTCTCACACACAGAACATTCTATCTGTCTAGTCTAGACTCCCTCTCACACAGACATGCTGTGATGTCATAGACCAGAACATTCTATCTGTCTAGTCTAGACTCCCTCTCACACAGACATGCTGTGATGTCATAGACCAGAACATTCTATCTGTCTAGTCTAGACTCCCTCTCACACAGACATGCTGTGATGTCATAGACCAGAACATTCTATCTGTCTAGTCTAGACTCCCTCTCACACAGACATGCTGTGATGTCATAGACCAGAACATTCAATCTGTCTAGTCTAGACTCCCTCTCACACAGACATGCTGTGATGTCATAGACCAGAACATTCTATCTGTCTAGTCTAGACTCCCTCTCACACAGACATGCTGTGATGTCATAGACCAGAACATTCTATCTGTCTAGTCTAGACTCCCTCTCACACCAGAACATTCTATCTGTCTAGTCTAGACTCCCTCTCACACCAGAACATTCTATCTGTCTAGTCTAGACTCCCTCTCACACCAGAACATTCTATCTGTCTAGTCTAGACTCCCTCTCACACACAGAACATTATATCTGTCTAGTCTAGACTCCCTCTCACACACAGAACATTCTATCTGTCTAGTCTAGACTCCCTCTCACACAGACATGCTGTGATGTCATAGACCAGAACATTCTATCTGTCTAGTCTAGACTCCCTCTCACACAGACATGCTGTGATGTCATAGACCAGAACATTATATCTGTCTAGTCTAGACTCCCTCTCACACAGACATGCTGTGATGTCATAGACCAGAACATTCAATCTGTCTAGTCTAGACTCCCTCTCACACAGACATGCTGTGATGTCATAGACCAGAACATTCTATCTGTCTAGTCTAGACTCCCTCTCACACAGACATGCTGTGATTTCATAGACCAGAACATTCTATCTGTCTAGTCTAGACTCCCTCTCACACCAGAACATTCTATCTGTCTAGTCTAGACTCCCTCTCACACCAGAACATTCTATCTGTCTAGTCTAGACTCCCTCTCACACACAGAACATTCTATCTGTCTAGTCTAGACTCCCTCTCACACACAGAACATTCTATCTGTCTAGTCTAGACTCCCTCTCACACACAGAACATTATATCTGTCTAGTCTAGACTCCCTCTCACACACAGAACATTCTATCTGTCTAGTCTAGACTCCCTCTCACACAGACATGCTGTGATGTCATAGACCAGAACATTCTATCTGTCTAGTCTAGACTCCCTCCCACACAGACATGCTGTGATGTCATAGACCAGAACATTCTATCTGTCTAGTCTAGACTCCCTCTCACACAGACATGCTGTGATGTCATAGACCAGAACATTCTATCTGTCTAGTCTAGACTCCCTCTCACACAGACATGCTGTGATGTCATAGACCAGAACATTCTATCTGTCTAGTCTAGACTCCCTCTCACACAGACATGTTGTGATGTCATAGACCAGAACATTCTATCTGTCTAGTCTAGACTCCCTCTCACACAGACATGCTGTGATGTCATAGACCAGAACATTCTATCTGTCTAGTCTAGACTCCCTCTCACACCAGAACATTCTATCTGTCTAGTCTAGACTCCCTCTCACACCAGAACATTCTATCTGTCTTGTCTAGACTCCCTCTCACACACAGAACATTCTATCTGTCTAGTCTAGACTCCCTCTCACACACAGAACATTCTATCTGTCTAGTCTAGACTCCCTCTCACACACAGAACATTCTATCTGTCTAGTCTAGACTCCCTCTCACACAGACATGCTGTGATGTCATAGACCAGAACATTCTATCTGTCTAGTCTAGACTCCCTCTCACACAGACATGCTGTGATGTCATAGACCAGAACATTCTATCTGTCTAGTCTAGACTCCCTCTCACACAGACATGCTGTGATGTCATAGACCAGAACATTCTATCTGTCTAGTCTAGACTCCCTCTCACACAGACATGCTGTGATGTCATAGACCAGAAAGTTTTATCTGTCTAGTCTAGACTCCCTCTCACACAGACATGCTGTGATGTCATAGACCAGAACATTCTATCTGTCTAGTCTAGACTCCCTCTCACACAGACATGCTGTGATGTCATAGACCAGAACATTCTATCTGTCTAGTCTAGACTCCCTCTCACACAGACATGCTGTGATGTCATAGACCAGAACATTCTATCTGTCTAGTCTAGACTCCCTCTCACACCAGAACATTATATCTGTCTAGTCTAGACTCCCTCTCACACCAGAACATTCTATCTGTCTAGTCTAGACTCCCTCTCACACACAGAACATTCTATCTGTCCAGTCTAGACTCCCTCTCACACACAGAACATTCTATCTGTCTAGTCTAGACTCCCTCTCACACAGACATGCTGTGATGTCATAGACCAGAACATTCTATCTGTCTAGTCTAGACTCCCTCTCACACAGACATGCTGTGATGTCATAGACCAGAACATTCTATCTGTCTAGTCTAGACTCCCTCTCACACAGACATGCTGTGATGTCATAGACCAGAACATTCTATCTGTCTAGTCTAGACTCCCTCTCACACACAGAACATTCTATCTGTCTAGTCTAGACTCCCTCTCACACACAGAACATTCTATCTGTCTAGTCTAGACTCCCTCTCACACAGACATGCTGTGATGTCATAGACCAGAACATTCTATCTGTCTAGTCTAGACTCCCTCTCACACAGACATGCTGTGATGTCATAGACCAGAACATTCTATCTGTCTAGTCTAGACTCCCTCTCACACAGACATGCTGTGATGTCATAGACCAGAACATTCTATCTGTCTAGTCTAGACTCCCTCTCACACAGACATGCTGTGATGTCATAGACCAGAACATTCAATCTGTCTAGTCTAGACTCCCTCTCACACAGACATGCTGTGATGTCATAGACCAGAACATTCTATCTGTCTAGTCTAGACTCCCTCTCACACAGACATGCTGTGATGTCATAGACCAGAACATTCTATCTGTCTAGTCTAGACTCCCTCTCACACCAGAACATTCTATCTGTCTAGTCTAGACTCCCTCTCACACCAGAACATTCTATCTGTCTAGTCTAGACTCCCTCTCACACCAGAACATTCTATCTGTCTAGTCTAGACTCCCTCTCACACACAGAACATTATATCTGTCTAGTCTAGACTCCCTCTCACACACAGAACATTCTATCTGTCTAGTCTAGACTCCCTCTCACACAGACATGCTGTGATGTCATAGACCAGAACATTCTATCTGTCTAGTCTAGACTCCCTCTCACACAGACATGCTGTGATGTCATAGACCAGAACATTATATCTGTCTAGTCTAGACTCCCTCTCACACAGACATGCTGTGATGTCATAGACCAGAACATTCAATCTGTCTAGTCTAGACTCCCTCTCACACAGACATGCTGTGATGTCATAGACCAGAACATTCTATCTGTCTAGTCTAGACTCCCTCTCACACAGACATGCTGTGATTTCATAGACCAGAACATTCTATCTGTCTAGTCTAGACTCCCTCTCACACCAGAACATTCTATCTGTCTAGTCTAGACTCCCTCTCACACCAGAACATTCTATCTGTCTAGTCTAGACTCCCTCTCACACACAGAACATTCTATCTGTCTAGTCTAGACTCCCTCTCACACACAGAACATTCTATCTGTCTAGTCTAGACTCCCTCTCACACACAGAACATTATATCTGTCTAGTCTAGACTCCCTCTCACACACAGAACATTCTATCTGTCTAGTCTAGACTCCCTCTCACACAGACATGCTGTGATGTCATAGACCAGAACATTCTATCTGTCTAGTCTAGACTCCCTCCCACACAGACATGCTGTGATGTCATAGACCAGAACATTCTATCTGTCTAGTCTAGACTCCCTCTCACACAGACATGCTGTGATGTCATAGACCAGAACATTCTATCTGTCTAGTCTAGACTCCCTCTCACACAGACATGCTGTGATGTCATAGACCAGAACATTCTATCTGTCTAGTCTAGACTCCCTCTCACACAGACATGTTGTGATGTCATAGACCAGAACATTCTATCTGTCTAGTCTAGACTCCCTCTCACACAGACATGCTGTGATGTCATAGACCAGAACATTCTATCTGTCTAGTCTAGACTCCCTCTCACACCAGAACATTCTATCTGTCTAGTCTAGACTCCCTCTCACACCAGAACATTCTATCTGTCTTGTCTAGACTCCCTCTCACACACAGAACATTCTATCTGTCTAGTCTAGACTCCCTCTCACACACAGAACATTCTATCTGTCTAGTCTAGACTCCCTCTCACACACAGAACATTCTATCTGTCTAGTCTAGACTCCCTCTCACACAGACATGCTGTGATGTCATAGACCAGAACATTCTATCTGTCTAGTCTAGACTCCCTCTCACACAGACATGCTGTGATGTCATAGACCAGAACATTCTATCTGTCTAGTCTAGACTCCCTCTCACACAGACATGCTGTGATGTCATAGACCAGAACATTCTATCTGTCTAGTCTAGACTCCCTCTCACACAGACATGCTGTGATGTCATAGACCAGAAAGTTTTATCTGTCTAGTCTAGACTCCCTCTCACACAGACATGCTGTGATGTCATAGACCAGAACATTCTATCTGTCTAGTCTAGACTCCCTCTCACACAGACATGCTGTGATGTCATAGACCAGAACATTCTATCTGTCTAGTCTAGACTCCCTCTCACACAGACATGCTGTGATGTCATAGACCAGAACATTCTATCTGTCTAGTCTAGACTCCCTCTCACACCAGAACATTCTATCTGTCTAGTCTAGACTCCCTCTCACACCAGAACATTCTATCTGTCTAGTCTAGACTCCCTCTCACACCAGAACATTCTATCTGTCTAGTCTAGACTCCCTCTTACACACAGAACATTCTATCTGTCTAGTCTAGACTCCCTCTCACACACAGAACATTCTATCTGTCTAGTCTCCCTCTCACACAGACATGCTGTGATGTCATAGACCAGAACATTCTATTTGTCTAGTCTAGACTCCCTCTCACACAGACATGCTGTGATGTCATAGACCAGAACATTCTATCTGTCTAGTCTAGACTCCCTCTCACACAGACATGCTGTGATGTCATAGACCAGAACATTCTATCTGTCTAGTCTAGACTCCCTCTCACACCAGAACATTCTATCTGTCTAGTCTAGACTCCCTCTCACACCAGAACATTCTATCTGTCTAGTCTAGACTCCCTCTCACACACAGAACATTATATCTGTCTAGTCTAGACTCCCTCTCACACACAGAACATTCTATCTGTCTAGTCTAGACTCCCTCTCACACAGACATAATGTGATGTCATAGACCAGAACATTCTATCTGTCTAGTCTAGACTCCCTCTCACACAGACATGCTGTGATGTCATAGACCAGAACATTCTATCTGTCAAGTCTAGACTCCCTCTCACCCCAGAACATTCTATCTGTCTAGTCTAGACTCCCTCTCACACCAGAACATTCTATCTGTTTAGTCTAGACTCCCTCTCACACCAGAACATTCTATCTGTGTAGTCTAGACTCCCTCTCACACACAGAACATTCTATCTGTCTAGTCTAGACTCCCTCTCACACACAGAACATTCTATCTGTCTAGTCTAGACTCCCTCTCACACAGACATAATGTGATGTCATAGACCAGAACATTCTATCTGTCTAGTCTAGACTCCCTCTCACACAGACATGATGTGATGTCATAGACCAGAACATTCTATCTGTCTAGTCTAGACTCCCTCTCACCCCAGAACATTCTATCTGTCTAGTCTAGACTCCCTCTCACACCAGAACATTCTATCTGTCTAGTCTAGACTCCCTCTCACACCAGAACAATCTATCTGTCTAGTCTAGACTCCCTCTCACACACAGAACATTCTATCTGTCTAGTCTAGACTCCCTCTCACACACAGAACATTCTATCTGTCTAGTCTAGACTCCCTCTCACACACAGAACATTCTATCTGTCTAGTCTAGACTCCCTCTCACACAGACATGCTGTGATGTCATAGACCAGAACATTCTATCTGTCTAGTCTAGACTCCCTCTCACACAGACATGCTGTGATGTCATAGACCAGAACATTCTATCTGTCTAGTCTAGACTCCCTCTCACACAGACATGCTGTGATGTCATAGACCAGAACATTCTATCTGTCTAGTCTAGACTCCCTCTCACACAGACATGCTGTGATGTCATAGACCAGAACATTCTATCTGTCTAGTCTAGACTCCCTCTCACACACAGAACATTCTATCTGTCTAGTCTAGACTCCCTCTCACACACAGAACATTCTATCTGTCTAGTCTAGACTCCCTCTCACACAGACATGCTGTGATGTCATAGACCAGAACATTCTATCTGTCTAGTCTAGACTCCCTCTCACACAGACATGCTGTGATGTCATAGACCAGAACATTCTATCTGTCTAGTCTAGACTCCCTCTCACACAGACATGCTGTGATGTCATAGACCAGAACATTCTATCTGTCTAGTCTAGACTCCCTCTCACACAGACATGCTGTGATGTCATAGACCAGAACATTCTATCTGTCTAGTCTAGACTCCCTCTCACACAGACATGCTGTGATGTCATAGACCAGAACATTCTATCTGTCTAGTCTAGACTCCCTCTCACACCAGAACATTCTATCTGTCTAGTCTAGACTCCCTCTCACACCAGAACATTCTATCTGTCTAGTCTAGACTCCCTCTCACACCAGAACATTCTATCTGTCTAGTCTAGACTCCCTCTCACACACAGAACATTATATCTGTCTAGTCTAGACTCCCTCTCACACACAGAACATTCTATCTGTCTAGTCTAGACTCCCTCTCACACAGACATGCTGTGATGTCATAGACCAGAACATTCTATCTGTCTAGTCTAGACTCCCTCTCACACAGACATGCTGTGATGTCATAGACCAGAACATTATATCTGTCTAGTCTAGACTCCCTCTCACACAGACATGCTGTGATGTCATAGACCAGAACATTCAATCTGTCTAGTCTAGACTCCCTCTCACACAGACATGCTGTGATGTCATAGACCAGAACATTCTATCTGTCTAGTCTAGACTCCCTCTCACACAGACATGCTGTGATTTCATAGACCAGAACATTCTATCTGTCTAGTCTAGACTCCCTCTCACACCAGAACATTCTATCTGTCTAGTCTAGACTCCCTCTCACACCAGAACATTCTATCTGTCTAGTCTAGACTCCCTCTCACACACAGAACATTCTATCTGTCTAGTCTAGACTCCCTCTCACACACAGAACATTCTATCTGTCTAGTCTAGACTCCCTCTCACACACAGAACATTATATCTGTCTAGTCTAGACTCCCTCTCACACACAGAACATTCTATCTGTCTAGTCTAGACTCCCTCTCACACAGACATGCTGTGATGTCATAGACCAGAACATTCTATCTGTCTAGTCTAGACTCCCTCCCACACAGACATGCTGTGATGTCATAGACCAGAACATTCTATCTGTCTAGTCTAGACTCCCTCTCACACAGACATGCTGTGATGTCATAGACCAGAACATTCTATCTGTCTAGTCTAGACTCCCTCTCACACAGACATGCTGTGATGTCATAGACCAGAACATTCTATCTGTCTAGTCTAGACTCCCTCTCACACAGACATGTTGTGATGTCATAGACCAGAACATTCTATCTGTCTAGTCTAGACTCCCTCTCACACAGACATGCTGTGATGTCATAGACCAGAACATTCTATCTGTCTAGTCTAGACTCCCTCTCACACCAGAACATTCTATCTGTCTAGTCTAGACTCCCTCTCACACCAGAACATTCTATCTGTCTTGTCTAGACTCCCTCTCACACACAGAACATTCTATCTGTCTAGTCTAGACTCCCTCTCACACACAGAACATTCTATCTGTCTAGTCTAGACTCCCTCTCACACACAGAACATTCTATCTGTCTAGTCTAGACTCCCTCTCACACAGACATGCTGTGATGTCATAGACCAGAACATTCTATCTGTCTAGTCTAGACTCCCTCTCACACAGACATGCTGTGATGTCATAGACCAGAACATTCTATCTGTCTAGTCTAGACTCCCTCTCACACAGACATGCTGTGATGTCATAGACCAGAACATTCTATCTGTCTAGTCTAGACTCCCTCTCACACAGACATGCTGTGATGTCATAGACCAGAAAGTTTTATCTGTCTAGTCTAGACTCCCTCTCACACAGACATGCTGTGATGTCATAGACCAGAACATTCTATCTGTCTAGTCTAGACTCCCTCTCACACAGACATGCTGTGATGTCATAGACCAGAACATTCTATCTGTCTAGTCTAGACTCCCTCTCACACAGACATGCTGTGATGTCATAGACCAGAACATTCTATCTGTCTAGTCTAGACTCCCTCTCACACCAGAACATTCTATCTGTCTAGTCTAGACTCCCTCTCACACCAGAACATTCTATCTGTCTAGTCTAGACTCCCTCTCACACCAGAACATTCTATCTGTCTAGTCTAGACTCCCTCTTACACACAGAACATTCTATCTGTCTAGTCTAGACTCCCTCTCACACACAGAACATTCTATCTGTCTAGTCTCCCTCTCACACAGACATGCTGTGATGTCATAGACCAGAACATTCTATTTGTCTAGTCTAGACTCCCTCTCACACAGACATGCTGTGATGTCATAGACCAGAACATTCTATCTGTCTAGTCTAGACTCCCTCTCACACAGACATGCTGTGATGTCATAGACCAGAACATTCTATCTGTCTAGTCTAGACTCCCTCTCACACCAGAACATTCTATCTGTCTAGTCTAGACTCCCTCTCACACCAGAACATTCTATCTGTCTAGTCTAGACTCCCTCTCACTCCAGAACATTCTATCTGCCTAGTCTAGACTCCCTCTCACACACAGAACATTCTATCTGTCTAGTCTAGACTCCCTCTCACACACACAGAACATTCTATCTGTCTAGTCTAGACTCCCTCTCACACAGACATAATGTGATGTCATAGACCAGAACATTCTATCTGTCTAGTCTAGACTCCCTCTCACACAGACATGCTGTGATGTCATAGACCAGAACATTCTATCTGTCTAGTCTAGACTCCCTCTCACCCCAGAACATTCTATCTGTCTAGTCTAGACTCCCTCTCACACCAGAACATTCTATCTGTCTAGTCTAGACTCCCTCTCACACCAGAACATTCTATCTGTCTAGTCTAGACTCCCTCTCACACACAGAACATTCTATCTGTCTAGTCTAGACTCCCTCTCACACACAGAACATTCTATCTGTCTAGTCTAGACTCCCTCTCACAGAGACATAATGTGATGTCATAGACCAGAACATTCTATCTATCTGTCTAGTCTAGACTCCCTCTCACACAGACATGCTGTGATGTCATAGACCAGAACATTCTATCTGTCTAGTCTAGACTCCCTCTCACACAGACATGCTGTGATGTCATAGACCAGAACATTCTATCTGTCTAGTCTAGACTCCCTCTCACACAGACATGTTGTGATGTCATAGACCAGAACATTCTATCTGTCTAGTCTAGACTCCCTCTCACACAGACATGCTGTGATGTCATAGACCAGAACATTCTATCTGTCTAGTCTAGACTCCCTCTCACACCAGAACATTCTATCTGTCTAGTCTAGACTCCCTCTCACACCAGAACATTCTATCTGTCTTGTCTAGACTCCCTCTCACACACAGAACATTCTATCTGTCTAGTCTAGACTCCCTCTCACACACAGAACATTCTATCTGTCTAGTCTAGACTCCCTCTCACACACAGAACATTCTATCTGTCTAGTCTAGACTCCCTCTCACACAGACATGCTGTGATGTCATAGACCAGAACATTCTATCTGTCTAGTCTAGACTCCCTCTCACACAGACATGCTGTGATGTCATAGACCAGAACATTCTATCTGTCTAGTCTAGACTCCCTCTCACACAGACATGCTGTGATGTCATAGACCAGAACATTCTATCTGTCTAGTCTAGACTCCCTCTCACACAGACATGCTGTGATGTCATAGACCAGAAAGTTTTATCTGTCTAGTCTAGACTCCCTCTCACACAGACATGCTGTGATGTCATAGACCAGAACATTCTATCTGTCTAGTCTAGACTCCCTCTCACACAGACATGCTGTGATGTCATAGACCAGAACATTCTATCTGTCTAGTCTAGACTCCCTCTCACACAGACATGCTGTGATGTCATAGACCAGAACATTCTATCTGTCTAGTCTAGACTCCCTCTCACACCAGAACATTCTATCTGTCTAGTCTAGACTCCCTCTCACACCAGAACATTCTATCTGTCTAGTCTAGACTCCCTCTCACACCAGAACATTCTATCTGTCTAGTCTAGACTCCCTCTTACACACAGAACATTCTATCTGTCTAGTCTAGACTCCCTCTCACACACAGAACATTCTATCTGTCTAGTCTCCCTCTCACACAGACATGCTGTGATGTCATAGACCAGAACATTCTATTTGTCTAGTCTAGACTCCCTCTCACACAGACATGCTGTGATGTCATAGACCAGAACATTCTATCTGTCTAGTCTAGACTCCCTCTCACACAGACATGCTGTGATGTCATAGACCAGAACATTCTATCTGTCTAGTCTAGACTCCCTCTCACACGAGAACATTCTATCTGTCTAGTCTAGACTCCCTCTCACACCAGAACATTCTATCTGTCTAGTCTAGACTCCCTCTCACTCCAGAACATTCTATCTGCCTAGTCTAGACTCCCTCTCACACACAGAACATTCTATCTGTCTAGTCTAGACTCCCTCTCACACACATAGAACATTCTATCTGTCTAGTCTAGACTCCCTCTCACACAGACATAATGTGATGTCATAGACCAGAACATTCTATCTGTCTAGTCTAGACTCCCTCTCACACAGACATGCTGTGATGTCATAGACCAGAACATTCTATCTGTCTAGTCTAGACTCCCTCTCACCCCAGAACATTCTATCTGTCTAGTCTAGACTCCCTCTCACACCAGAACATTCTATCTGTCTAGTCTAGACTCCCTCTCACACCAGAACATTCTATCTGTCTAGTCTAGACTCCCTCTCACACACAGAACATTCTATCTGTCTAGTCTAGACTCCCTCTCACACACAGAACATTCTATCTGTCTAGTCTAGACTCCCTCTCACAGAGACATAATGTGATGTCATAGACCAGAACATTCTATCTATCTGTCTAGTCTAGACTCCCTCTCACACAGACATGCTGTGATGTCATAGACCAGAACATTCTATCTGTCTAGTCTAGACTCCCTCTCACACAGACATGCTGTGATGTCATAGACCAGAACATTCTATCTGTCTAGTCTAGACTCCCTCTCACACAGACATGCTGTGATGTCATAGACCAGAACATTCTATCTGTCTAGTCTAGACTCCCTCTCACACAGACATGCTGTGATGTCATAGACCAGAACATTCTATCTGTCTAGTCTAGACTCCCTCTCACACAGACATGCTGTGATGTCATAGACCAGAACATTCTATCTGTCTAGTCTAGACTCCCTCTCACACAGACATGATGTGATGTCATAGACCAGAACATTCTATCTGTCTAGTCTAGACTCCCTCTCACACCAGAACATTCTATCTGTCTAGTCTAGACTCCCTCTCACACCAGAACATTCTATCTGTCTAGTCTAGACTCCCTCTCACACACAGAACATTCTATCTGTCTAGTCTAGACTCCCTCTCACACACAGAACATTCTATCTGTCTAGTCTAGACTCCCTCTCACACACAGAACATTCTATCTGTCTAGTCTAGACTCCCTCTCACACACAGAACATTCTATCTGTCTAGTCTAGACTCCCTCTCACACAGACATGCTGTGATGTCATAGACCAGAACATTATATCTGTCTAGTCTAGACTCCCTCCCACACAGACATGCTGTGATGTCATAGACCAGAACATTCTATCTGTCTAGTCTAGACTCCCTCTCACACAGACATGCTGTGATGTCATAGACCAGAACATTCTATCTGTCTAGTCTAGACTCCCTCTCACACAGACATGCTGTGATGTCATAGACCAGAACATTCTATCTGTCTAGTCTAGACTCCCTCTCACACAGACATGCTGTGATGTCATAGACCAGAACATTCTATCTGTCTAGTCTAGACTCCCTCTCACACAGACATGCTGTGATGTCATAGACCAGAACATTCTATCTGTCTAGTCTAGACTCCCTCTCACACCAGAACATTCTATCTGTCTAGTCTAGACTCCCTCTCACACCAGAACATTCTATCTGTCTAGTCTAGACTCCCTCTCACACCAGAACATTCTATCTGTCTAGTCTAGACTCCCTCTCACACCAGAACATTCTATCTGTCTAGTCTAGACTCCCTCTCACACACAGAACATTCTATCTGTCTAGTCTAGACTCCCTCTCACACACAGAACATTCTATCTGTCTAGTCTAGACTCCCTCTCACACAGACATGCTGTGATGTCATAGACCAGAACATTCTATCTGTCTAGTCTAGACTCCCTCTCACACAGACATGCTGTGATGTCATAGACCAGAACATTCTATCTGTCTAGTCTAGACTCCCTCTCACACAGACATGCTGTGATGTCATAGACCAGAACATTCTATCTGTCTAGTCTAGACTCCCTCTCACACAGACATGCTGTGATGTCATAGACCAGAACATTCTATCTGTCTAGTCTAGACTCCCTCTCACACAGACATGCTGTGATGTCATAGACCAGAACATTCTATCTGTCTAGTCTAGACTCCCTCTCACACAGACATGCTGTGATGTCATAGACCAGAACATTCTATCTGTCTAGTCTAGACTCCCTCTCACACCAGAACATTATATCTGTCTAGTCTAGACTCCCTCTCACACCAGAACATTCTATCTGTCTAGTCTAGACTCCCTCTCACACACAGAACATTCTATCTGTCCAGTCTAGACTCCCTCTCACACACAGAACATTCTATCTGTCTAGTCTAGACTCCCTCTCACACACAGAACATTCTATCTGTCTAGTCTAGACTCCCTCTCACACACAGAACATTCTATCTGTCTAGTCTAGACTCCCTCTCACACAGACATGCTGTGATGTCATAGACCAGAACATTCTATCTGTCTAGTCTAGACTCCCTCTCACACAGACATGCTGTGATGTCATAGACCAGAACATTCTATCTGTCTAGTCTAGACTCCCTCTCACACAGACATGCTGTGATGTCATAGACCAGAACATTCTATCTGTCTAGTCTAGACTCCCTCCCACACAGACATGCTGTGATGTCATATACCAGAACATTCTATCTGTCTAGTCTAGACTCCCTCTCACACAGACATGCTGTGATGTCATAGACCAGAACATTCTATCTGTCTAGTCTAGACTCCCTCTCACACAGACATGCTGTGATGTCATAGACCAGAACATTCTATCTGTCTTGTCTAGACTCCCTCTCACACAGACATGCTGTGATGTCATAGACCAGAACATTCTATCTGTCTAGTCTAGACTCCCTCTCACACAGACATGCTGTGATGTCATAGACCAGAACATTCTATCTGTCTAGTCTAGACTCCCTCTCACACCAGAACATTCTATCTGTCTAGTCTAGACTCCCTCTCACACAGACATGCTGTGATGTCATAGACCAGAACATTCTATCTGTCTAGTCTAGACTCCCTCCCACACAGACATGCTGTGATGTCATATACCAGAACATTCTATCTGTCTAGTCTAGACTCCCTCTCACACAGACATGCTGTGATGTCATAGACCAGAACATTCTATCTGTCTAGTCTAGACTCCCTCTCACACAGACATGCTGTGATGTCATAGACCAGAACATTCTATCTGTCTTGTCTAGACTCCCTCTCACACAGACATGCTGTGATGTCATAGACCAGAACATTATATCTGTCTAGTCTAGACTCCCTCTCACACAGACATGCTGTGATGTCATAGACCAGAACATTCTATCTGTCTAGTCTAGACTCCCTCTCACACCAGAACATTCTATCTGTCTAGTCTAGACTCCCTCTCACACCAGAACATTCTATCTGTCTAGTCTAGACTCCCTCTCACACCAGAACATTCTATCTGTCTAGTCTAGACCCCCTCTCACACCAGAACATTCTATCTGTCTAGTCTAGACTCCCTCTCACACACAGAACATTCTATCTGTCTAGTCTAGACTCCCTCTCACACACAGAACATTCTATCTGTCTAGTCTAGACTCCCTCTCACACAGACATGCTGTGATGTCATAGACCAGAACATTCTATCTGTCTAGTCTAGACTCCCTCTCACACAGACATGCTGTGATGTCATAGACCAGAACATTCTATCTGTCTAGTCTAGACTCCCTCTCACACAGACATGCTGTGATGTCATAGACCAGAACATTCTATCTGTCTAGTCTAGACTCCCTCTCACACAGACATGCTGTGATGTCATAGACCAGAACATTCTATCTGTCTAGTCTAGACTCCCTCTCACACAGACATGCTGTGATGTCATAGACCAGAACATTCTATCTGTCTAGTCTAGACTCCCTCTCACACCAGAACATTCTATCTGTCTAGTCTAGACTCCCTCTCACACCAGAACATTCTATCTGTCTAGTCTAGACTCCCTCTCACACCAGAACATTCTATCTTTCTAGTCTAGACTCCCTCTCACACACAGAACATTCTATCTGTCTAGTCTAGACTCCCTCTCACACACAGAACATTCTATCTGTCTAGTCTAGACTCCCTCTCACACCAGAACATTCTATCTTTCTAGTCTAGACTCCCTCTCACACACATAACATTCTATCTGTCTAGTCTAGACTCCCTCTCACACACAGAACATTCTATCTGTCTAGTCTAGACTCCCTCTCACACAGACATGCTGTGATGTCATAGACCAGAACATTCTATCTGTCTAGTCTAGACTCCCTCTCACACAGACATGCTGTGATGTCATAGACCAGAACATTCTATCTGTCTAGTCTAGACTCCCTCTCACACAGACATGCTGTGATGTCATAGACCAGAACATTCTATCTGTCTAGTCTAGACTCCCTCTCACACAGACATGCTGTGATGTCATAGACCAGAACATTCTATCTGTCTAGTCTAGACTCCCTCTCACACAGACATGCTGTGATGTCATAGACCAGAACATTCTATCTGTCTAGTCTAGACTCCCTCTCACACAGACATGCTGTGATGTCATAGACCAGAACATTCTATCTGTCTAGTCTAGACTCCCTCTCACACAGACATGCTGTGATGTCTTAGACCAGAACATTCTATCTGTCTAGTCTAGACTCCCTCTCACACAGACATGCTGTGATGTCATAGACCAGAACATTCTATCTGTCTAGTCTAGACTCCCTCTCACAAAGACATGCTGTGATGTCATAGACCAGAACATTCTATCTGTCTAGTCTAGACTCCCTCTCACACAGACATGCTGTGATGTCATAGACCAGAACATTCTATCTGTCTAGTCTAGACTCCCTCTCACACAGACATACTGTGATGTCATAGACCAGAACATTCTATCTGTCTAGTCTAGACTCCCTCTCACACAGACATGCTGTGATGTCATAGACCAGAACATTCTATCTGTCTAGTCTAGACTCCCTCTCACACAGACATGCTGTGATGTCATAGACCAGAACATTCTATCTGTCTAGTCTAGACTCCCTCTCACACAGACATGCTGTGATGTCTTAGACCAGAACATTCTATCTGTCTAGTCTAGACTCCCTCTCACACAGACATGCTGTGATGTCATAGACCAGAACATTCTATCTGTCTAGTCTAGACTCCCTCTCACACAGACATGCTGTGATGTCATAGACCAGAACATTCTATCTGTCTAGTCTAGACTCCCTCTCACACCAGAACATTCTATCTGTCTAGTCTAGACTCCCTCTCACACCAGAACATTCTATCTGTCTAGTCTAGACTCCCTCTCACACCAGAACATTCTATCTGTCTAGTCTAGACTCCCTCTCACACACAGAACATTCTATCTGTCTAGTCTAGACTCCCTCTCACACACAGAACATTCTATCTGTCTAGTCTAGACTCCCTCTCACACACAGAACATTCTATCTGTCTAGTCTAGACTCCCTCTCACACACAGAACATTCTATCTGTCTAGTCTAGACTCCCTCTCACACAGACATGCTGTGATGTCATAGACCAGAACATTCTATCTGTCTAGTCTAGACTCCCTCTCACACAGACATGCTGTGATGTCATAGACCAGAACATTCTATCTGTCTAGTCTAGACTCCCTCTCACACAGACATGCTGTGATGTCATAGACCAGAACATTCTATCTGTCTAGTCTAGACTACCTCTCACACCAGAACATTATATCTGTCTAGTCTAGACTCCCTCTCACACCAGAACATTCTATCTGTCTAGTCTAGACTCCCTCTCACACACAGAACATTCTATCTGTCCAGTCTAGACTCCCTCTCACACACAGAACATTCTATCTGTCTAGTCTAGACTCCCTCTCACACACAGAACATTCTATCTGTCTAGTCTAGACTCCCTCTCACACACAGAACATTCTATCTGTCTATTCTAGACTCCCTCTCACACAGACATGCTGTGATGTCATAGACCAGAACATTCTATCTGTCTAGTCTAGACTCCCTCTCACACAGACATGCTGTGATGTCATTGACCAGAACATTCTATCTGTCTAGTCTAGACTCCCTCTCACACAGACATGCTGTGATGTCATAGACCAGAACATTCTATCTGTCTAGTCTAGACTCCCTCTCACACAGACATGATGTGATGTCATAGACCAGAACATTCTATCTGTCTAGTCTAGACTCCCTCTCACACCAGAACATTCTATCTGTCTAGTCTAGACTCCCTCTCACACCAGAACATTCTATCTGTCTAGTCTAGACTCCCTCGCACACACAGAACATTCTATCTGTCTAGTCTAGACTCCCTCTCACACACAGAACATTCTATCTGTCTAGTCTAGACTCCCTCTCACACACAGAACATTCTATCTGTCTAGTCTAGACTCCCTCTCACACACAGAACATTCTATCTGTCTAGTCTAGACTCCCTCTCACACACAGAACATTCTATCTGTCTAGTCTAGACTCCCTCTCACACAGACATGCTGTGATGTCATAGACCAGAACATTCTATCTGTCTAGTCTAGACTCCCTCTCACACAGACATGCTGTGATGTCATAGACCAGAACATTCTATCTGTCTAGTCTAGACTCCCTCTCACACAGACATGCTGTGATGTCATAGACCAGAACATTCTATCTGTCTAGTCTAGACTCCCTCTCACACCAGAACATTATATCTGTCTAGTCTAGACTCCCTCTCACACCAGAACATTCTATCTGTCTAGTCTAGACTCCCTCTCACACACAGAACATTCTATCTGTCCAGTCTAGACTCCCTCTCACACACAGAACATTCTATCTGTCTAGTCTAGACTCCCTCTCACACACAGAACATTCTATCTGTCTAGTCTAGACTCCCTCTCACACACACAACATTCTATCTGTCTATTCTAGACTCCCTCTCACACAGACATGCTGTGATGTCATAGACCAGAACATTCTATCTGTCTAGTCTAGACTCCCTCTCACACAGACATGCTGTGATGTCATAGACCAGAACATTCTATCTGTCTAGTCTAGACTCCCTCTCACACAGACATGCTGTGATGTCATAGACCAGAACATTCTATCTGTCTAGTCTAGACTCCCTCTCACACAGACATGCTGTGATGTCATAGACCAGAACATTCTATCTGTCTAGTCTAGACTCCCTCTCACACAGACATGATGTGATGTCATAGACCAGAACATTCTATCTGTCTAGTCTAGACTCCCTCTCACACCAGAACATTCTATCTGTCTAGTCTAGACTCCCTCTCACACCAGAACATTCTATCTGTCTAGTCTAGACTCCCTCTCACACACAGAACATTCTATCTGTCTAGTCTAGACTCCCTCTCACACACAGAACATTCTATCTGTCTAGTCTAGACTCCCTCTCACACACAGAACATTCTATCTGTCTAGTCTAGACTCCCTCTCACACACAGAACATTCTATCTGTCTAGTCTAGACTCCCTCTCACACAGACATGCTGTGATGTCATAGACCAGAACATTATATCTGTCTAGTCTAGACTCCCTCCCACACAGACATGCTGTGATGTCATAGACCAGAACATTCTATCTGTCTAGTCTAGACTCCCTCTCACACAGACATGCTGTGATGTCATAGACCAGAACATTCTATCTGTCTAGTCTAGACTCCCTCTCACACAGACATGCTGTGATGTCATAGACCAGAACATTCTATCTGTCTAGTCTAGACTCCCTCTCACACAGACATGCTGTGATGTCATAGACCAGAACATTCTATCTGTCTAGTCTAGACTCCCTCTCACACAGACATGCTGTGATGTCATAGACCAGAACATTCTATCTGTCTAGTCTAGACTCCCTCTCACACCAGAACATTCTATCTGTCTAGTCTAGACTCCCTCTCACACCAGAACATTCTATCTGTCTAGTCTAGACCCCCTCTCACACCAGAACATTCTATCTGTCTAGTCTAGACTCCCTCTCACACACAGAACATTCTATCTGTCTAGTCTAGACTCCCTCTCACACACAGAACATTCTATCTGTCTAGTCTAGACTCCCTCTCACAGAGACATGCTGTGATGTCATAGACCAGAACATTCTATATGTCTAGTCTAGACTCCCTCTCACACAGACATGCTGTGATGTCATAGACCAGAACATTCTATCTGTCTAGTCTAGACTCCCTCTCACACAGACATGCTGTGATGTCATAGACCAGAACATTCTATCTGTCTAGTCTAGACTCCCTCTCACACAGACATGCTGTGATGTCATAGACCAGAACATTCTATCTGTCTAGTCTAGACTCCCTCTCACACAGACATGCTGTGATGTCATAGACCAGAACATTCTATCTGTCTAGTCTAGACTCCCTCTCACACAGACATGCTGTGATGTCATAGACCAGAACATTCTATCTGTCTAGTCTAGACTCCCTCTCACACAGACATGCTGTGATGTCATAGACCAGAACATTCTATCTGTCTAGTCTAGACTCCCTCTCACACAGACATGCTGTGATGTCATAGACCAAAACATTCTATCTGTCTAGTCTAGACTCCCTCTCACACAGACATGCTGTGATGTCATAGACCAGAACATTCTATCTGTCTAGTCTAGACTCCCTCTCACACAGACATGCTGTGATGTCATAGACCAGAACATTCTATCTGTCTAGTCTAGACTCCCTCTCACACAGACTTGCTGTGATGTCATAGACCAGAACATTCTATCTGTCTAGTCTAGACTCCCTCTCACACCAGAACATTCTATCTGTCTAGTCTAGACTCCCTCTCACACCAGAACATTCTATCTGTCTAGTCTAGACTCCCTCTCACACACAGAACATTCTATCTGTCTAGTCTAGACTCCCTCTCACACACAGAACATTCTATCTGTCTAGTCTAGACTCCCTCTCACACACAGAACATTCTATCTGTCTAGTCTAGACTCCCTCTCACACAGACTTGCTGTGATGTCATAGACCAGAACATTCTATCTGTCTAGTCTAGACTCCCTCTCACACCAGAACATTCTATCTGTCTAGTCTAGACTCCCTCTCACACCAGAACATTCTATCTGTCTAGTCTAGACTCCCTCTCACACACAGAACATTCTATCTGTCTAGTCTAGACTCCCTCTCACACACAGAACATTCTATCTGTCTAGTCTAGACTCCCTCTCACACACAGAACATTCTATCTGTCTAGTCTAGACTCCCTCTCACACACAGAACATTCTATCTGTCTAGTCTAGATTCCCTCTCACACAGACATGCTGTGATGTCATAGACCAGAACATTCTATCTGTCTAGTCTAGACTCCCTCTCACACAGACATGCTGTGATGTCATAGACCAGAACATTCTATCTGTCTAGTCTAGACTACCTCTCACACAGACATGCTGTGATGTCATAGACCAGAACATTCTATCTGTCTAGTCTAGACTCCCTCTCACACACAGAACATTCTATCTGTCTAGTCTAGACTCCCTCTCACACACAGAACATTCTATCTGTCTAGTCTAGACTCCCTCTCACACACAGAACATTCTATCTGTCTAGTCTAGACTCCCTCTCACACAGACATGCTGTGATGTCATAGACCAGAACATTCTATCTGTCTAGTCTAGACTCCCTCTCACACAGACATGCTGTGATGTCATAGACCAGAACATTCTATCTGTCTAGTCTAGACTCCCTCTCACACAGACATGCTGTGATGTCATAGACCAGAACATTCTATCTGTCTAGTCTAGACTCCCTCTCACACCAGAACATTATATCTGTCTAGTCTAGACTCCCTCTCACACCAGAACATTCTATCTGTCTAGTCTAGACTCCCTCTCACACACAGAACATTCTATCTGTCCAGTCTAGACTCCCTCTCACACACAGAACATTCTATCTGTCTAGTCTAGACTCCCTCTCACACACAGAACATTCTATCTGTCTAGTCTAGACTCCCTCTCACACACAGAACATTCTATCTGTCTAGTCTAGACTCCCTCTCACACAGACATGCTGTGATGTCATAGACCAGAACATTCTATCTGTCTAGTCTAGACTCCCTCTCACACAGACATGCTGTGATGTCATAGACCAGAACATTCTATCTGTCTAGTCTAGACTCCCTCTCACACAGACATGCTGTGATGTCATAGACCAGAACATTCTATCTGTCTAGTCTAGACTCCCTCTCACACACAGAACATTCTATCTGTCTAGTCTAGACTCCCTCTCACACAGACATGCTGTGATGTCATAGACCAGAACATTCTATCTGTCTAGTCTAGACTCCCTCTCACACAGACATGCTGTGATGTCATAGACCAGAACATTCTATCTGTCTAGTCTAGACTCCCTCTCACACAGACATGCTGTGATGTCATAGACCAGAACATTCTATCTGTCTAGTCTAGACTCCCTCTCACACAGACATGCTGTGATGTCATAGACCAGAACATTCTATCTGTCTAGTCTAGACTCCCTCTCACACAGACATGCTGTGATGTCATAGACCAGAACATTCTATCTGTCTAGTCTAGACTCCCTCTCACACAGACATGCTGTGATGTCTTAGACCAGAACATTCTATCTGTCTAGTCTAGACTCCCTCTCACACAGACTTGCTGTGATGTCATAGACCAGAACATTCTATCTGTCTAGTCTAGACTCCCTCTCACAAAGACATGCTGTGATGTCATAGACCAGAACATTCTATCTGTCTAGTCTAGACTCCCTCTCACACAGACATGCTGTGATGTCATAGACCAGAACATTCTATCTGTCTAGTCTAGACTCCCTCTCACACCAGAACATTCTATCTGTCTAGTCTAGACTCCCTCTCACACCAGAACATTCTATCTGTCTAGTCTAGACTCCCTCTCACACACAGAACATTCTATCTGTCTAGTCTAGACTCCCTCTCACACACAGAACATTCTATCTGTCTAGTCTAGACTCCCTCTCACACACAGAACATTCTATCTGTCTAGTCTAGACTCCCTCTCACACACAGAACATTCTATCTGTCTAGTCTAGACTCCCTCTCACACACAGAACATTCTATCTGTCTAGTCTAGACTCCCTCTCACACACAGAACATTCTATCTGTCTAGTCTAGACTCCCTCTCACACACAGAACATTCTATCTGTCTAGTCTAGATTCCCTCTCACACAGACATGCTGTGATGTCATAGACCAGAACATTCTATCTGTCTAGTCTAGACTCCCTCTCACACAGACATGCTGTGATGTCATAGACCAGAACATTCTATCTGTCTAGTCTAGACTACCTCTCACACAGACATGCTGTGATGTCATAGACCAGAACATTCTATCTGTCTAGTCTAGACTCCCTCTCACACACAGAACATTCTATCTGTCTAGTCTAGACTCCCTCTCACACACAGAACATTCTATCTGTCTAGTCTAGACTCCCTCTCACACACAGAACATTCTATCTGTCTAGTCTAGACTCCCTCTCACACAGACATGCTGTGATGTCATAGACCAGAACATTCTATCTGTCTAGTCTAGACTCCCTCTCACACAGACATGCTGTGATGTCATAGACCAGAACATTCTATCTGTCTAGTCTAGACTCCCTCTCACACAGACATGCTGTGATGTCATAGACCAGAACATTCTATCTGTCTAGTCTAGACTCCCTCTCACACCAGAACATTATATCTGTCTAGTCTAGACTCCCTCTCACACCAGAACATTCTATCTGTCTAGTCTAGACTCCCTCTCACACACAGAACATTCTATCTGTCCAGTCTAGACTCCCTCTCACACACAGAACATTCTATCTGTCTAGTCTAGACTCCCTCTCACACACAGAACATTCTATCTGTCTAGTCTAGACTCCCTCTCACACACAGAACATTCTATCTGTCTAGTCTAGACTCCCTCTCACACAGACATGCTGTGATGTCATAGACCAGAACATTCTATCTGTCTAGTCTAGACTCCCTCTCACACAGACATGCTGTGATGTCATAGACCAGAACATTCTATCTGTCTAGTCTAGACTCCCTCTCACACAGACATGCTGTGATGTCATAGACCAGAACATTCTATCTGTCTAGTCTAGACTCCCTCTCACACACAGAACATTCTATCTGTCTAGTCTAGACTCCCTCTCACACAGACATGCTGTGATGTCATAGACCAGAACATTCTATCTGTCTAGTCTAGACTCCCTCTCACACAGACATGCTGTGATGTCATAGACCAGAACATTCTATCTGTCTAGTCTAGACTCCCTCTCACACAGACATGCTGTGATGTCATAGACCAGAACATTCTATCTGTCTAGTCTAGACTCCCTCTCACACAGACATGCTGTGATGTCATAGACCAGAACATTCTATCTGTCTAGTCTAGACTCCCTCTCACACAGACATGCTGTGATGTCATAGACCAGAACATTCTATCTGTCTAGTCTAGACTCCCTCTCACACAGACATGCTGTGATGTCTTAGACCAGAACATTCTATCTGTCTAGTCTAGACTCCCTCTCACACAGACTTGCTGTGATGTCATAGACCAGAACATTCTATCTGTCTAGTCTAGACTCCCTCTCACAAAGACATGCTGTGATGTCATAGACCAGAACATTCTATCTGTCTAGTCTAGACTCCCTCTCACACAGACATGCTGTGATGTCATAGACCAGAACATTCTATCTGTCTAGTCTAGACTCCCTCTCACACCAGAACATTCTATCTGTCTAGTCTAGACTCCCTCTCACACCAGAACATTCTATCTGTCTAGTCTAGACTCCCTCTCACACACAGAACATTCTATCTGTCTAGTCTAGACTCCCTCTCACACACAGAACATTCTATCTGTCTAGTCTAGACTCCCTCTCACACACAGAACATTCTATCTGTCTAGTCTAGACTCCCTCTCACACACAGAACATTCTATCTGTCTAGTCTAGACTCCCTCTCACACAGACATGCTGTGATGTCATAGACCAGAACATTCTATCTGTCTAGTCTAGACTCCCTCTCACACAGACATGCTGTGATGTCATAGACCAGAACATTCTATCTGTCTAGTCTAGACTCCCTCTCACACAGACATGCTGTGATGTCATAGACCAGAACATTCTATCTGTCTAGTCTAGACTCCCTCTCACACCAGAACATTATATCTGTCTAGTCTAGACTCCCTCTCACACCAGAACATTCTATCTGTCTAGTCTAGACTCCCTCTCACACACAGAACATTCTATCTGTCCAGTCTAGACTCCCTCTCACACACAGAACATTCTATCTGTCTAGTCTAGACTCCCTCTCACACACAGAACATTCTATCTGTCTAGTCTAGACTCCCTCTCACACACAGAACATTCTATCTGTCTAATCTAGACTCCCTCTCACACAGACATGCTGTGATGTCATAGACCAGAACATTCTATCTGTCTAGTCTAGACTCCCTCTCACACAGACATGCTGTGATGTCATAGACCAGAACATTCTATCTGTCTAGTCTAGACTCCCTCTCACACAGACATGCTGTGATGTCATAGACCAGAACATTCTATCTGTCTAGTCTAGACTCCCTCTCACACACAGAACATTCTATCTGTCTAGTCTAGACTCCCTCTCACACACAGAACATTCTATCTGTCTAGTCTAGACTCCCTCTCACACACAGAACATTCTATCTGTCTAGTCTAGACTCCCTCTCACACACAGAACATTCTATCTGTCTAGTCTAGACTCCCTCTCACACACAGAACATTCTATCTGTCTAGTCTAGACTCCCTCTCACACAGACATGCTGTGATGTCATAGACCAGAACATTCTATCTGTCTAGTCTAGACTCCCTCTCACACATACATGCTGTGATGTCATAGACCAGAACATTCTATCTGTCTAGTCTAGACTCCCTCTCACACCAGAACATTATATCTGTCTAGTCTAGACTCCCTCTCACACCAGAACATTATATCTGTCTAGTCTAGACTCCCTCTCACACACAGAACATTCTATCTGTCCAGTCTAGACTCCCTCTCACACACAGAACATTCTATCTGTCTAGTCTAGACTCCCTCTCACACACAGAACATTCTATCTGTCTAGTCTAGACTCCCTCTCACACACAGAACATTCTATCTGTCTAGTCTAGACTCCCTCTCACACAGACATGCTGTGATGTCATAGACCAGAACATTCTATCTGTCTAGTCTAGACTCCCTCTCACACAGACATGCTGTGATGTCATAGACCAGAACATTCTATCTGTCTAGTCTAGACTCCCTCTCACACAGACATGCTGTGATGTCATAGACCAGAACATTCTATCTGTCTAGTCTAGACTCCCTCTCACACAGACATGCTGTGATGTCATAGACCAGAACATTCAATCTGTCTAGTCTAGACTCCCTCTCACACAGACATGCTGTGATGTCATAGACCAGAACATTCTATCTGTCTAGTCTAGACTCCCTCTCACACAGACATGCTGTGATGTCATAGACCAGAACATTCTATCTGTCTAGTCTAGACTCCCTCTCACACCAGGACATTCTATCTGTCTAGTCTAGACTCCCTCTCACACCAGAACATTCTATCTGTCTAGTCTAGACTCCCTCTCACACACAGAACATTCTATCTGTCTAGTCTAGACTCCCTCTCACACACAGAACATTCTATCTGTCTAGTCTAGACTCCCTCTCACACACAGAACATTATATCTGTCTAGTCTAGACTCCCTCTCACACACAGAACATTCTATCTGTCTAGTCTAGACTCCCTCTCACACAGACATGCTGTGATGTCATAGACCAGAACATTCTATCTGTCTAGTCTAGACTCCCTCCCACACAGACATGCTGTGATGTCATAGACCAGAACATTCTATCTGTCTAGTCTAGACTCCCTCTCACACAGACATGCTGTGATGTCATAGACCAGAACATTCTATCTGTCTAGTCTAGACTCCCTCTCACACAGACATGTTGTGATGTCATAGACCAGAACATTCTATCTGTCTAGTC
Source organism: Nansenia antarctica (assembly GCF_963989245.1). Taxonomy (NCBI): domain Eukaryota; kingdom Metazoa; phylum Chordata; class Actinopteri; order Argentiniformes; family Microstomatidae; genus Nansenia; species Nansenia antarctica. The sequence goes on from NC_137680.1 coordinate 37,369,252, forward strand.
TAGACTCCCTCTCACACAGACATGCTGTGATGTCATAGACCAGAACATTCTATCTGTCTAGTCTAGACTCCCTCTCACACCAGAACATTCTATCTGTCTAGTCTAGACTCCCTCTCACACCAGAACATTCTATCTGTATTGTCTAGACTCCCTCTCACACACAGAACATTCTATCTGTCTAGTCTAGACTCCCTCTCACACACAGAACATTCTATCTGTCAAGTCTAGACTCCCTCTCACACAGACATGCTGTGATGTCATAGACCAGAACATTCTATCTGTCTAGTCTAGACTCCCTCTCACACAGACATGCTGTGATGTCATAGACCAGAACATTCTATCTGTCTAGTCTAGACTCCCTCTCACACAGACATGCTGTGATGTCATAGACCAGAACATTCTATCTGTCTAGTCTAGACTCCCTCTCACACAGACATGCTGTGATGTCATAGACCAGAAAGTTTTATCTGTCTAGTCTAGACTCCCTCTCACACAGACATGCTGTGATGTCATAGACCAGAACATTCTATCTGTCTAGTCTAGACTCCCTCTCACACAGACATGCTGTGATGTCATAGACCAGAACATTCTATCTGTCTAGTCTAGACTCCCTCTCACACAGACATGCTGTGATGTCATAGACCAGAACATTCTATCTGTCTAGTCTAGACTCCCTCTCACACCAGAACATTCTATCTGTCTAGTCTAGACTCCCTCTCACACCAGAACATTCTATCTGTCTAGTCTAGACTCCCTCTCACACCAGAACATTCTATCTGTCTAGTCTAGACTCCCTCTTACACACAGAACATTCTATCTGTCTAGTCTAGACTCCCTCTCACACACAGAACATTCTATCTGTCTAGTCTCCCTCTCACACAGACATGCTGTGATGTCATAGACCAGAACATTCTATTTGTCTAGTCTAGACTCCCTCTCACACAGACATGCTGTGATGTCATAGACCAGAACATTCTATCTGTCTAGTCTAGACTCCCTCTCACACAGACATGCTGTGATGTCATAGACCAGAACATTCTATCTGTCTAGTCTAGACTCCCTCTCACACCAGAACATTCTATCTGTCTAGTCTAGACTCCCTCTCACACCAGAACATTCTATCTGTCTAGTCTAGACTCCCTCTCACTCCAGAACATTCTATCTGTCTAGTCTAGACTCCCTCTCACACACAGAACATTCTATCTGTCTAGTCTAGACTCCCTCTCACACACACAGAACATTCTATCTGTCTAGTCTAGACTCCCTATCACACAGACATAATGTGATGTCATAGACCAGAACATTCTATCTGTCTAGTCTAGACTCCCTCTCACACAGACATGCTGTTATGTCATAGACCAGAACATTCTATCTGTCTAGTCTAGACTCCCTCTCACCCCAGAACATTCTATCTGTCTAGTCTAGACTCCCTCTCACACCAGAACATTCTATCTGTCTAGTCTAGACTCCCTCTCACACCAGAACATTCTATCTGTCTAGTCTAGACTCCCTCTCACACACAGAACATTCTATCTGTCTAGTCTAGACTCCCTCTCACACACAGAACATTCTATCTGTCTAGTCTAGACTCCCTCTCACAGAGACATAATGTGATGTCATAGACCAGAACATTCTATCTATCTGTCTAGTCTAGACTCCCTCTCACACAGACATGCTGTGATGTCATAGACCAGAACATTCTATCTGTCTAGTCTAGACTCCCTCTCACACAGACATGCTGTGATGTCATAGACCAGAACATTCTATCTGTCTAGTCTAGACTCCCTCTCACACAGACATGCTGTGATGTCATAGACCAGAACATTCTATCTGTCTAGTCTAGACTCCCTCTCACACAGACATGCTGTGATGTCATAGACCAGAACATTCTATCTGTCTAGTCTAGACTCCCTCTCACACAGACATGCTGTGATGTCATAGACCAGAACATTCTATCTGTCTAGTCTAGACTCCCTCTCACACAGACATGCTGTGATGTCATAGACCAGAACATTCTATCTGTCTAGTCTAGACTCCCTCTCACACAGACATGATGTGATGTCATAGACCAGAACATTCTATCTGTCTAGTCTAGACTCCCTCTCACACCAGAACATTCTATCTGTCTAGTCTAGACTCCCTCTCACACCAGAACATTCTATCTGTCTAGTCTAGACTCCCTCTCACACACAGAACATTCTATCTGTCTAGTCTAGACTCCCTCTCACACACAGAACATTCTATCTGTCTAGTCTAGACTCCCTCTCACACACAGAACATTCTATCTGTCTAGTCTAGACTCCCTCTCACACACAGAACATTCTATCTGTCTAGTCTAGACTCCCTCTCACACAGACATGCTGTGATGTCATAGACCAGAACATTATATCTGTCTAGTCTAGACTCCCTCCCACACAGACATGCTGTGATGTCATAGACCAGAACATTCTATCTGTCTAGTCTAGACTCCCTCTCACACAGACATGCTGTGATGTCATAGACCAGAACATTCTATCTGTCTAGTCTAGACTCCCTCTCACACAGACATGCTGTGATGTCATAGACCAGAACATTCTATCTGTCTAGTCTAGACTCCCTCTCACACAGACATGCTGTGATGTCATAGACCAGAACATTCTATCTGTCTAGTCTAGACTCCCTCTCAGACCAGAACATTCTATCTGTCTAGTCTAGACTCCCTCTCACACCAGAACATTCTATCTGTCTAGTCTAGACTCCCTCTCACACCAGAACATTCTATCTGTCTAGTCTAGACTCCCTCTCACACACAGAACATTCTATCTGTCTAGTCTAGACTCCCTCTCACACACAGAACATTCTATCTGTCTAGTCTAGACTCCCTCTCACACAGACATGCTGTGATGTCATAGACCAGAACATTCTATCTGTCTAGTCTAGACTCCCTCTCACACAGACATGATGTGATGTCATAGACCAGAACATTCTATCTGTCTAGTCTAGACTCCCTCTCACACCAGAACATTCTATCTGTCTAGTCTAGACTCCCTCTCACACCAGAACATTCTATCTGTCTAGTCTAGACTCCCTCTCACACACAGAACATTCTATCTGTCTAGTCTAGACTCCCTCTCACACACAGAACATTCTATCTGTCTAGTCTAGACTCCCTCTCACACACAGAACATTCTATCTGTCTAGTCTAGACTCCCTCTCACACACAGAACATTCTATCTGTCTAGTCTAGACTCCCTCTCACACAGACATGCTGTGATGTCATAGACCAGAACATTATATCTGTCTAGTCTAGACTCCCTCCCACACAGACATGCTGTGATGTCATAGACCAGAACATTCTATCTGTCTAGTCTAGACTCCCTCTCACACAGACATGCTGTGATGTCATAGACCAGAACATTCTATCTGTCTAGTCTAGACTCCCTCTCACACAGACATGCTGTGATGTCATAGACCAGAACATTCTATCTGTCTAGTCTAGACTCCCTCTCACACAGACATGCTGTGATGTCATAGACCAGAACATTCTATCTGTCTAGTCTAGACTCCCTCTCAGACCAGAACATTCTATCTGTCTAGTCTAGACTCCCTCTCACACCAGAACATTCTATCTGTCTAGTCTAGACTCCCTCTCACACCAGAACATTCTATCTGTCTAGTCTAGACTCCCTCTCACACACAGAACATTCTATCTGTCTAGTCTAGACTCCCTCTCACACACAGAACATTCTATCTGTCTAGTCTAGACTCCCTCTCACACAGACATGCTGTGATGTCATAGACCAGAACATTCTATCTGTCTAGTCTAGACTCCCTCTCACACAGACATGCTGTGATGTCATAGACCAGAACATTCTATCTGTCTAGTCTAGACTCCCTCTCACACAGACATGCTGTGATGTCATAGACCAGAACATTCTATCTGTCTAGTCTAGACTCCCTCTCACACCAGAACATTATATCTGTCTAGTCTAGACTCCCTCTCACACCAGAACATTCTATCTGTCTAGTCTAGACTCCCTCTCACACACAGAACATTCTATCTGTCCAGTCTAGACTCCCTCTCACACACAGAACATTCTATCTGTCTAGTCTAGACTCCCTCTCACACACAGAACATTCTATCTGTCTAGTCTAGACTCCCTCTCACACACAGAACATTCTATCTGTCTAGTCTAGACTCCCTCTCACACAGACATGCTGTGATGTCATAGACCAGAACATTCTATCTGTCTAGTCTAGACTCCCTCTCACACAGACATGCTGTGATGTCATAGACCAGAACATTCTATCTGTCTAGTCTAGACTCCCTCTCACACAGACATGCTGTGATGTCATAGACCAGAACATTCTATCTGTCTAGTCTAGACTCCCTCTCACACAGACATGCTGTGATGTCATAGACCAGAACATTCAATCTGTCTAGTCTAGACTCCCTCTCACACAGACATGCTGTGATGTCATAGACCAGAACATTCTATCTGTCTAGTCTAGACTCCCTCTCACACAGACATGCTGTGATGTCATAGACCAGAACATTCTATCTGTCTAGTCTAGACTCCCTCTCACACCAGAACATTCTATCTGTCTAGTCTAGACTCCCTCTCACACACAGAACATTCTATCTGTCTAGTCTAGACTCCCTCTCACACACAGAACATTCTATCTGTCTAGTCTAGACTCCCTCTCACACACAGAACATTATATCTGTCTAGTCTAGACTCCCTCTCACACACAGAACATTCTATCTGTCTAGTCTAGACTCCCTCTCACACAGACATGCTGTGATGTCATAGACCAGAACATTCTATCTGTCTAGTCTAGACTCCCTCCCACACAGACATGCTGTGATGTCATAGACCAGAACATTCTATCTGTCTAGTCTAGACTCCCTCTCACACAGACATGCTGTGATGTCATAGACCAGAACATTCTATCTGTCTAGTCTAGACTCCCTCTCACACAGACATGCTGTGATGTCATAGACCAGAACATTCTATCTGTCTAGTCTAGACTCCCTCTCACACAGACATGTTGTGATGTCATAGACCAGAACATTCTATCTGTCTAGTCTAGACTCCCTCTCACACAGACATGCTGTGATGTCATAGACCAGAACATTCTATCTGTCTAGTCTAGACTCCCTCTCACACCAGAACATTCTATCTGTCTAGTCTAGACTCCCTCTCACACCAGAACATTCTATCTGTCTTGTCTAGACTCCCTCTCACACACAGAACATTCTATCTGTCTAGTCTAGACTCCCTCTCACACACAGAACATTCTATCTGTCTAGTCTAGACTCCCTCTCACACACAGAACATTCTATCTGTCTAGTCTAGACTCCCTCTCACACAGACATGCTGTGATGTCATAGACCAGAACATTCTATCTGTCTAGTCTAGACTCCCTCTCACACAGACATGCTGTGATGTCATAGACCAGAACATTCTATCTGTCTAGTCTAGACTCCCTCTCACACAGACATGCTGTGATGTCATAGACCAGAACATTCTATCTGTCTAGTCTAGACTCCCTCTCACACAGACATGCTGTGATGTCATAGACCAGAACATTCTATCTGTCTAGTCTAGACTCCCTCTCACACAGACATGCTGTGATGTCATAGACCAGAACATTCTATCTGTCTAGTCTAGACTCCCTCTCACACAGACATGCTGTGATGTCATAGACCAGAACATTCTATCTGTCTAGTCTAGACTCCCTCTCACACCAGAACATTCTATCTGTCTAGTCTAGACTCCCTCTCACACACAGAACATTCTATCTGTCTAGTCTAGACTCCCTCTCACACAGACATGCTGTGATGTCATAGACCAGAAAGTTTTATCTGTCTAGTCTAGACTCCCTCTCACACAGACATGCTGTGATGTCATAGACCAGAACATTCTATCTGTCTAGTCTAGACTCCCTCTCACACAGACATGCTGTGATGTCATAGACCAGAACATTCTATCTGTCTAGTCTAGACTCCCTCTCACACAGACATGCTGTGATGTCATAGACCAGAACATTCTATCTGTCTAGTCTAGACTCCCTCTCACACCAGAACATTCTATCTGTCTAGTCTAGACTCCCTCTCACACCAGAACATTCTATCTGTCTAGTCTAGACTCCCTCTCACACCAGAACATTCTATCTGTCTAGTCTAGACTCCCTCTCACACACAGAACATTCTATCTGTCTAGTCTAGACTCCCTCTCACACCAGAACATTCTATCTGTCTAGTCTAGACTCCCTCTCACACACAGAACATTCTATCTGTCTAGTCTAGACTCCCTCTCACACACAGAACATTCTATCTGTCTAGTCTAGACTCCCTCTCACACACAGAACATTCTATCTGTCTAGTCTCCCTCTCACACAGACATGCTGTGATGTCATAGACCAGAACATTCTATTTGTCTAGTCTAGACTCCCTCTCACACAGACATGCTGTGATGTCATAGACCAGAACATTCTATCTGTCTAGTCTAGACTCCCTCTCACACAGACATGCTGTGATGTCATAGACCAGAACATTCTATCTGTCTAGTCTAGACTCCCTCTCACACCAGAACATTCTATCTGTCTAGTCTAGACTCCCTCTCACACCAGAACATTCTATCTGTCTAGTCTAGACTCCCTCTCACTCCAGAACATTCTATCTGTCTAGTCTAGACTCCCTCTCACACACAGAACATTCTATCTGTCTAGTCTAGACTCCCTCTCACACACACAGAACATTCTATCTGTCTAGTCTAGACTCCCTCTCACACAGACATAATGTGATGTCATAGACCAGAACATTCTATCTGTCTAGTCTAGACTCCCTCTCACACAGACATGCTGTGATGTCATAGACCAGAACATTCTATCTGTCTAGTCTAGACTCCCTCTCACCCCAGAACATTCTATCTGTCTAGTCTAGACTCCCTCTCACACCAGAACATTCTATCTGTCTAGTCTAGACTCCCTCTCACACCAGAACATTCTATCTGTCTAGTCTAGACTCCCTCTCACACACAGAACATTCTATCTGTCTAGTCTAGACTCCCTCTCACACACAGAACATTCTATCTGTCTAGTCTAGACTCCCTCTCACAGAGACATAATGTGATGTCATAGACCAGAACATTCTATCTATCTGTCTAGTCTAGACTCCCTCTCACACAGACATGCTGTGATGTCATAGACCAGAACATTCTATCTGTCTAGTCTAGACTCCCTCTCACACAGACATGCTGTGATGTCATAGACCAGAACATTCTATCTGTCTAGTCTAGACTCCCTCTCACACAGACATGCTGTGATGTCATAGACCAGAACATTCTATCTGTCTAGTCTAGACTCCCTCTCACACAGACATGCTGTGATGTCATAGACCAGAACATTCTATCTGTCTAGTCTAGACTCCCTCTCACACAGACATGCTGTGATGTCATAGACCAGAACATTCTATCTGTCTAGTCTAGACTCCCTCTCACACAGACATGCTGTGATGTCATAGACCAGAACATTCTATCTGTCTAGTCTAGACTCCCTCTCACACAGACATGATGTGATGTCATAGACCAGAACATTCTATCTGTCTAGTCTAGACTCCCTCTCACACCAGAACATTCTATCTGTCTAGTCTAGACTCCCTCTCACACCAGAACATTCTATCTGTCTAGTCTAGACTCCCTCTCACACACAGAACATTCTATCTGTCTAGTCTAGACTCCCTCTCACACACAGAACATTCTATCTGTCTAGTCTAGACTCCCTCTCACACACAGAACATTCTATCTGTCTAGTCTAGACTCCCTCTCACACACAGAACATTATATCTGTCTAGTCTAGACTCCCTCTCACACAGACATGCTGTGATGTCATAGACCAGAACATTATATCTGTCTAGTCTAGACTCCCTCCCACACAGACATGCTGTGATGTCATAGACCAGAACATTCTATCTGTCTAGTCTAGACTCCCTCTCACACAGACATGCTGTGATGTCATAGACCAGAACATTCTATCTGTCTAGTCTAGACTCCCTCTCACACAGACATGCTGTGATGTCATAGACCAGAACATTCTATCTGTCTAGTCTAGACTCCCTCTCACACAGACATGCTGTGATGTCATAGACCAGAACATTCTATCTGTCTAGTCTAGACTCCCTCTCACACCAGAACATTCTATCTGTCTAGTCTAGACCCCCTCTCACACACAGAACATTCTATCTGTCTAGTCTAGACTCCCTCTCACACACAGAACATTCTATCTGTCTAGTCTAGACTCCCTCTCACACAGACATGCTGTGATGTCATAGACCAGAACATTCTATCTGTCTAGTCTAGACTCCCTCTCACACAGACATGCTGTGATGTCATAGACCAGAACATTCTATATGTCTAGTCTAGACTCCCTCTCACACAGACATGCTGTGATGTCATAGACCAGAACATTCTATCTGTCTAGTCTAGACTCCCTCTCAGACCAGAACATTCTATCTGTCTAGTCTAGACTCCCTCTCACACCAGAACATTCTATCTGTCTAGTCTAGACTCCCTCTCACACCAGAACATTCTATCTGTCTAGTCTAGACTCCCTCTCACACACAGAACATTCTATCTGTCTAGTCTAGACTCCCTCTCACACACAGAACATTCTATCTGTCTAGTCTAGACTCCCTCTCACACAGACATGCTGTGATGTCATAGACCAGAACATTCTATCTGTCTAGTCTAGACTCCCTCTCACACAGACATGCTGTGATGTCATAGACCAGAACATTCTATCTGTCTAGTCTAGACTCCCTCTCACACAGACATGCTGTGATGTCATAGACCAGAACATTCTATCTGTCTAGTCTAGACTCCCTCTCACACCAGAACATTCTATCTGTCTAGTCTAGACTCCCTCTCACACCAGAACATTCTATCTGTCTAGTCTAGACTCCCTCTCACACACAGAACATTCTATCTGTCCAGTCTAGACTCCCTCTCACACACAGAACATTCTATCTGTCTAGTCTAGACTCCCTCTCACACACAGAACATTCTATCTGTCTAGTCTAGACTCCCTCTCACACACAGAACATTCTATCTGTCTAGTCTAGACTCCCTCTCACACAGACATGCTGTGATGTCATAGACCAGAACATTCTATCTGTCTAGTCTAGACTCCCTCTCACACAGACATGCTGTAACCCTATGTCATAGACCAGAACATTCTATCTGTCTAGTCTAGACTCCCTCTCACACCAGAACATTCTATCTGTCTAGTCTAGACTCCCTCTCACACCAGAACATTCTATCTGTCTTGTCTAGACTCCCTCTCACACACAGAACATTCTATCTGTCTAGTCTAGACTCCCTCTCACACACAGAACATTCTATCTGTCTAGTCTAGACTCCCTCTCACACACAGAACATTCTATCTGTCTAGTCTAGACTCCCTCTCACACAGACATGCTGTGATGTCATAGACCAGAACATTCTATCTGTCTAGTCTAGACTCCCTCTCACACAGACATGCTGTGATGTCATAGACCAGAACATTCTATCTGTCTAGTCTAGACTCCCTCTCACACAGACATGCTGTGATGTCATAGACCAGAACATTCTATCTGTCTAGTCTAGACTCCCTCTCACACAGACATGCTGTGATGTCATAGACCAGAAAGTTTTATCTGTCTAGTCTAGACTCCCTCTCACACAGACATGCTGTGATGTCATAGACCAGAACATTCTATCTGTCTAGTCTAGACTCCCTCTCACACAGACATGCTGTGATGTCATAGACCAGAACATTCTATCTGTCTAGTCTAGACTCCCTCTCACACAGACATGCTGTGATGTCATAGACCAGAACATTCTATCTGTCTAGTCTAGACTCCCTCTCACACCAGAACATTCTATCTGTCTAGTCTAGACTCCCTCTCACACCAGAACATTCTATCTGTCTAGTCTAGACTCCCTCTCACACCAGAACATTCTATCTGTCTAGTCTAGACTCCCTCTTACACACAGAACATTCTATCTGTCTAGTCTAGACTCCCTCTCACACACAGAACATTCTATCTGTCTAGTCTAGACTCCCTCTCACACACAGAACATTCTATCTGTCTAGTCTCCCTCTCACACAGACATGCTGTGATGTCATAGACCAGAACATTCTATTTGTCTAGTCTAGACTCCCTCTCACACAGACATGCTGTGATGTCATAGACCAGAACATTCTATCTGTCTAGTCTAGACTCCCTCTCACACAGACATGCTGTGATGTCATAGACCAGAACATTCTATCTGTCTAGTCTAGACTCCCTCTCACACCAGAACATTCTATCTGTCTAGTCTAGACTCCCTCTCACACCAGAACATTCTATCTGTCTAGTCTAGACTCCCTCTCACTCCAGAACATTCTATCTGTCTAGTCTAGACTCCCTCTCACACACAGAACATTCTATCTGTCTAGTCTAGACTCCCTCTCACACACACAGAACATTCTATCTGTCTAGTCTAGACTCCCTCTCACACAGACATAATGTGATGTCATAGACCAGAACATTCTATCTGTCTAGTCTAGACTCCCTCTCACACAGACATGCTGTGATGTCATAGACCAGAACATTCTATCTGTCTAGTCTAGACTCCCTCTCACCCCAGAACATTCTATCTGTCTAGTCTAGACTCCCTCTCACACCAGAACATTCTATCTGTCTAGTCTAGACTCCCTCTCACACCAGAACATTCTATCTGTCTAGTCTAGACTCCCTCTCACACACAGAACATTCTATCTGTCTAGTCTAGACTCCCTCTCACACACAGAACATTCTATCTGTCTAGTCTAGACTCCCTCTCACAGAGACATAATGTGATGTCATAGACCAGAACATTCTATATATCTGTCTAGTCTAGACTCCCTCTCACACAGACATGCTGTGATGTCATAGACCAGAACATTCTATCTGTCTAGTCTAGACTCCCTCTCACACAGACATGCTGTGATGTCATAGACCAGAACATTCTATCTGTCTAGTCTAGACTCCCTCTCACACAGACATGCTGTGATGTCATAGACCAGAACATTCTATCTGTCTAGTCTAGACTCCCTCTCACACAGACATGCTGTGATGTCATAGACCAGAACATTCTATCTGTCTAGTCTAGACTCCCTCTCACACAGACATGCTGTGATGTCATAGACCAGAACATTCTATCTGTCTAGTCTAGACTCCCTCTCACACAGACATGCTGTGATGTCATAGACCAGAACATTCTATCTGTCTAGTCTAGACTCCCTCTCACACAGACATGATGTGATGTCATAGACCAGAACATTCTATCTGTCTAGTCTAGACTCCCTCTCACACCAGAACATTCTATCTGTCTAGTCTAGACTCCCTCTCACACCAGAACATTCTATCTGTCTAGTCTAGACTCCCTCTCACACACAGAACATTCTATCTGTCTAGTCTAGACTCCCTCTCACACACAGAACATTCTATCTGTCTAGTCTAGACTCCCTCTCACACACAGAACATTCTATCTGTCTAGTCTAGACTCCCTCTCACACACAGAACATTCTATCTGTCTAGTCTAGACTCCCTCTCACACAGACATGCTGTGATGTCATAGACCAGAACATTATATCTGTCTAGTCTAGACTCCCTCCCACACAGACATGCTGTGATGTCATAGACCAGAACATTCTATCTGTCTAGTCTAGACTCCCTCTCACACAGACATGCTGTGATGTCATAGACCAGAACATTCTATCTGTCTAGTCTAGACTCCCTCTCACACAGACATGCTGTGATGTCATAGACCAGAACATTCTATCTGTCTAGTCTAGACTCCCTCTCACACCAGAACATTCTATCTGTCTAGTCTAGACCCCCTCTCACACACAGAACATTCTATCTGTCTAGTCTAGACTCCCTCTCACACACAGAACATTCTATCTGTCTAGTCTAGACTCCCTCTCACACAGACATGCTGTGATGTCATAGACCAGAACATTCTATCTGTCTAGTCTAGACTCCCTCTCACACAGACATGCTGTGATGTCATAGACCAGAACATTCTATCTGTCTAGTCTAGACTCCCTCTCACACAGACATGCTGTGATGTCATAGACCAGAACATTCTATCTGTCTAGTCTAGACTCCCTCTCACACAGACATGCTGTGATGTCATAGACCAGAACATTCTATCTGTCTAGTCTAGACTCCCTCTCACACAGACATGCTGTGATGTCATAGACCAGAACATTCTATCTGTCTAGTCTAGACTCCCTCTCACACAGACATGCTGTGATGTCATAGACCAGAACATTCTATCTGTCTAGTCTAGACTCCCTCTCACACAGACATGCTGTGATGTCATAGACCAGAACATTCTATCTGTCTAGTCTAGACTCCCTCTCACACAGACATGATGTGATGTCATAGACCAAAACATTCTATCTGTCTAGTCTAGACTCCCTCTCACACCAGAACATTCTATCTGTCTAGTCTAGACTCCCTCTCACACCAGAACATTCTATCTGTCTAGTCTAGACTCCCTCTCACACACAGAACATTCTATCTGTCTAGTCTAGACTCCCTCTCACACACAGAACATTCTATCTGTCTAGTCTAGACTCCCTCTCACACACAGAACATTCTATCTGTCTAGTCTAGACTCCCTCTCACACACAGAACATTCTATCTGTCTAGTCTAGACTCCCTCTCACACAGACATGCTGTGATGTCATAGACCAGAACATTATATCTGTCTAGTCTAGACTCCCTCCCACACAGACATGCTGTGATGTCATAGACCAGAACATTCTATCTGTCTAGTCTAGACTCCCTCTCACACAGACATGCTGTGATGTCATAGACCAGAACATTCTATCTGTCTAGTCTAGACTCCCTCTCACACAGACATGCTGTGATGTCATAGACCAGAACATTCTATCTGTCTAGTCTAGACTCCCTCTCACACCAGAACATTCTATCTGTCTAGTCTAGACCCCCTCTCACACACAGAACATTCTATCTGTCTAGTCTAGACTCCCTCTCACACACAGAACATTCTATCTGTCTAGTCTAGACTCCCTCTCACACAGACATGCTGTGATGTCATAGACCAGAACATTCTATCTGTCTAGTCTAGACTCCCTCTCACACAGACATGCTGTGATGTCATAGACCAGAACATTCTATCTGTCTAGTCTAGACTCCCTCTCACACAGACATGCTGTGATGTCATAGACCAGAACATTCTATCTGTCTAGTCTAGACTCCCTCTCACACAGACATGCTGTGATGTCATAGACCAGAACATTCTATCTGTCTAGTCTAGACTCCCTCTCACACAGACATGCTGTGATGTCATAGACCAGAACATTCTATCTGTCTAGTCTAGACTCCCTCTCACACAGACATGCTGTGATGTCATAGACCAGAACATTCTATCTGTCTAGTCTAGACTCCCTCTCACACAGACATGCTGTGATGTCATAGACCAGAACATTCTATCTGTCTAGTTTAGACTCCCTCTCACACAGACATGCTGTGATGTCATAGACCAGAACATTCTATCTGTCTAGTCTAGACTCCCTCTCACACAGACATGCTGTGATGTCATAGACCAGAACATTCTATCTGTCTAGTCTAGACTCCCTCTCACACAGACATGCTGTGATGTCATAGACCAGAACATTCTATCTGTCTAGTCTAGACTCCCTCTCACACCAGAACATTCTATCTGTCTAGTCTAGACTCCCTCTCACACCAGAACATTCTATCTGTCTAGTCTAGACTCCCTCTCACACCAGAACATTCTATCTGTCTAGTCTAGACTCCCTCTCACACACAGAACATTCTATCTGTCTAGTCTAGACTCCCTCTCACACACAGAACATTCTATCTGTCTAGTCTAGACTCCCTCTCACACACAGAACATTCTATCTGTCTAGTCTAGACTCCCTCTCACACACAGAACATTCTATCTGTCTAGTCTAGACTCCCTCTCACACAGACATGCTGTGATGTCATAGACCAGAACATTCTATCTGTCTAGTCTAGACTCCCTCTCACACAGACATGCTGTGATGTCATAGACCAGAACATTCTATCTGTCTAGTCTAGACTCCCTCTCACACAGACATGCTGTGATGTCATAGACCAGAACATTCTATCTGTCTAGTCTAGACTCCCTCTCACACCAGAACATTATATCTGTCTAGTCTAGACTCCCTCTCACACCAGAACATTCTATCTGTCTAGTCTAGACTCCCTCTCACACACAGAACATTCTATCTGTCCAGTCTAGACTCCCTCTCACACACAGAACATTCTATCTGTCTAGTCTAGACTCCCTCTCACACACAGAACATTCTATCTGTCTAGTCTAGACTCCCTCTCACACACAGAACATTCTATCTGTCTAGTCTAGACTCCCTCTCACACAGACATGCTGTGATGTCATAGACCAGAACATTCTATCTGTCTAGTCTAGACTCCCTCTCACACAGACATGCTGTGATGTCATAGACCAGAACATTCTATCTGTCTAGTCTAGACTCCCTCTCACACAGACATGCTGTGATGTCATAGACCAGAACATTCTATCTGTCTAGTCTAGACTCCCTCTCACACAGACATGCTGTGATGTCATAGACCAGAACATTCAATCTGTCTAGTCTAGACTCCCTCTCACACAGACATGCTGTGATGTCATAGACCAGAACATTCTATCTGTCTAGTCTAGACTCCCTCTCACACAGACATGCTGTGATGTCATAGACCAGAACATTCTATCTGTCTAGTCTAGACTCCCTCTCACACCAGAACATTCTATCTGTCTAGTCTAGACTCCCTCTCACACCAGAACATTCTATCTGTCTAGTCTAGACTCCCTCTCACACACAGAACATTATATCTGTCTAGTCTAGACTCCCTCTCACACACAGAACATTATATCTGTCTAGTCTAGACTCCCTCTCACACACAGAACATTCTATCTGTCTAGTCTAGACTCCCTCTCACACACAGAACATTCTATCTGTCTAGTCTAGACTCCCTCTCACACAGACATGCTGTGATGTCATAGACCAGAACATTCTATCTGTCTAGTCTAGACTCCCTCCCACACAGACATGCTGTGATGTCATAGACCAGAACATTCTATCTGTCTAGTCTAGACTCCCTCTCACACAGACATGCTGTGATGTCATAGACCAGAACATTCTATCTGTCTAGTCTAGACTCCCTCTCACACAGACATGCTGTGATGTCATAGACCAGAACATTCTATCTGTCTAGTCTAGACTCCCTCTCACACAGACATGCTGTGATGTCATAGACCAGAACATTCTATCTGTCTAGTCTAGACTCCCTCTCACACAGACATGCTGTGATGTCATAGACCAGAACATTCTATCTGTCTAGTCTAGACTCCCTCTCACACCAGAACATTCTATCTGTCTAGTCTAGACTCCCTCTCACACCAGAACATTCTATCTGTCTAGTCTAGACTCCCTCTCACACCAGAACATTCTATCTGTCTAGTCTAGACTCCCTCTCACACACAGAACATTCTATCTGTCTAGTCTAGACTCCCTCTCACACACAGAACATTCTATCTGTCTAGTCTAGACTCCCTCTCACACACAGAACATTCTATCTGTCTAGTCTAGACTCCCTCTCACACACAGAACATTCTATCTGTCTAGTCTAGACTCCCTCTCACACAGACATGCTGTGATGTCATAGACCAGAACATTCTATCTGTCTAGTCTAGACTCCCTCTCACACAAACATGCTGTGATGTCATAGACCAGAACATTCTATCTGTCTAGTCTAGACTCCCTCTCACACAGACATGCTGTGATGTCATAGACCAGAACATTCTATCTGTCTAGTCTA
Organism: Nansenia antarctica; assembly: GCF_963989245.1. NCBI lineage: Eukaryota > Metazoa > Chordata > Actinopteri > Argentiniformes > Microstomatidae > Nansenia > Nansenia antarctica. The sequence continues at coordinate 37,385,156 of NC_137680.1, forward strand.
GACTCCCTCTCACACCAGAACATTATATCTGTCTAGTCTAGACTCCCTCTCACACCAGAACATTCTATCTGTCTAGTCTAGACTCCCTCTCACACACAGAACATTCTATCTGTCCAGTCTAGACTCCCTCTCACACACAGAACATTCTATCTGTCTAGTCTAGACTCCCTCTCACACACAGAACATTCTATCTGTCTAGTCTAGACTCCCTCTCACACACAGAACATTCTATCTGTCTAGTCTAGACTCCCTCTCACACAGACATGCTGTGATGTCATAGACCAGAACATTCTATCTGTCTAGTCTAGACTCCCTCTCACACAGACATGCTGTGATGTCATAGACCAGAACATTCTATCTGTCTAGTCTAGACTCCCTCTCACACAGACATGCTGTGATGTCATAGACCAGAACATTCTATCTGTCTAGTCTAGACTCCCTCTCACACCAGAACATTCTATCTGTCTAGTCTAGACTCCCTCTCACACCAGAACATTCTATCTGTCTAGTCTAGACTCCCTCTCACACACAGAACATTATATCTGTCTAGTCTAGACTCCCTCTCACACACAGAACATTCTATCTGTCTAGTCTAGACTCCCTCTCACACCAGAACATTCTATCTGTCTAGTCTAGACTCCCTCTCACACACAGAACATTCTATCTGTCTAGTCTAGACTCCCTCTCACACACAGAACATTCTATCTGTCTAGTCTAGACTCCCTCTCACACACAGAACATTCTATCTGTCTAGTCTAGACTCCCTCTCACACAGACATGCTGTGATGTCATAGACCAGAACATTCTATCTGTCTAGTCTAGACTCCCTGCCACACAGACATGCTGTGATGTCATAGACCAGAACATTCTATCTGTCTAGTCTAGACTCCCTCTCACACAGACATGCTGTGATGTCATAGACCAGAACATTCTATCTGTCTAGTCTAGACTCCCTCTCACACAGACATGCTGTGATGTCATAGACCAGAACATTCTATCTGTCTAGTCTAGACTCCCTCTCACACCAGAACATTCTATCTGTCTAGTCTAGACCCCCTCTCACACACAGAACATTCTATCTGTCTAGTCTAGACTCCCTCTCACACACAGAACATTCTATCTGTCTAGTCTAGACTCCCTCTCACACAGACATGCTGTGATGTCATAGACCAGAACATTCTATCTGTCTAGTCTAGACTCCCTCTCACACAGACATGCTGTGATGTCATAGACCAGAACATTCTATCTGTCTAGTCTAGACTCCCTCTCACACAGACATGCTGTGATGTCATAGACCAGAACATTCTATCTGTCTAGTCTAGACTCCCTTTCACACAGACATGCTGTGATGTCATAGACCAGAACATTCTATCTGTCTAGTCTAGACTCCCTCTCACACAGACATGCTGTGATGTCATAGACCAGAACATTCTATCTGTCTAGTCTAGACTCCCTCTCACACAGACATGCTGTGATGTCATAGACCAGAACATTCTATCTGTCTAGTCTAGACTCCCTCTCACACAGACATGCTGTGATGTCATAGACCAGAACATTCTATCTGTCTAGTTTAGACTCCCTCTCACACAGACATGCTGTGATGTCATAGACCAGAACATTCTATCTGTCTAGTCTAGACTCCCTCTCACACAGACATGCTGTGATGTCATAGACCAGAACATTCTATCTGTCTAGTCTAGACTCCCTCTCACACAGACATGCTGTGATGTCATAGACCAGAACATTCTATCTGTCTAGTCTAGACTCCCTCTCACACCAGAACATTCTATCTGTCTAGTCTAGACTCCCTCTCACACCAGAACATTCTATCTGTCTAGTCTAGACTCCCTCTCACACACAGAACATTCTATCTGTCTAGTCTAGACTCCCTCTCACACACAGAACATTCTATCTGTCTAGTCTAGACTCCCTCTCACACACAGAACATTCTATCTGTCTAGTCTAGACTCCCTCTCACACACAGAACATTCTATCTGTCTAGTCTAGACTCCCTCTCACACAGACATGCTGTGATGTCATAGACCAGAACATTCTATCTGTCTAGTCTAGACTCCCTCTCACACAGACATGCTGTGATGTCATAGACCAGAACATTCTATCTGTCTAGTCTAGACTCCCTCTCACACAGACATGCTGTGATGTCATAGACCAGAACATTCTATCTGTCTAGTCTAGACTCCCTCTCACACCAGAACATTATATCTGTCTAGTCTAGACTCCCTCTCACACCAGAACATTCTATCTGTCTAGTCTAGACTCCCTCTCACACACAGAACATTCTATCTGTCCAGTCTAGACTCCCTCTCACACACAGAACATTCTATCTGTCTAGTCTAGACTCCCTCTCACACACAGAACATTCTATCTGTCTAGTCTAGACTCCCTCTCACACACAGAACATTCTATCTGTCTAGTCTAGACTCCCTCTCACACAGACATGCTGTGATGTCATAGACCAGAACATTCTATCTGTCTAGTCTAGACTCCCTCTCACACAGACATGCTGTGATGTCATAGACCAGAACATTCTATCTGTCTAGTCTAGACTCCCTCTCACACAGACATGCTGTGATGTCATAGACCAGAACATTCTATCTGTCTAGTCTAGACTCCCTCTCACACAGACATGCTGTGATGTCATAGACCAGAACATTCAATCTGTCTAGTCTAGACTCCCTCTCACACAGACATGCTGTGATGTCATAGACCAGAACATTCTATCTGTCTAGTCTAGACTCCCTCTCACACAGACATGCTGTGATGTCATAGACCAGAACATTCTATCTGTCTAGTCTAGACTCCCTCTCACACCAGAACATTCTATCTGTCTAGTCTAGACTCCCTCTCACACCAGAACATTCTATCTGTCTAGTCTAGACTCCCTCTCACACACAGAACATTATATCTGTCTAGTCTAGACTCCCTCTCACACACAGAACATTATATCTGTCTAGTCTAGACTCCCTCTCACACACAGAACATTCTATCTGTCTACTCTAGACTCCCTCTCACACACAGAACATTCTATCTGTCTAGTCTAGACTCCCTCTCACACAGACATGCTGTGATGTCATAGACCAGAACATTCTATCTGTCTAGTCTAGACTCCCTCCCACACAGACATGCTGTGATGTCATAGACCAGAACATTCTATCTGTCTAGTCTAGACTCCCTCTCACACAGACATGCTGTGATGTCATAGACCAGAACATTCTATCTGTCTAGTCTAGACTCCCTCTCACACAGACATGCTGTGATGTCATAGACCAGAACATTCTATCTGTCTAGTCTAGACTCCCTCTCACACAGACATGCTGTGATGTCATAGACCAGAACATTCTATCTGTCTAGTCTAGACTCCCTCTCACACAGACATGCTGTGATGTCATAGACCAGAACATTCTATCTGTCTAGTCTAGACTCCCTCTCACACAGACATGCTGTGATGTCATAGACCAGAACATTCTATCTGTCTAGTCTAGACTCCCTCTCACACCAGAACATTCTATCTGTCTAGTCTAGACTCCCTCTCACACACAGAACATTCTATCTGTCTAGTCTAGACTCCCTCTCACACAGACATGCTGTGATGTCATAGACCAGAACATTCTATCTGTCTAGTCTAGACTCCCTCTCACACAGACATGCTGTGATGTCATAGACCAGAACATTCTATCTGTCTAGTCTAGACTCCCTCTCACACAGACATGCTGTGATGTCATAGACCAGAACATTCTATCTGTCTAGTCTAGACTCCCTCTCACACAGACATGCTGTGATGTCATAGACCAGAACATTCTATCTGTCTAGTCTAGACTCCCTCTCACACAGACATGCTGTGATGTCATAGACCAGAACATTCTATCTGTCTAGTCTAGACTCCCTCTCACACAGACATGCTGTGATGTCATAGACCAGAACATTCTATCTGTCTAGTCTAGACTCCCTCTCACAAAGACATGCTGTGATGTCATAGACCAGAACATTCTATCTGTCTAGTCTAGACTCCCTCTCACACAGACATGCTGTGATGTCATAGACCAGAACATTCTATCTGTCTAGTCTAGACTCCCTCTCACACCAGAACATTCTATCTGTCTAGTCTAGACTCCCTCTCACACCAGAACATTCTATCTGTCTAGTCTAGACTCCCTCTCACACCAGAACATTCTATCTGTCTAGTCTAGACTCCCTCTCACACACAGAACATTCTATCTGTCTAGTCTAGACTCCCTCTCACACACAGAACATTCTATCTGTCTAGTCTAGACTCCCTCTCACACACAGAACATTCTATCTGTCTAGTCTAGACTCCCTCTCACACACAGAACATTCTATCTGTCTAGTCTAGACTCCCTCTCACACAGACATGCTGTGATGTCATAGACCAGAACATTCTATCTGTCTAGTCTAGACTCCCTGCCACACAGACATGCTGTGATGTCATAGACCAGAACATTCTATCTGTCTAGTCTAGACTCCCTCTCACACAGACATGCTGTGATGTCATAGACCAGAACATTCTATCTGTCTAGTCTAGACTCCCTCTCACACAGACATGCTGTGATGTCATAGACCAGAACATTCTATCTGTCTAGTCTAGACTCCCTCTCACACCAGTACATTCTATCTGTCTAGTCTAGACCCCCTCTCACACACAGAACATTCTATCTGTCTAGTCTAGACTCCCTCTCACACACAGAACATTCTATCTGTCTAGTCTAGACTCCCTCTCACACAGACATGCTGTGATGTCATAGACCAGAACATTCTATCTGTCTAGTCTAGACTCCCTCTCACACAGACATGCTGTGATGTCATAGACCAGAACATTCTATCTGTCTAGTCTAGACTCCCTCTCACACAGACATGCTGTGATGTCATAGACCAGAACATTCTATCTGTCTAGTCTAGACTCCCTTTCACACAGACATGCTGTGATGTCATAGACCAGAACATTCTATCTGTCTAGTCTAGACTCCCTCTCACACAGACATGCTGTGATGTCATAGACCAGAACATTCTATCTGTCTAGTCTAGACTCCCTCTCACACAGACATGCTGTGATGTCATAGACCAGAACATTCTATCTGTCTAGTCTAGACTCCCTCTCACACAGACATGCTGTGATGTCATAGACCAGAACATTCTATCTGTCTAGTTTAGACTCCCTCTCACACAGACATGCTGTGATGTCATAGACCAGAACATTCTATCTGTCTAGTCTAGACTCCCTCTCACACAGACATGCTGTGATGTCATAGACCAGAACATTCTATCTGTCTAGTCTAGACTCCCTCTCACACAGACATGCTGTGATGTCATAGACCAGAACATTCTATCTGTCTAGTCTAGACTCCCTCTCACACAGACATGCTGTGATGTCATAGACCAGAACATTCAATCTGTCTAGTCTAGACTCCCTCTCACACAGACATGCTGTGATGTCATAGACCAGAACATTCTATCTGTCTAGTCTAGACTCCCTCTCACACAGACATGCTGTGATGTCATAGACCAGAACATTCTATCTGTCTAGTCTAGACTCCCTCTCACACCAGAACATTCTATCTGTCTAGTCTAGACTCCCTCTCACACCAGAACATTCTATCTGTCTAGTCTAGACTCCCTCTCACACACAGAACATTATATCTGTCTAGTCTAGACTCCCTCTCACACACAGAACATTATATCTGTCTAGTCTAGACTCCCTCTCACACACAGAACATTCTATCTGTCTACTCTAGACTCCCTCTCACACACAGAACATTCTATCTGTCTAGTCTAGACTCCCTCTCACACAGACATGCTGTGATGTCATAGACCAGAACATTCTATCTGTCTAGTCTAGACTCCCTCCCACACAGACATGCTGTGATGTCATAGACCAGAACATTCTATCTGTCTAGTCTAGACTCCCTCTCACACAGACATGCTGTGATGTCATAGACCAGAACATTCTATCTGTCTAGTCTAGACTCCCTCTCACACAGACATGCTGTGATGTCATAGACCAGAACATTCTATCTGTCTAGTCTAGACTCCCTCTCACACAGACATGCTGTGATGTCATAGACCAGAACATTCTATCTGTCTAGTCTAGACTCCCTCTCACACAGACATGCTGTGATGTCATAGACCAGAACATTCTATCTGTCTAGTCTAGACTCCCTCTCACACAGACATGCTGTGATGTCATAGACCAGAACATTCTATCTGTCTAGTCTAGACTCCCTCTCACACCAGAACATTCTATCTGTCTAGTCTAGACTCCCTCTCACACACAGAACATTCTATCTGTCTAGTCTAGACTCCCTCTCACACAGACATGCTGTGATGTCATAGACCAGAACATTCTATCTGTCTAGTCTAGACTCCCTCTCACACAGACATGCTGTGATGTCATAGACCAGAACATTCTATCTGTCTAGTCTAGACTCCCTCTCACACAGACATGCTGTGATGTCATAGACCAGAACATTCTATCTGTCTAGTCTAGACTCCCTCTCACACAGACATGCTGTGATGTCATAGACCAGAACATTCTATCTGTCTAGTCTAGACTCCCTCTCACACAGACATGCTGTGATGTCATAGACCAGAACATTCTATCTGTCTAGTCTAGACTCCCTCTCACACAGACATGCTGTGATGTCATAGACCAGAACATTCTATCTGTCTAGTCTAGACTCCCTCTCACAAAGACATGCTGTGATGTCATAGACCAGAACATTCTATCTGTCTAGTCTAGACTCCCTCTCACACAGACATGCTGTGATGTCATAGACCAGAACATTCTATCTGTCTAGTCTAGACTCCCTCTCACACCAGAACATTCTATCTGTCTAGTCTAGACTCCCTCTCACACCAGAACATTCTATCTGTCTAGTCTAGACTCCCTCTCACACCAGAACATTCTATCTGTCTAGTCTAGACTCCCTCTCACACACAGAACATTCTATCTGTCTAGTCTAGACTCCCTCTCACACACAGAACATTCTATCTGTCTAGTCTAGACTCCCTCTCACACACAGAACATTCTATCTGTCTAGTCTAGACTCCCTCTCACACACAGAACATTCTATCTGTCTAGTCTAGACTCCCTCTCACACAGACATGCTGTGATGTCATAGACCAGAACATTCTATCTGTCTAGTCTAGACTCCCTCTCACACAAACATGCTGTGATGTCATAGACCAGAACATTCTATCTGTCTAGTCTAGACTCCCTCTCACACAGACATGCTGTGATGTCATAGACCAGAACATTCTATCTGTCTAGTCTAGACTCCCTCTCACACACAGAACATTATATCTGTCTAGTCTAGACTCCCTCTCACACAGACATGCTGTGATGTCATAGACCAGAACATTCTATCTGTCTAGTCTAGACTCCCTCTCACACAGACATGCTGTGATGTCATAGACCAGAACATTCTATCTGTCTAGTCTAGACTCCCTCTCACACAGACATGATGTGATGTCATAGACCAGAACATTCTATCTGTCTAGTCTAGACTCCCTCTCACACCAGAACATTCTATCTGTCTAGTCTAGACTCCCTCTCACACCAGAACATTCTATCTGTCTAGTCTAGACTCCCTCTCACACACAGAACATTATATCTGTCTAGTCTAGACTCCCTCTCACACACAGAACATTCTATCTGTCTAGTCTAGACTCCCTCTCACACCAGAACATTCTATCTGTCTAGTCTAGACTCCCTCTCACACACAGAACATTCTATCTGTCTAGTCTAGACTCCCTCTCACACACAGAACATTCTATCTGTCTAGTCTAGACTCCCTCTCACACACAGAACATTCTATCTGTCTAGTCTAGACTCCCTCTCACACAGACATGCTGTGATGTCATAGACCAGAACATTCTATCTGTCTAGTCTAGACTCCCTGCCACACAGACATGCTGTGATGTCATAGACCAGAACATTCTATCTGTCTAGTCTAGACTCCCTCTCACACAGACATGCTGTGATGTCATAGACCAGAACATTCTATCTGTCTAGTCTAGACTCCCTCTCACACAGACATGCTGTGATGTCATAGACCAGAACATTCTATCTGTCTAGTCTAGACTCCCTCTCACACAGACATGCTGTGATGTCATAGACCAGAACATTCTATCTGTCTAGTCTAGACTCCCTCTCACACCAGAACATTCTATCTGTCTAGTCTAGACTCCCTCTCACACCAGAACATTCTATCTGTCTAGTCTAGACCCCCTCTCACACGAGAACATTCTATCTGTCTAGTCTAGACTCCCTCTCACACACAGAACATTCTATCTGTCTAGTCTAGACTCCCTCTCACACACAGAACATTCTATCTGTCTAGTCTAGACTCCCTCTCACACAGACATGCTGTGATGTCATAGACCAGAACATTCTATCTGTCTAGTCTAGACTCCCTCTCACACAGACATGCTGTGATGTCATAGACCAGAACATTCTATCTGTCTAGTCTAGACTCCCTCTCACACAGACATGCTGTGATGTCATAGACCAGAACATTCTATCTGTCTAGTCTAGACTCCCTCTCACACAGACATGCTGTGATGTCATAGACCAGAACATTCAATCTGTCTAGTCTAGACTCCCTCTCACACAGACATGCTGTGATGTCATAGACCAGAACATTCTATCTGTCTAGTCTAGACTCCCTCTAACACAGACATGCTGTGATGTCATAGACCAGAACATTCTATCTGTCTAGTCTAGACTCCCTCTCACACAGACATGCTGTGATGTCATAGACCAGAACATTCTATCTGTCTAGTCTAGACTCCCTCTCACACAGACATCCTGTGATGTCATAGACCAGAACATTCTATCTGTCTAGTCTAGACTCCCTCTCACACCAGAACATTCTATCTGTCTAGTCTAGACTCCCTCTCACACCAGAACATTCTATCTGTCTAGTCTAGACTCCCTCTCACACACAGAACATTATATCTGTCTAGTCTAGACTCCCTCTCACACACAGAACATTCTATCTGTCTAGTCTAGACTCCCTCTCACACACAGAACATTCTATCTGTCTAGTCTAGACTCCCTCTCACACACAGAACATTCTATCTGTCTAGTCTAGACTCCCTCTCACACAGACATGCTGTGATGTCATAGACCAGAACATTCTATCTGTCTAGTCTAGACTCCCTCCCACACAGACATGCTGTGATGTCATAGACCAGAACATTCTATCTGTCTAGTCTAGACTCCCTCTCACACAGACATGCTGTGATGTCATAGACCAGAACATTCTATCTGTCTAGTCTAGACTCCCTCTCACACACAGAACATTCTATCTGTCTAGTCTAGACTCCCTCTCACACAGACATGCTGTGATGTCATAGACCAGAACATTCTATTTGTCTAGTCTAGACTCCCTCTCACACAGACATGCTGTGATGTCATAGACCAGAACATTCTATCTGTCTAGTCTAGACTCCCTCTCACACAGACATGCTGTGATGTCATAGACCAGAACATTCTATCTGTCTAGTCTAGACTCCCTCTCACACCAGAACATTATATCTGTCTAGTCTAGACTCCCTCTCACACCAGAACATTCTATCTGTCTAGTCTAGACTCCCTCTCACTCCAGAACATTCTATCTGTCTAGTCTAGACTCCCTCTCACACACAGAACATTCTATCTGTCTAGTCTAGACTCCCTCTCACACACAGAACATTCTATCTGTCTAGTCTAGACTCCCTCTCACACAGACATAATGTGATGTCATAGACCAGAACATTCTATCTGTCTAGTCTAGACTCCCTCTCACACAGACATGCTGTGATGTCATAGACCAGAACATTCTATCTGTCTAGTCTAGACTCCCACTCACACAGACATGCTGTGATGTCATAGACCAGAACATTCTATCTGTCTAGTCTAGACTCCCTCTCACACAGACATGCTGTGATGTCATAGACCAGAACATTCTATCTGTCTAGTCTAGACTCCCTCTCACACAGACATGCTGTGATGTCATAGACCAGAACATTCTATCTGTCTAGTCTAGACTCCCTCTCACACAGACATGATGTGATGTCATAGACCAGAACATTCTATCTGTCTAGTCTAGACTCCCTCTCACACCAGAACATTCTATCTGTCTAGTCTAGACTCCCTCTCACACACAGAACATTATATCTGTCTAGTCTAGACTCCCTCTCACACACAGAACATTCTATCTGTCTAGTCTAGACTCCCTCTCACACCAGAACATTCTATCTGTCTAGTCTAGACTCCCTCTCACACACAGAACATTCTATCTGTCTAGTCTAGACTCCCTCTCACACACAGAACATTCTATCTGTCTAGTCGAGACTCCCTCTCACACACAGAACATTCTATCTGTCTAGTCTAGACTCCCTCTCACACAGACATGCTGTGATGTCATAGACCAGAACATTCTATCTGTCTAGTCTAGACTCCCTGCCACACAGACATGCTGTGATGTCATAGACCAGAACATTCTATCTGTCTAGTCTAGACTCCCTCTCACACAGACATGCTGTGATGTCATAGACCAGAACATTCTATCTGTCTAGTCTAGACTCCCTCTCACACAGACATGCTGTGATGTCATAGACCAGAACATTCTATCTGTCTAGTCTAGACTCCCTCTCACACAGACATGTTGTGATGTCATATACCAGAACATTCTATCTGTCTAGTCTAGACTCCCTCTCACACAGACATGCTGTGATGTCATAGACCAGAACATTCTATCTGTCTAGTCTAGACTCCCTCTCACACCAGAACATTCTATCTGTCTAGTCTAGACTCCCTCTCACACCAGAACATTCTATCTGTCTAGTCTAGACCCCCTCTCACACGAGAACATTCTATCTGTCTAGTCTAGACTCCCTCTCACACACAGAACATTCTATCTGTCTAGTCTAGACTCCCTCTCACACACAGAACATTCTATCTGTCTAGTCTAGACTCCCTCTCACACAGACATGCTGTGATGTCATAGACCAGAACATTCTATCTGTCTAGTCTAGACTCCCTCTCACACAGACATGCTGTGATGTCATAGACCAGAACATTCTATCTGTCTAGTCTAGACTCCCTCTCACACAGACATGCTGTGATGTCATAGACCAGAACATTCTATCTGTCTAGTCTAGACTCCCTCTCACACAGACATGCTGTGATGTCATAGACCAGAACATTCAATCTGTCTAGTCTAGACTCCCTCTCACACAGACATGCTGTGATGTCATAGACCAGAACATTCTATCTGTCTAGTCTAGACTCCCTCTCACACAGACATGCTGTGATGTCATAGACCAGAACATTCTATCTGTCTAGTCTAGACTCCCTCTCACACAGACATGCTGTGATGTCATAGACCAGAACATTCTATCTGTCTAGTCTAGACTCCCTCTCACACAGACATCCTGTGATGTCATAGACCAGAACATTCTATCTGTCTAGTCTAGACTCCCTCTCACACCAGAACATTCTATCTGTCTAGTCTAGACTCCCTCTCACACCAGAACATTCTATCTGTCTAGTCTAGACTCCCTCTCACACACAGAACATTATATCTGTCTAGTCTAGACTCCCTCTCACACACAGAACATTCTATCTGTCTAGTCTAGACTCCCTCTCACACACAGAACATTCTATCTGTCTAGTCTAGACTCCCTCTCACACACAGAACATTCTATCTGTCTAGTCTAGACACCCTCTCACACAGACATGCTGTGATGTCATAGACCAGAACATTCTATCTGTCTAGTCTAGACTCCCTCCCACACAGACATGCTGTGATGTCATAGACCAGAACATTCTATCTGTCTAGTCTAGACTCCCTCTCACACAGACATGCTGTGATGTCATAGACCAGAACATTCTATCTGTCTAGTCTAGACTCCCTCTCACACACAGAACATTCTATCTGTCTAGTCTAGACTCCCTCTCACACAGACATGCTGTGATGTCATAGACCAGAACATTCTATTTGTCTAGTCTAGACTCCCTCTCACACAGACATGCTGTGATGTCATAGACCAGAACATTCTATCTGTCTAGTCTAGACTCCCTCTCACACAGACATGCTGTGATGTCATAGACCAGAACATTCTATCTGTCTAGTCTAGACTCCCTCTCACACAGACATGCTGTGATGTCATAGACCAGAACATTCTATCTGTCTAGTCTAGACTCCCTCTCACACAGACATGCTGTGATGTCATAGACCAGAACATTCAATCTGTCTAGTCTAGACTCCCTCTCACACAGACATGCTGTGATGTCATAGACCAGAACATTCTATCTGTCTAGTCTAGACTCCCTCTCACACAGACATGCTGTGATGTCATAGACCAGAACATTCTATCTGTCTAGTCTAGACTCCCTCTCACACAGACATGCTGTGATGTCATAGACCAGAACATTCTATCTGTCTAGTCTAGACTCCCTCTCACACAGACATCCTGTGATGTCATAGACCAGAACATTCTATCTGTCTAGTCTAGACTCCCTCTCACACCAGAACATTCTATCTGTCTAGTCTAGACTCCCTCTCACACCAGAACATTCTATCTGTCTAGTCTAGACTCCCTCTCACACACAGAACATTATATCTGTCTAGTCTAGACTCCCTCTCACACACAGAACATTCTATCTGTCTAGTCTAGACTCCCTCTCACACACAGAACATCCTATCTGTCTAGTCTAGACTCCCTCTCACACACAGAACATTCTATCTGTCTAGTCTAGACTCCCTCTCACACAGACATGCTGTGATGTCATAGACCAGAACATTCTATCTGTCTAGTCTAGACTCCCTCCCACACAGACATGCTGTGATGTCATAGACCAGAACATTCTATCTGTCTAGTCTAGACTCCCTCTCACACAGACATGCTGTGATGTCATAGACCAGAACATTCTATCTGTCTAGTCTAGACTCCCTCTCACACACAGAACATTCTATCTGTCTAGTCTAGACTCCCTCTCACACAGACATGCTGTGATGTCATAGACCAGAACATTCTATTTGTCTAGTCTAGACTCCCTCTCACACAGACATGCTGTGATGTCATAGACCAGAACATTCTATCTGTCTAGTCTAGACTCCCTCTCACACAGACATGCTGTGATGTCATAGACCAGAACATTCTATCTGTCTAGTCTAGACTCCCTCTCACACCAGAACATTATATCTGTCTAGTCTAGACTCCCTCTCACACCAGAACATTCTATCTGTCTAGTCTAGACTCCCTCTCACTCCAGAACATTCTATCTGTCTAGTCTAGACTCCCTCTCACACACAGAACATTCTATCTGTCTAGTCTAGACTCCCTCTCACACACAGAACATTCTATCTGTCTAGTCTAGACTCCCTCTCACACAGACATAATGTGATGTCATAGACCAGAACATTCTATCTGTCTAGTCTAGACTCCCTCTCACACAGACATGATGCGATGTCATAGACCAGAACATTCTATCTGTCTAGTCTAGACTCCCTCTCACACCAGAACATTCTATCTGTCTAGTCTAGACTCCCTCTCACACCAGAACATTCTATCTGTCTAGTCTAGACTCCCTCTCACACACAGAACATTCTATCTGTCTAGTCTAGACTCCCTCTCACACACAGAACATTCTATCTGTCTAGTCTAGACTCCCTCTCACACACAGAACATTCTATCTGTCTAGTCTAGACTCCCTCTCACACACAGAACATTCTATCTGTCTAGTCTAGACTCCCTCTCACACAGACATGCTGTGATGTCATAGACCAGAACATTATATCTGTCTAGTCTAGACTCCCTCCCACACAGACATGCTGTGATGTCATAGACCAGAACATTCTATCTGTCTAGTCTAGACTCCCTCTCACACAGACATGCTGTGATGTCATAGACCAGAACATTCTATCTGTCTAGTCTAGACTCCCTCTCACACAGACATGCTGTGATGTCATAGACCAGAACATTCTATCTGTCTAGTCTAGACTCCCTCTCACACAGACATGCTGTGATGTCATAGACCAGAACATTCTATCTGTCTAGTCTAGACTCCCTCTCACACAGACATGCTGTGATGTCATAGACCAGAACATTCTATCTGTCTAGTCTAGACTCCCTCTCACACAGACATGCTGTGATGTCATAGACCAGAACATTCTATCTGTCTAGTCTAGACTCCCTCTCACACAGACATGCTGTGATGTCATAGACCAGAACATTCTATCTGTCTAGTCTAGACTCCCTCTCACACAGACATGCTGTGATGTCATAGACCAGAACATTCTATCTGTCTAGTCTAGACTCCCTCTCACACAGACATGCTGTGATGTCATAGACCAGAACATTCTATCTGTCTAGTCTAGACTCCCTCTCACACAGACATGCTGTGATGTCATAGACCAGAACATTCTATCTGTCTAGTCTAGACTCCCTCTCACACAGACATGCTGTGATGTCATAGACCAGAACATTCTATCTGTCTAGTCTAGACTCCCTCTCACAAAGACATGCTGTGATGTCATAGACCAGAACATTCTATCTGTCTAGTCTAGACTCCCTCTCACACAGACATGCTGTGATGTCATAGACCAGAACATTCTATCTGTCTAGTCTAGACTCCCTCTCACACAGACATGCTGTGATGTCATAGACCAGAACATTCTATCTGTCTAGTCTAGACTCCCTCTCACACAGACATGCTGTGATGTCATAGACCAGAACATTCTATCTGTCTAGTCTAGACTCCCTCTCACACAGACATGCTGTGATGTCATAGACCAGAACATTCTATCTGTCTAGTCTAGACTCCCTCTCACACAGACATGCTGTGATGTCATAGACCAGAACATTCTATCTGTCTAGTCTAGACTCCCTCTCACACAGACATGCTGTGATGTCATAGACCAGAACATTCTATCTGTCTAGTCTAGACTCCCTCTCACACAGACATGCTGTGATGTCATAGACCAGAACATTCTATCTGTCTAGTCTAGACTCCCTCTCACACAGACATGCTGTGATGTCATAGACCAGAACATTCTATCTGTCTAGTCTAGACTCCCTCTCACAAAGACATGCTGTGATGTCATAGACCAGAACATTCTATCTGTCTAGTCTAGACTCCCTCTCACACAGACATGCTGGGATGTCATAGACCAGAACATTCTATCTGTCTAGTCTAGACTCCCTCTCACACCAGAACATTCTATCTGTCTAGTCTAGACTCCCTCTCACACCAGAACATTCTATCTGTCTAGTCTAGACTCCCTCTCACACCAGAACATTCTATCTGTCTAGTCTAGACTCCCTCTCACACACAGAACATTCTATCTGTCTAGTCTAGACTCCCTCTCACACACAGAACATTCTATCTGTCTAGTCTAGACTCCCTCTCACACACAGAACATTCTATCTGTCTAGTCTAGACTCCCTCTCACACACAGAACATTCTATCTGTCTAGTCTAGACTCCCTCTCACACAGACATGCTGTGATGTCATAGACCAGAACATTCTATCTGTCTAGTCTAGACTCCCTCTCACACAGACATGCTGTGATGTCATAGACCAGAACATTCTATCTGTCTAGTCTAGACTCCCTCTCACACAGACATGCTGTGATGTCATAGACCAGAACATTCTATCTGTCTAGTCTAGACTCCCTCTCACACCAGAACATTATATCTGTCTAGTCTAGACTCCCTCTCACACCAGAACATTCTATCTGTCTAGTCTAGACTCCCTCTCACACACAGAACATTCTATCTGTCCAGTCTAGACTCCCTCTCACACACAGAACATTCTATCTGTCTAGTCTAGACTCCCTCTCACACACAGAACATTCTATCTGTCTAGTCTAGACTCCCTCTCACACACAGAACATTCTATCTGTCTAGTCTAGACTCCCTCTCACACAGACATGCTGTGATGTCATAGACCAGAACATTCTATCTGTCTAGTCTAGACTCCCTCTCACACAGACATGCTGTGATGTCATAGACCAGAACATTCTATCTGTCTAGTCTAGACTCCCTCTCACACAGACATGCTGTGATGTCATAGACCAGAACATTCTATCTGTCTAGTCTAGACTCCCTCTCACACAGACATGCTGTGATGTCATAGACCAGAACATTCTATCTGTCTAGTCTAGACTCCCTCTCACACAGACATGCTGTGATGTCATAGACCAGAACATTCTATCTGTCTAGTCTAGACTCCCTCTCACACAGACATGCTGTGATGTCATAGACCAGAACATTCTATCTGTCTAGTCTAGACTCCCTCTCACAAAGACATGCTGTGATGTCATAGACCAGAACATTCTATCTGTCTAGTCTAGACTCCCTCTCACACAGACATGCTGTGATGTCATAGACCAGAACATTCTATCTGTCTAGTCTAGACTCCCTCTCACACCAGAACATTCTATCTGTCTAGTCTAGACTCCCTCTCACACCAGAACATTCTATCTGTCTAGTCTAGACTCCCTCTCACACCAGAACATTCTATCTGTCTAGTCTAGACTCCCTCTCACACACAGAACATTCTATCTGTCTAGTCTAGACTCCCTCTCACACACAGAACATTCTATCTGTCTAGTCTAGACTCCCTCTCACACACAGAACATTCTATCTGTCTAGTCTAGACTCCCTCTCACACACAGAACATTCTATCTGTCTAGTCTAGACTCCCTCTCACACAGACATGCTGTGATGTCATAGACCAGAACATTCTATCTGTCTAGTCTAGACTCCCTCTCACACAAACATGCTGTGATGTCATAGACCAGAACATTCTATCTGTCTAGTCTAGACTCCCTCTCACACAGACATGCTGTGATGTCATAGACCAGAACATTCTATCTGTCTAGTCTAGACTCCCTCTCACACACAGAACATTATATCTGTCTAGTCTAGACTCCCTCTCACACAGACATGCTGTGATGTCATAGACCAGAACATTCTATCTGTCTAGTCTAGACTCCCTCTCACACAGACATGCTGTGATGTCATAGACCAGAACATTCTATCTGTCTAGTCTAGACTCCCTCTCACACAGACATGATGTGATGTCATAGACCAGAACATTCTATCTGTCTAGTCTAGACTCCCTCTCACACCAGAACATTCTATCTGTCTAGTCTAGACTCCCTCTCACACCAGAACATTCTATCTGTCTAGTCTAGACTCCCTCTCACACACAGAACATTA
The DNA here is from genome assembly GCF_963989245.1 of Nansenia antarctica. NCBI lineage: Eukaryota > Metazoa > Chordata > Actinopteri > Argentiniformes > Microstomatidae > Nansenia > Nansenia antarctica. Next base: position 37,402,406 of record NC_137680.1, read on the forward strand.
TATCTGTCTAGTCTAGACTCCCTCTCACACACAGAACATTCTATCTGTCTAGTCTAGACTCCCTCTCACACCAGAACATTCTATCTGTCTAGTCTAGACTCCCTCTCACACACAGAACATTCTATCTGTCTAGTCTAGACTCCCTCTCACACACAGAACATTCTATCTGTCTAGTCTAGACTCCCTCTCACACACAGAACATTCTATCTGTCTAGTCTAGACTCCCTCTCACACAGACATGCTGTGATGTCATAGACCAGAACATTCTATCTGTCTAGTCTAGACTCCCTGCCACACAGACATGCTGTGATGTCATAGACCAGAACATTCTATCTGTCTAGTCTAGACTCCCTCTCACACAGACATGCTGTGATGTCATAGACCAGAACATTCTATCTGTCTAGTCTAGACTCCCTCTCACACAGACATGCTGTGATGTCATAGACCAGAACATTCTATCTGTCTAGTCTAGACTCCCTCTCACACAGACATGCTGTGATGTCATAGACCAGAACATTCTATCTGTCTAGTCTAGACTCCCTCTCACACCAGAACATTCTATCTGTCTAGTCTAGACTCCCTCTCACACCAGAACATTCTATCTGTCTAGTCTAGACCCCCTCTCACACGAGAACATTCTATCTGTCTAGTCTAGACTCCCTCTCACACACAGAACATTCTATCTGTCTAGTCTAGACTCCCTCTCACACACAGAACATTCTATCTGTCTAGTCTAGACTCCCTCTCACACAGACATGCTGTGATGTCATAGACCAGAACATTCTATCTGTCTAGTCTAGACTCCCTCTCACACAGACATGCTGTGATGTCATAGACCAGAACATTCTATCTGTCTAGTCTAGACTCCCTCTCACACAGACATGCTGTGATGTCATAGACCAGAACATTCTATCTGTCTAGTCTAGACTCCCTCTCACACAGACATGCTGTGATGTCATAGACCAGAACATTCAATCTGTCTAGTCTAGACTCCCTCTCACACAGACATGCTGTGATGTCATAGACCAGAACATTCTATCTGTCTAGTCTAGACTCCCTCTAACACAGACATGCTGTGATGTCATAGACCAGAACATTCTATCTGTCTAGTCTAGACTCCCTCTCACACAGACATGCTGTGATGTCATAGACCAGAACATTCTATCTGTCTAGTCTAGACTCCCTCTCACACAGACATCCTGTGATGTCATAGACCAGAACATTCTATCTGTCTAGTCTAGACTCCCTCTCACACCAGAACATTCTATCTGTCTAGTCTAGACTCCCTCTCACACCAGAACATTCTATCTGTCTAGTCTAGACTCCCTCTCACACACAGAACATTATATCTGTCTAGTCTAGACTCCCTCTCACACACAGAACATTCTATCTGTCTAGTCTAGACTCCCTCTCACACACAGAACATTCTATCTGTCTAGTCTAGACTCCCTCTCACACACAGAACATTCTATCTGTCTAGTCTAGACTCCCTCTCACACAGACATGCTGTGATGTCATAGACCAGAACATTCTATCTGTCTAGTCTAGACTCCCTCCCACACAGACATGCTGTGATGTCATAGACCAGAACATTCTATCTGTCTAGTCTAGACTCCCTCTCACACAGACATGCTGTGATGTCATAGACCAGAACATTCTATCTGTCTAGTCTAGACTCCCTCTCACACACAGAACATTCTATCTGTCTAGTCTAGACTCCCTCTCACACAGACATGCTGTGATGTCATAGACCAGAACATTCTATTTGTCTAGTCTAGACTCCCTCTCACACAGACATGCTGTGATGTCATAGACCAGAACATTCTATCTGTCTAGTCTAGACTCCCTCTCACACAGACATGCTGTGATGTCATAGACCAGAACATTCTATCTGTCTAGTCTAGACTCCCTCTAACACCAGAACATTATATCTGTCTAGTCTAGACTCCCTCTCACACCAGAACATTCTATCTGTCTAGTCTAGACTCCCTCTCACTCCAGAACATTCTATCTGTCTAGTCTAGACTCCCTCTCACACACAGAACATTCTATCTGTCTAGTCTAGACTCCCTCTCACACACAGAACATTCTATCTGTCTAGTCTAGACTCCCTCTCACACAGACATAATGTGATGTCATAGACCAGAACATTCTATCTGTCTAGTCTAGACTCCCTCTCACACAGACATGCTGTGATGTCATAGACCAGAACATTCTATCTGTCTAGTCTAGACTCCCACTCACACAGACATGCTGTGATGTCATAGACCAGAACATTCTATCTGTCTAGTCTAGACTCCCTCTCACACAGACATGCTGTGATGTCATAGACCAGAACATTCTATCTGTCTAGTCTAGACTCCCTCTCACACAGACATGCTGTGATGTCATAGACCAGAACATTCTATCTGTCTAGTCTAGACTCCCTCTCACACAGACATGATGTGATGTCATAGACCAGAACATTCTATCTGTCTAGTCTAGACTCCCTCTCACACCAGAACATTCTATCTGTCTAGTCTAGACTCCCTCTCACACACAGAACATTATATCTGTCTAGTCTAGACTCCCTCTCACACACAGAACATTCTATCTGTCTAGTCTAGACTCCCTCTCACACCAGAACATTCTATCTGTCTAGTCTAGACTCCCTCTCACACACAGAACATTCTATCTGTCTAGTCTAGACTCCCTCTCACACACAGAACATTCTATCTGTCTAGTCGAGACTCCCTCTCACACACAGAACATTCTATCTGTCTAGTCTAGACTCCCTCTCACACAGACATGCTGTGATGTCATAGACCAGAACATTCTATCTGTCTAGTCTAGACTCCCTGCCACACAGACATGCTGTGATGTCATAGACCAGAACATTCTATCTGTCTAGTCTAGACTCCCTCTCACACAGACATGCTGTGATGTCATAGACCAGAACATTCTATCTGTCTAGTCTAGACTCCCTCTCACACAGACATGCTGTGATGTCATAGACCAGAACATTCTATCTGTCTAGTCTAGACTCCCTCTCACACAGACATGTTGTGATGTCATATACCAGAACATTCTATCTGTCTAGTCTAGACTCCCTCTCACACAGACATGCTGTGATGTCATAGACCAGAACATTCTATCTGTCTAGTCTAGACTCCCTCTCACACCAGAACATTCTATCTGTCTAGTCTAGACTCCCTCTCACACCAGAACATTCTATCTGTCTAGTCTAGACCCCCTCTCACACGAGAACATTCTATCTGTCTAGTCTAGACTCCCTCTCACACACAGAACATTCTATCTGTCTAGTCTAGACTCCCTCTCACACACAGAACATTCTATCTGTCTAGTCTAGACTCCCTCTCACACAGACATGCTGTGATGTCATAGACCAGAACATTCTATCTGTCTAGTCTAGACTCCCTCTCACACAGACATGCTGTGATGTCATAGACCAGAACATTCTATCTGTCTAGTCTAGACTCCCTCTCACACAGACATGCTGTGATGTCATAGACCAGAACATTCTATCTGTCTAGTCTAGACTCCCTCTCACACAGACATGCTGTGATGTCATAGACCAGAACATTCAATCTGTCTAGTCTAGACTCCCTCTCACACAGACATGCTGTGATGTCATAGACCAGAACATTCTATCTGTCTAGTCTAGACTCCCTCTCACACAGACATGCTGTGATGTCATAGACCAGAACATTCTATCTGTCTAGTCTAGACTCCCTCTCACACAGACATGCTGTGATGTCATAGACCAGAACATTCTATCTGTCTAGTCTAGACTCCCTCTCACACAGACATCCTGTGATGTCATAGACCAGAACATTCTATCTGTCTAGTCTAGACTCCCTCTCACACCAGAACATTCTATCTGTCTAGTCTAGACTCCCTCTCACACCAGAACATTCTATCTGTCTAGTCTAGACTCCCTCTCACACACAGAACATTATATCTGTCTAGTCTAGACTCCCTCTCACACACAGAACATTCTATCTGTCTAGTCTAGACTCCCTCTCACACACAGAACATTCTATCTGTCTAGTCTAGACTCCCTCTCACACACAGAACATTCTATCTGTCTAGTCTAGACTCCCTCTCACACAGACATGCTGTGATGTCATAGACCAGAACATTCTATCTGTCTAGTCTAGACTCCCTCCCACACAGACATGCTGTGATGTCATAGACCAGAACATTCTATCTGTCTAGTCTAGACTCCCTCTCACACAGACATGCTGTGATGTCATAGACCAGAACATTCTATCTGTCTAGTCTAGACTCCCTCTCACACACAGAACATTCTATCTGTCTAGTCTAGACTCCCTCTCACACAGACATGCTGTGATGTCATAGACCAGAACATTCTATTTGTCTAGTCTAGACTCCCTCTCACACAGACATGCTGTGATGTCATAGACCAGAACATTCTATCTGTCTAGTCTAGACTCCCTCTCACACAGACATGCTGTGATGTCATAGACCAGAACATTCTATCTGTCTAGTCTAGACTCCCTCTCACACAGACATGCTGTGATGTCATAGACCAGAACATTCTATCTGTCTAGTCTAGACTCCCTCTCACACAGACATGCTGTGATGTCATAGACCAGAACATTCAATCTGTCTAGTCTAGACTCCCTCTCACACAGACATGCTGTGATGTCATAGACCAGAACATTCTATCTGTCTAGTCTAGACTCCCTCTCACACAGACATGCTGTGATGTCATAGACCAGAACATTCTATCTGTCTAGTCTAGACTCCCTCTCACACAGACATGCTGTGATGTCATAGACCAGAACATTCTATCTGTCTAGTCTAGACTCCCTCTCACACAGACATCCTGTGATGTCATAGACCAGAACATTCTATCTGTCTAGTCTAGACTCCCTCTCACACCAGAACATTCTATCTGTCTAGTCTAGACTCCCTCTCACACCAGAACATTCTATCTGTCTAGTCTAGACTCCCTCTCACACACAGAACATTATATCTGTCTAGTCTAGACTCCCTCTCACACACAGAACATTCTATCTGTCTAGTCTAGACTCCCTCTCACACACAGAACATTCTATCTGTCTAGTCTAGACTCCCTCTCACACACAGAACATTCTATCTGTCTAGTCTAGACTCCCTCTCACACAGACATGCTGTGATGTCATAGACCAGAACATTCTATCTGTCTTGTCTAGACTCCCTCCCACACAGACATGCTGTGATGTCATAGACCAGAACATTCTATCTGTCTAGTCTAGACTCCCTCTCACACAGACATGCTGTGATGTCATAGACCAGAACATTCTATCTGTCTAGTCTAGACTCCCTCTCACACACAGAACATTCTATCTGTCTAGTCTAGACTCCCTCTCACACAGACATGCTGTGATGTCATAGACCAGAACATTCTATTTGTCTAGTCTAGACTCCCTCTCACACAGACATGCTGTGATGTCATAGACCAGAACATTCTATCTGTCTAGTCTAGACTCCCTCTCACACAGACATGCTGTGATGTCATAGACCAGAACATTCTATCTGTCTAGTCTAGACTCCCTCTCACACCAGAACATTATATCTGTCTAGTCTAGACTCCCTCTCACACCAGAACATTCTATCTGTCTAGTCTAGACTCCCTCTCACACAGACATGCTGTGATGTCATAGACCAGAACATTCTATCTGTCTAGTCTAGACTCCCTCTCACACAGACATGCTGTGATGTCATAGACCAGAACATTCTATCTGTCTAGTCTAGACTCCCTCTCACACAGACATGCTGTGATGTCATAGACCAGAACATTCTATCTGTCTAGTCTAGACTCCCTCTCACACAGACATGCTGTGATGTCATAGACCAGAACATTCTATCTGTCTAGTCTAGACTCCCTCTCACAAAGACATGCTGTGATGTCATAGACCAGAACATTCTATCTGTCTAGTCTAGACTCCCTCTCACACAGACATGCTGGGATGTCATAGACCAGAACATTCTATCTGTCTAGTCTAGACTCCCTCTCACACCAGAACATTCTATCTGTCTAGTCTAGACTCCCTCTCACACCAGAACATTCTATCTGTCTAGTCTAGACTCCCTCTCACACCAGAACATTCTATCTGTCTAGTCTAGACTCCCTCTCACACACAGAACATTCTATCTGTCTAGTCTAGACTCCCTCTCACACACAGAACATTCTATCTGTCTAGTCTAGACTCCCTCTCACACACAGAACATTCTATCTGTCTAGTCTAGACTCCCTCTCACACACAGAACATTCTATCTGTCTAGTCTAGACTCCCTCTCACACAGACATGCTGTGATGTCATAGACCAGAACATTCTATCTGTCTAGTCTAGACTCCCTCTCACACAGACATGCTGTGATGTCATAGACCAGAACATTCTATCTGTCTAGTCTAGACTCCCTCTCACACAGACATGCTGTGATGTCATAGACCAGAACATTCTATCTGTCTAGTCTAGACTCCCTCTCACACCAGAACATTATATCTGTCTAGTCTAGACTCCCTCTCACACCAGAACATTCTATCTGTCTAGTCTAGACTCCCTCTCACACACAGAACATTCTATCTGTCCAGTCTAGACTCCCTCTCACACACAGAACATTCTATCTGTCTAGTCTAGACTCCCTCTCACACACAGAACATTCTATCTGTCTAGTCTAGACTCCCTCTCACACACAGAACATTCTATCTGTCTAGTCTAGACTCCCTCTCACACAGACATGCTGTGATGTCATAGACCAGAACATTCTATCTGTCTAGTCTAGACTCCCTCTCACACAGACATGCTGTGATGTCATAGACCAGAACATTCTATCTGTCTAGTCTAGACTCCCTCTCACACAGACATGCTGTGATGTCATAGACCAGAACATTCTATCTGTCTAGTCTAGACTCCCTCTCACACAGACATGCTGTGATGTCATAGACCAGAACATTCTATCTGTCTAGTCTAGACTCCCTCTCACACAGACATGCTGTGATGTCATAGACCAGAACATTCTATCTGTCTAGTCTAGACTCCCTCTCACACAGACATGCTGTGATGTCATAGACCAGAACATTCTATCTGTCTAGTCTAGACTCCCTCTCACAAAGACATGCTGTGATGTCATAGACCAGAACATTCTATCTGTCTAGTCTAGACTCCCTCTCACACAGACATGCTGTGATGTCATAGACCAGAACATTCTATCTGTCTAGTCTAGACTCCCTCTCACACCAGAACATTCTATCTGTCTAGTCTAGACTCCCTCTCACACCAGAACATTCTATCTGTCTAGTCTAGACTCCCTCTCACACCAGAACATTCTATCTGTCTAGTCTAGACTCCCTCTCACACACAGAACATTCTATCTGTCTAGTCTAGACTCCCTCTCACACACAGAACATTCTATCTGTCTAGTCTAGACTCCCTCTCACACACAGAACATTCTATCTGTCTAGTCTAGACTCCCTCTCACACACAGAACATTCTATCTGTCTAGTCTAGACTCCCTCTCACACAGACATGCTGTGATGTCATAGACCAGAACATTCTATCTGTCTAGTCTAGACTCCCTCTCACACAAACATGCTGTGATGTCATAGACCAGAACATTCTATCTGTCTAGTCTAGACTCCCTCTCACACAGACATGCTGTGATGTCATAGACCAGAACATTCTATCTGTCTAGTCTAGACTCCCTCTCACACACAGAACATTATATCTGTCTAGTCTAGACTCCCTCTCACACAGACATGCTGTGATGTCATAGACCAGAACATTCTATCTGTCTAGTCTAGACTCCCTCTCACACAGACATGCTGTGATGTCATAGACCAGAACATTCTATCTGTCTAGTCTAGACTCCCTCTCACACAGACATGATGTGATGTCATAGACCAGAACATTCTATCTGTCTAGTCTAGACTCCCTCTCACACCAGAACATTCTATCTGTCTAGTCTAGACTCCCTCTCACACCAGAACATTCTATCTGTCTAGTCTAGACTCCCTCTCACACACAGAACATTATATCTGTCTAGTCTAGACTCCCTCTCACACACAGAACATTCTATCTGTCTAGTCTAGACTCCCTCTCACACCAGAACATTCTATCTGTCTAGTCTAGACTCCCTCTCACACACAGAACATTCTATCTGTCTAGTCTAGACTCCCTCTCACACACAGAACATTCTATCTGTCTAGTCTAGACTCCCTCTCACACACAGAACATTCTATCTGTCTAGTCTAGACTCCCTCTCACACAGACATGCTGTGATGTCATAGACCAGAACATTCTATCTGTCTAGTCTAGACTCCCTGCCACACAGACATGCTGTGATGTCATAGACCAGAACATTCTATCTGTCTAGTCTAGACTCCCTCTCACACAGACATGCTGTGATGTCATAGACCAGAACATTCTATCTGTCTAGTCTAGACTCCCTCTCACACAGACATGCTGTGATGTCATAGACCAGAACATTCTATCTGTCTAGTCTAGACTCCCTCTCACACAGACATGCTGTGATGTCATAGACCAGAACATTCTATCTGTCTAGTCTAGACTCCCTCTCACACCAGAACATTCTATCTGTCTAGTCTAGACTCCCTCTCACACCAGAACATTCTATCTGTCTAGTCTAGACCCCCTCTCACACGAGAACATTCTATCTGTCTAGTCTAGACTCCCTCTCACACACAGAACATTCTATCTGTCTAGTCTAGACTCCCTCTCACACACAGAACATTCTATCTGTCTAGTCTAGACTCCCTCTCACACAGACATGCTGTGATGTCATAGACCAGAACATTCTATCTGTCTAGTCTAGACTCCCTCTCACACAGACATGCTGTGATGTCATAGACCAGAACATTCTATCTGTCTAGTCTAGACTCCCTCTCACACAGACATGCTGTGATGTCATAGACCAGAACATTCTATCTGTCTAGTCTAGACTCCCTCTCACACAGACATGCTGTGATGTCATAGACCAGAACATTCAATCTGTCTAGTCTAGACTCCCTCTCACACAGACATGCTGTGATGTCATAGACCAGAACATTCTATCTGTCTAGTCTAGACTCCCTCTAACACAGACATGCTGTGATGTCATAGACCAGAACATTCTATCTGTCTAGTCTAGACTCCCTCTCACACAGACATGCTGTGATGTCATAGACCAGAACATTCTATCTGTCTAGTCTAGACTCCCTCTCACACAGACATCCTGTGATGTCATAGACCAGAACATTCTATCTGTCTAGTCTAGACTCCCTCTCACACCAGAACATTCTATCTGTCTAGTCTAGACTCCCTCTCACACCAGAACATTCTATCTGTCTAGTCTAGACTCCCTCTCACACACAGAACATTATATCTGTCTAGTCTAGACTCCCTCTCACACACAGAACATTCTATCTGTCTAGTCTAGACTCCCTCTCACACACAGAACATTCTATCTGTCTAGTCTAGACTCCCTCTCACACACAGAACATTCTATCTGTCTAGTCTAGACTCCCTCTCACACAGACATGCTGTGATGTCATAGACCAGAACATTCTATCTGTCTAGTCTAGACTCCCTCCCACACAGACATGCTGTGATGTCATAGACCAGAACATTCTATCTGTCTAGTCTAGACTCCCTCTCACACAGACATGCTGTGATGTCATAGACCAGAACATTCTATCTGTCTAGTCTAGACTCCCTCTCACACACAGAACATTCTATCTGTCTAGTCTAGACTCCCTCTCACACAGACATGCTGTGATGTCATAGACCAGAACATTCTATTTGTCTAGTCTAGACTCCCTCTCACACAGACATGCTGTGATGTCATAGACCAGAACATTCTATCTGTCTAGTCTAGACTCCCTCTCACACAGACATGCTGTGATGTCATAGACCAGAACATTCTATCTGTCTAGTCTAGACTCCCTCTCACACCAGAACATTATATCTGTCTAGTCTAGACTCCCTCTCACACCAGAACATTCTATCTGTCTAGTCTAGACTCCCTCTCACTCCAGAACATTCTATCTGTCTAGTCTAGACTCCCTCTCACACACAGAACATTCTATCTGTCTAGTCTAGACTCCCTCTCACACACAGAACATTCTATCTGTCTAGTCTAGACTCCCTCTCACACAGACATAATGTGATGTCATAGACCAGAACATTCTATCTGTCTAGTCTAGACTCCCTCTCACACAGACATGCTGTGATGTCATAGACCAGAACATTCTATCTGTCTAGTCTAGACTCCCACTCACACAGACATGCTGTGATGTCATAGACCAGAACATTCTATCTGTCTAGTCTAGACTCCCTCTCACACAGACATGCTGTGATGTCATAGACCAGAACATTCTATCTGTCTAGTCTAGACTCCCTCTCACACAGACATGCTGTGATGTCATAGACCAGAACATTATATCTGTCTAGTCTAGACTCCCTCTCACACAGACATGATGTGATGTCATAGACCAGAACATTCTATCTGTCTAGTCTAGACTCCCTCTCACACCAGAACATTCTATCTGTCTAGTCTAGACTCCCTCTCACACACAGAACATTATATCTGTCTAGTCTAGACTCCCTCTCACACACAGAACATTCTATCTGTCTAGTCTAGACTCCCTCTCACACCAGAACATTCTATCTGTCTAGTCTAGACTCCCTCTCACACACAGAACATTCTATCTGTCTAGTCTAGACTCCCTCTCACACACAGAACATTCTATCTGTCTAGTCGAGACTCCCTCTCACACACAGAACATTCTATCTGTCTAGTCTAGACTCCCTCTCACACAGACATGCTGTGATGTCATAGACCAGAACATTCTATCTGTCTAGTCTAGACTCCCTGCCACACAGACATGCTGTGATGTCATAGACCAGAACATTCTATCTGTCTAGTCTAGACTCCCTCTCACACAGACATGCTGTGATGTCATAGACCAGAACATTCTATCTGTCTAGTCTAGACTCCCTCTCACACAGACATGCTGTGATGTCATAGACCAGAACATTCTATCTGTCTAGTCTAGACTCCCTCTCACACAGACATGTTGTGATGTCATATACCAGAACATTCTATCTGTCTAGTCTAGACTCCCTCTCACACAGACATGCTGTGATGTCATAGACCAGAACATTCTATCTGTCTAGTCTAGACTCCCTCTCACACCAGAACATTCTATCTGTCTAGTCTAGACTCCCTCTCACACCAGAACATTCTATCTGTCTAGTCTAGACCCCCTCTCACACGAGAACATTCTATCTGTCTAGTCTAGACTCCCTCTCACACACAGAACATTCTATCTGTCTAGTCTAGACTCCCTCTCACACACAGAACATTCTATCTGTCTAGTCTAGACTCCCTCTCACACAGACATGCTGTGATGTCATAGACCAGAACATTCTATCTGTCTAGTCTAGACTCCCTCTCACACAGACATGCTGTGATGTCATAGACCAGAACATTCTATCTGTCTAGTCTAGACTCCCTCTCACACAGACATGCTGTGATGTCATAGACCAGAACATTCTATCTGTCTAGTCTAGACTCCCTCTCACACAGACATGCTGTGATGTCATAGACCAGAACATTCAATCTGTCTAGTCTAGACTCCCTCTCACACAGACATGCTGTGATGTCATAGACCAGAACATTCTATCTGTCTAGTCTAGACTCCCTCTCACACAGACATGCTGTGATGTCATAGACCAGAACATTCTATCTGTCTAGTCTAGACTCCCTCTCACACAGACATGCTGTGATGTCATAGACCAGAACATTCTATCTGTCTAGTCTAGACTCCCTCTCACACAGACATCCTGTGATGTCATAGACCAGAACATTCTATCTGTCTAGTCTAGACTCCCTCTCACACCAGAACATTCTATCTGTCTAGTCTAGACTCCCTCTCACACCAGAACATTCTATCTGTCTAGTCTAGACTCCCTCTCACACACAGAACATTATATCTGTCTAGTCTAGACTCCCTCTCACACACAGAACATTCTATCTGTCTAGTCTAGACTCCCTCTCACACACAGAACATTCTATCTGTCTAGTCTAGACTCCCTCTCACACACAGAACATTCTATCTGTCTAGTCTAGACTCCCTCTCACACAGACATGCTGTGATGTCATAGACCAGAACATTCTATCTGTCTAGTCTAGACTCCCTCCCACACAGACATGCTGTGATGTCATAGACCAGAACATTCTATCTGTCTAGTCTAGACTCCCTCTCACACAGACATGCTGTGATGTCATAGACCAGAACATTCTATCTGTCTAGTCTAGACTCCCTCTCACACACAGAACATTCTATCTGTCTAGTCTAGACTCCCTCTCACACAGACATGCTGTGATGTCATAGACCAGAACATTCTATTTGTCTAGTCTAGACTCCCTCTCACACAGACATGCTGTGATGTCATAGACCAGAACATTCTATCTGTCTAGTCTAGACTCCCTCTCACACAGACATGCTGTGATGTCATAGACCAGAACATTCTATCTGTCTAGTCTAGACTCCCTCTCACACAGACATGCTGTGATGTCATAGACCAGAACATTCTATCTGTCTAGTCTAGACTCCCTCTCACACAGACATGCTGTGATGTCATAGACCAGAACATTCAATCTGTCTAGTCTAGACTCCCTCTTACACAGACATGCTGTGATGTCATAGACCAGAACATTCTATCTGTCTAGTCTAGACTCCCTCTCACACAGACATGCTGTGATGTCATAGACCAGAACATTCTATCTGTCTAGTCTAGACTCCCTCTCACACAGACATGCTGTGATGTCATAGACCAGAACATTCTATCTGTCTAGTCTAGACTCCCTCTCACACAGACATCCTGTGATGTCATAGACCAGAACATTCTATCTGTCTAGTCTAGACTCCCTCTCACACCAGAACATTCTATCTGTCTAGTCTAGACTCCCTCTCACACCAGAACATTCTATCTGTCTAGTCTAGACTCCCTCTCACACACAGAACATTATATCTGTCTAGTCTAGACTCCCTCTCACACACAGAACATTCTATCTGTCTAGTCTAGACTCCCTCTCACACACAGAACATTCTATCTGTCTAGTCTAGACTCCCTCTCACACACAGAACATTCTATCTGTCTAGTCTAGACTCCCTCTCACACAGACATGCTGTGATGTCATAGACCAGAACATTCTATCTGTCTAGTCTAGACTCCCTCCCACACAGACATGCTGTGATGTCATAGACCAGAACATTCTATCTGTCTAGTCTAGACTCCCTCTCACACAGACATGCTGTGATGTCATAGACCAGAACATTCTATCTGTCTAGTCTAGACTCCCTCTCACACACAGAACATTCTATCTGTCTAGTCTAGACTCCCTCTCACACAGACATGCTGTGATGTCATAGACCAGAACATTCTATTTGTCTAGTCTAGACTCCCTCTCACACAGACATGCTGTGATGTCATAGACCAGAACATTCTATCTGTCTAGTCTAGACTCCCTCTCACACAGACATGCTGTGATGTCATAGACCAGAACATTCTATCTGTCTAGTCTAGACTCCCTCTCACACCAGAACATTATATCTGTCTAGTCTAGACTCCCTCTCACACCAGAACATTCTATCTGTCTAGTCTAGACTCCCTCTCACTCCAGAACATTCTATCTGTCTAGTCTAGACTCCCTCTCACACACAGAACATTCTATCTGTCTAGTCTAGACTCCCTCTCACACACAGAACATTCTATCTGTCTAGTCTAGACTCCCTCTCACACAGACATAATGTGATGTCATAGACCAGAACATTCTATCTGTCTAGTCTAGACTCCCTCTCACACAGACATGATGCGATGTCATAGACCAGAACATTCTATCTGTCTAGTCTAGACTCCCTCTCACACCAGAACATTCTATCTGTCTAGTCTAGACTCCCTCTCACACCAGAACATTCTATCTGTCTAGTCTAGACTCCCTCTCACACACAGAACATTCTATCTGTCTAGTCTAGACTCCCTCTCACACACAGAACATTCTATCTGTCTAGTCTAGACTCCCTCTCACACACAGAACATTCTATCTGTCTAGTCTAGACTCCCTCTCACACACAGAACATTCTATCTGTCTAGTCTAGACTCCCTCTCACACAGACATGCTGTGATGTCATAGACCAGAACATTATATCTGTCTAGTCTAGACTCCCTCCCACACAGACATGCTGTGATGTCATAGACCAGAACATTCTATCTGTCTAGTCTAGACTCCCTCTCACACAGACATGCTGTGATGTCATAGACCAGAACATTCTATCTGTCTAGTCTAGACTCCCTCTCACACAGACATGCTGTGATGTCATAGACCAGAACATTCTATCTGTCTAGTCTAGACTCCCTCTCACACAGACATGCTGTGATGTCATAGACCAGAACATTCTATCTGTCTAGTCTAGACTCCCTCTCACACAGACATGCTGTGATGTCATAGACCAGAACATTCTATCTGTCTAGTCTAGACTCCCTCTCACACAGACATGCTGTGATGTCATAGACCAGAACATTCTATCTGTCTAGTCTAGACTCCCTCTCACACAGACATGCTGTGATGTCATAGACCAGAACATTCTATCTGTCTAGTCTAGACTCCCTCTCACACAGACATGCTGTGATGTCATAGACCAGAACATTCTATCTGTCTAGTCTAGACTCCCTCTCACACAGACATGCTGTGATGTCATAGACCAGAACATTCTATCTGTCTAGTCTAGACTCCCTCTCACACAGACATGCTGTGATGTCATAGACCAGAACATTCTATCTGTCTAGTCTAGACTCCCTCTCACACAGACATGCTGTGATGTCATAGACCAGAACATTCTATCTGTCTAGTCTAGACTCCCTCTCACAAAGACATGCTGTGATGTCATAGACCAGAACATTCTATCTGTCTAGTCTAGACTCCCTCTCACACAGACATGCTGGGATGTCATAGACCAGAACATTCTATCTGTCTAGTCTAGACTCCCTCTCACACCAGAACATTCTATCTGTCTAGTCTAGACTCCCTCTCACACCAGAACATTCTATCTGTCTAGTCTAGACTCCCTCTCACACCAGAACATTCTATCTGTCTAGTCTAGACTCCCTCTCACACACAGAACATTCTATCTGTCTAGTCTAGACTCCCTCTCACACACAGAACATTCTATCTGTCTAGTCTAGACTCCCTCTCACACACAGAACATTCTATCTGTCTAGTCTAGACTCCCTCTCACACACAGAACATTCTATCTGTCTAGTCTAGACTCCCTCTCACACAGACATGCTGTGATGTCATAGACCAGAACATTCTATCTGTCTAGTCTAGACTCCCTCTCACACAGACATGCTGTGATGTCATAGACCAGAACATTCTATCTGTCTAGTCTAGACTCCCTCTCACACAGACATGCTGTGATGTCATAGACCAGAACATTCTATCTGTCTAGTCTAGACTCCCTCTCACACCAGAACATTATATCTGTCTAGTCTAGACTCCCTCTCACACCAGAACATTCTATCTGTCTAGTCTAGACTCCCTCTCACACACAGAACATTCTATCTGTCCAGTCTAGACTCCCTCTCACACACAGAACATTCTATCTGTCTAGTCTAGACTCCCTCTCACACACAGAACATTCTATCTGTCTAGTCTAGACTCCCTCTCACACACAGAACATTCTATCTGTCTAGTCTAGACTCCCTCTCACACAGACATGCTGTGATGTCATAGACCAGAACATTCTATCTGTCTAGTCTAGACTCCCTCTCACACAGACATGCTGTGATGTCATAGACCAGAACATTCTATCTGTCTAGTCTAGACTCCCTCTCACACAGACATGCTGTGATGTCATAGACCAGAACATTCTATCTGTCTAGTCTAGACTCCCTCTCACACAGACATGCTGTGATGTCATAGACCAGAACATTCAATCTGTCTAGTCTAGACTCCCTCTCACACAGACATGCTGTGATGTCATAGACCAGAACATTCTATCTGTCTAGTCTAGACTCCCTCTCACACAGACATGCTGTGATGTCATAGACCAGAACATTCTATCTGTCTAGTCTAGACTCCCTCTCACACCAGAACATTCTATCTGTCTAGTCTAGACTCCCTCTCACACCAGAACATTCTATCTGTCTAGTCTAGACTCCCTCTCACACACAGAACATTATATCTGTCTAGTCTAGACTCCCTCTCACACACAGAACATTCTATCTGTCTAGTCTAGACTCCCTCTCACACACAGAACATTCTATCTGTCTAGTCTAGACTCCCTCTCACACACAGAACATTCTATCTGTCTAGTCTAGACTCCCTCTCACACAGACATGCTGTGATGTCATAGACCAGAACATTCTATCTGTCTAGTCTAGACTCCCTCCCACACAGACATGCTGTGATGTCATAGACCAGAACATTCTATCTGTCTAGTCTAGACTCCCTCTCACACAGACATGCTGTGATGTCATAGACCAGAACATTCTATCTGTCTAGTCTAGACTCCCTCTCACACACAGAACATTCTATCTGTCTAGTCTAGACTCCCTCTCACACAGACATGCTGTGATGTCATAGACCAGAACATTCTATTTGTCTAGTCTAGACTCCCTCTCACACAGACATGCTGTGATGTCATAGACCAGAACATTCTATCTGTCTAGTCTAGACTCCCTCTCACACAGACATGCTGTGATGTCATAGACCAGAACATTCTATCTGTCTAGTCTAGACTCCCTCTCACACCAGAACATTATATCTGTCTAGTCTAGACTCCCTCTCACACCAGAACATTCTATCTGTCTAGTCTAGACTCCCTCTCACTCCAGAACATTCTATCTGTCTAGTCTAGACTCCCTCTCACACACAGAACATTCTATCTGTCTAGTCTAGACTCCCTCTCACACACAGAACATTCTATCTGTCTAGTCTAGACTCCCTCTCACACAGACATAATGTGATGTCATAGACCAGAACATTCTATCTGTCTAGTCTAGACTCCCTCTCACACAGACATGCTGTGATGTCATAGACCAGAACATTCTATCTGTCTAGTCTAGACTCCCTCTCACACAGACATGCTGTGATGTCATAGACCAGAACATTCTATCTGTCTAGTCTAGACTCCCTCTCACACAGACATGCTGTGATGTCATAGACCAGAACATTCTATCTGTCTAGTCTAGACTCCCTCTCACACAGACATGCTGTGATGTCATAGACCAGAACATTCTATCTGTCTAGTCTAGACTCCCTCTCACACAGACATGCTGTGATGTCATAGACCAGAACATTCTATCTGTCTAGTCTAGACTCCCTCTCACACAGACATGCTGTGATGTCATAGACCAGAACATTCTATCTGTCTAGTCTAGACTCCCTCTCACACAGACATGCTGTGATGTCATAGACCAGAACATTCTATCTGTCTAGTCTAGACTCCCTCTCACACAGACATGATGTGATGTCATAGACCAGAACATTCTATCTGTCTAGTCTAGACTCCCTCTCACACCAGAACATTCTATCTGTCTAGTCTAGACTCCCTCTCACACCAGAACATTCTATCTGTCTAGTCTAGACTCCCTCTCACACACAGAACATTCTATCTGTCTAGTCTAGACTCCCTCTCACACACAGAACATTCTATCTGTCTAGTCTAGACTCCCTCTCACACAGACATGCTGTGATGTCATAGACCAGAACATTCTATCTGTCTAGTCTAGACTCCCTCTCACACAGACATGCTGTGATGTCATAGACCAGAACATTCTATCTGTCTAGTCTAGACTCCCTCTCACACAGACATGCTGTGATGTCATAGACCAGAACATTCTATCTGTCTAGTCTAGACTCCCTCTCACACAGACATGCTGTGATGTCATAGACCAGAACATTCAATCTGTCTAGTCTAGACTCCCTCTCACACAGACATGCTGTGATGTCATAGACCAGAACATTCTATCTGTCTAGTCTAGACTCCCTCTCACACAGACATGCTGTGATGTCATAGACCAGAACATTCTATCTGTCTAGTCTAGACTCCCTCTCACACCAGAACATTCTATCTGTCTAGTCTAGACTCCCTCTCACACCAGAACATTCTATCTGTCTAGTCTAGACTCCCTCTCACACACAGAACATTATATCTGTCTAGTCTAGACTCCCTCTCACACACAGAACATTCTATCTGTCTAGTCTAGACTCCCTCTCACACACAGAACATTCTATCTGTCTAGTCTAGACTCCCTCTCACACACAGAACATTCTATCTGTCTAGTCTAGACTCCCTCTCACACAGACATGCTGTGATGTCATAGACCAGAACATTCTATCTGTCTAGTCTAGACTCCCTCCCACACAGACATGCTGTGATGTCATAGACCAGAACATTCTATCTGTCTAGTCTAGACTCCCTCTCACACAGACATGCTGTGATGTCATAGACCAGAACATTCTATCTGTCTAGTCTAGACTCCCTCTCACACACAGAACATTCTATCTGTCTAGTCTAGACTCCCTCTCACACAGACATGCTGTGATGTCATAGACCAGAACATTCTATTTGTCTAGTCTAGACTCCCTCTCACACAGACATGCTGTGATGTCATAGACCAGAACATTCTATCTGTCTAGTCTAGACTCCCTCTCACACAGACATGCTGTGATGTCATAGACCAGAACATTCTATCTGTCTAGTCTAGACTCCCTCTCACACAGACATGCTGTGATGTCATAGACCAGAACATTCTATCTGTCTAGTCTAGACTCCCTCTCACACCAGAACATTCTATCTGTCTAGTCTAGACTCCCTCTCACACCAGAACATTATATCTGTCTAGTCTAGACTCCCTCTCACACCAGAACATTCTATCTGTCTAGTCTAGACTCCCTCTCACTCCAGAACATTCTATCTGTCTAGTCTAGACTCCCTCTCACACACAGAACATTCTATCTGTCTAGTCTAGACTCCCTCTCACACACAGAACATTCTATCTGTCTAGTCTAGACTCCCTCTCACACAGACATAATGTGATGTCATAGACCAGAACATTCTATCTGTCTAGTCTAGACTCCCTCTCACACAGACATGCTGTGATGTCATAGACCAGAACATTCTATCTGTCTAGTCTAGACTCCCTCTCACACAGACATGCTGTGATGTCATAGACCAGAACATTCTATCTGTCTAGTCTAGACTCCCTCTCACACAGACATGCTGTGATGTCATAGACCAGAACATTCTATCTGTCTAGTCTAGACTCCCTCTCACACAGACATGCTGTGATGTCATAGACCAGAACATTCTATCTGTCTAGTCTAGACTCCCTCTTACACAGACATGATGTGATGTCATAGACCAGAACATTCTATCTGTCTAGTCTAGACTCCCTCTCACACCAGAACATTCTATCTGTCTAGTCTAGACTCCCTCTCACACCAGAACATTCTATCTGTCTAGTCTAGACTCCCTCTCACACACAGAACATTCTATCTGTCTAGTCTAGACTCCCTCTCACACACAGAACATTCTATCTGTCTAGTCTAGACTCCCTCTCACACACAGAACATTCTATCTGTCTAGTCTAGACTCCCTCTCACACACAGAACATTCTATCTGTCTAGTCTAGACTCCCTCTCACACAGACATGCTGTGATGTCATAGACCAGAACATTCTATCTGTCTAGTCTAGACTCCCTCTCTCACAGACATGCTGTGATGTCATAGACCAGAACATTCTATCTGTCTAGTCTAGACTCCCTCTCACACAGACATGCTGTGATGTCATAGACCAGAACATTCTATCTGTCTAGTCTAGACTCCCTCTCACACAGACATGCTGTGATGTCATAGACCAGAACATTCTATCTGTCTAGTCTAGACTCCCTCTCACACAGACATGCTGTGATGTCATAGACCAGAACATTCTATCTGTCTAGTCTAGACTCCCTCTCACACAGACATGCTGTGATGTCATAGACCAGAACATTCTATCTGTCTAGTCTAGACTCCCTCTCACACAGACATGCTGTGATGTCATAGACCAGAACATTCTATCTGTCTAGTCTAGACTCCCTCTCACACAGACATGCTGTGATGTCATAGACCAGAACATTCTATCTGTCTAGTCTAGACTCCCTCTCACACCAGAACATTCTATCTGTCTAGTCTAGACTCCCTCTCACACCAGAACATTCTATCTGTCTAGTCTAGACTCCCTCTCACACCAGAACATTCTATCTGTCTAGTCTAGACTCCCTCTCACACACAGAACATTCTATCTGTCTAGTCTAGACTCCCTCTCACACACAGAACATTCTATCTGTCTAGTCTAGACTCCCTCTCACACACAGAACATTCTATCTGTCTAGTCTAGACTCCCTCTCACACACAGAACATTCTATCTGTCTAGTCTAGACTCCCTCTCACACAGACATGCTGTGATGTCATAGACCAGAACATTCTATCTGTCTAGTCTAGACTCCCTCTCACACAGACATGCTGTGATGTCATAGACCAGAACATTCTTTCTGTCTAGTCTAGACTCCCTCTCACACAGACATGCTGTGATGTCATAGACCAGAACATTCTATCTGTCTAGTCTAGACTCCCTCTCACACCAGAACATTATATCTGTCTAGTCTAGACTCCCTCTCACACCAGAACATTCTATCTGTCTAGTCTAGACTCCCTCTCACACACAGAACATTCTATCTGTCCAGTCTAGACTCCCTCTCACACACAGAACATTCTATCTGTCTAGTCTAGACTCCCTCTCACACACAGAACATTCTATCTGTCTAGTCTAGACTCCCTCTCACACACAGAACATTCTATCTGTCTAGTCTAGACTCCCTCTCACACAGACATGCTGTGATGTCATAGACCAGAACATTCTATCTGTCTAGTCTAGACTCCCTCTCACACAGACATGCTGTGATGTCATAGACCAGAACATTCTATCTGTCTAGTCTAGACTCCCTCTCACACAGACATGCTGTGATGTCATAGACCAGAACATTCTATCTGTCTAGTCTAGACTCCCTCTCACACAGACATGCTGTGATGTCATAGACCAGAACATTCAATCTGTCTAGTCTAGACTCCCTCTCACACAGACATGCTGTGATGTCATAGACCAGAACATTCTATCTGTCTAGTCTAGACTCCCTCTCACACAGACATGCTGTGATGTCATAGACCAGAACATTCTATCTGTCTAGTCTAGACTCCCTCTCACACCAGAACATTCTATCTGTCTAGTCTAGACTCCCTCTCACACCAGAACATTCTATCTGTCTAGTCTAGACTCCCTCTCACACACAGAACATTCTATCTGTCTAGTCTAGACTCCCTCTCACACACAGAACATTCTATCTGTCTAGTCTAGACTCCCTCTCACACACAGACCATTCTATCTGTCTAGTCTAGACTCCCTCTCACACACAGAACATTCTATCTGTCTAGTCTAGACTCCCTCTCACACAGACATGCTGTGATGTCATAGACCAGAACATTCTATCTGTCTAGTCTAGACTCCCTCCCACACAGACATGCTGTGATGTCATAGACCAGAACATTCTATCTGTCTAGTCTAGACTCCCTCTCACACACAGAACATTCTATCTGTCTAGTCTAGACTCCCTCTCACACACAGAACATTCTATCTGTCTAGTCTAGACTCCCTCTCACACAGACATGCTGTGATGTCATAGACCAGAACATTCTATCTGTCTAGTCTAGACTCCCTCCCACACAGACATGCTGTGATGTCATAGACCAGAACATTCTATCTGTCTAGTCTAGACTCCCTCTCACACAGACATGCTGTGATGTCATAGACCAGAACATTCTATCTGTCTAGTCTAGACTCCCTCTCACACAGACATGCTGTGATGTCATAGACCAGAACATTCTATCTGTCTAGTCTAGACTCCCTCTCACACAGACATGCTGTGATGTCATAGACCAGAACATTCTATCTGTCTAGTCTAGACTCCCTCTCACACAGACATGCTGTGATGTCATAGACCAGAACATTCTATCTGTCTAGTCTAGACTCCCTCTCACACAGACATGCTGTGATGTCATAGACCAGAACATTCTATCTGTCTAGTCTAGACTCCCTCTCACACCAGAACATTCTATCTGTCTAGTCTAGACTCCCTCTCACACACAGAAACTTCTATCTGTCTAGTCTAGACTCCCTCTCACACAGACATGCTGTGATGTCATAGACCAGAACATTCTATCTGTCTAGTCTAGACTCCCTCTCACACAGACATGCTGTGATGTCATAGACCAGAACATTCTATCTGTCTAGTCTAGACTCCCTCTCACACACAGAACATTCTATCTGTCTAGTCTAGACTCCCTCTCACACAGACATGCTGTGATGTCATAGACCAGAACATTCTATCTGTCTAGTCTAGACTCCCTGCCACACAGACATGCTGTGATGTCATAGACCAGAACATTCTATCTGTCTAGTCTAGACTCCCTCTCACACAGACATGCTGTGATGTCATAGACCAGAACATTCTATCTGTCTAGTCTAGACTCCCTCTCACACAGACATGCTGTGATGTCATAGACCAGAACATTCTATCTGTCTAGTCTAGACTCCCTCTCACACAGACATGCTGTGATGTCATAGACCAGAACATTCTATCTGTCTAGTCTAGACTCCCTCTCACACCAGAACATTCTATCTGTCTAGTCTAGACTCCCTCTCACACCAGAACATTCTATCTGTCTAGTCTAGACCCCCTCTCACACGAGAACATTCTATCTGTCTAGTCTAGACTCCCTCTCACACACAGAACATTCTATCTGTCTAGTCTAGACTCCCTCTCACACACAGAACATTCTATCTGTCTAGTCTAGACTCCCTCTCACACAGACATGCTGTGATGTCATAGACCAGAACATTCTATCTGTCTAGTCTAGACTCCCTCTCACACAGACATGCTGTGATGTCATAGACCAGAACATTCTATCTGTCTAGTCTAGACTCCCTCTCACACAGACATGCTGTGATGTCATAGACCAGAACATTCTATCTGTCTAGTCTAGACTCCCTCTCACACAGACATGCTGTGATGTCATAGACCAGAACATTCAATCTGTCTAGTCTAGACTCCCTCTCACACAGACATGCTGTGATGTCATAGACCAGAACATTCTATCTGTCTAGTCTAGACTCCCTCTAACACAGACATGCTGTGATGTCATAGACCAGAACATTCTATCTGTCTAGTCTAGACTCCCTCTCACACAGACATGCTGTGATGTCATAGACCAGAACATTCTATCTGTCTAGTCTAGACTCCCTCTCACACAGACATCCTGTGATGTCATAGACCAGAACATTCTATCTGTCTAGTCTAGACTCCCTCTCACACCAGAACATTCTATCTGTCTAGTCTAGACTCCCTCTCACACCAGAACATTCTATCTGTCTAGTCTAGACTCCCTCTCACACACAGAACATTATATCTGTCTAGTCTAGACTCCCTCTCACACACAGAACATTCTATCTGTCTAGTCTAGACTCCCTCTCACACACAGAACATTCTATCTGTCTAGTCTAGACTCCCTCTCACACACAGAACATTCTATCTGTCTAGTCTAGACTCCCTCTCACACAGACATGCTGTGATGTCATAGACCAGAACATTCTATCTGTCTAGTCTAGACTCCCTCCCACACAGACATGCTGTGATGTCATAGACCAGAACATTCTATCTGTCTAGTCTAGACTCCCTCTCACACAGACATGCTGTGATGTCATAGACCAGAACATTCTATCTGTCTAGTCTAGACTCCCTCTCACACACAGAACATTCTATCTGTCTAGTCTAGACTCCCTCTCACACAGACATGCTGTGATGTCATAGACCAGAACATTCTATTTGTCTAGTCTAGACTCCCTCTCACACAGACATGCTGTGATGTCATAGACCAGAACATTCTATCTGTCTAGTCTAGACTCCCTCTCACACAGACATGCTGTGATGTCATAGACCAGAACATTCTATCTGTCTAGTCTAGACTCCCTCTCACACCAGAACATTATATCTGTCTAGTCTAGACTCCCTCTCACACCAGAACATTCTATCTGTCTAGTCTAGACTCCCTCTCACTCCAGAACATTCTATCTGTCTAGTCTAGACTCCCTCTCACACACAGAACATTCTATCTGTCTAGTCTAGACTCCCTCTCACACACAGAACATTCTATCTGTCTAGTCTAGACTCCCTCTCACACAGACATAATGTGATGTCATAGACCAGAACATTCTATCTGTCTAGTCTAGACTCCCTCTCACACAGACATGCTGTGATGTCATAGACCAGAACATTCTATCTGTCTAGTCTAGACTCCCACTCACACAGACATGCTGTGATGTCATAGACCAGAACATTCTATCTGTCTAGTCTAGACTCCCTCTCACACAGACATGCTGTGATGTCATAGACCAGAACATTCTATCTGTCTAGTCTAGACTCCCTCTCACACAGACATGCTGTGATGTCATAGACCAGAACATTCTATCTGTCTAGTCTAGACTCCCTCTCACACAGACATGATGTGATGTCATAGACCAGAACATTCTATCTGTCTAGTCTAGACTCCCTCTCACACCAGAACATTCTATCTGTCTAGTCTAGACTCCCTCTCACACACAGAACATTATATCTGTCTAGTCTAGACTCCCTCTCACACACAGAACATTCTATCTGTCTAGTCTAGACTCCCTCTCACACCAGAACATTCTATCTGTCTAGTCTAGACTCCCTCTCACACACAGAACATTCTATCTGTCTAGTCTAGACTCCCTCTCACACACAGAACATTCTATCTGTCTAGTCGAGACTCCCTCTCACACACAGAACATTCTATCTGTCTAGTCTAGACTCCCTCTCACACAGACATGCTGTGATGTCATAGACCAGAACATTCTATCTGTCTAGTCTAGACTCCCTGCCACACAGACATGCTGTGATGTCATAGACCAGAACATTCTATCTGTCTAGTCTAGACTCCCTCTCACACAGACATGCTGTGATGTCATAGACCAGAACATTCTATCTGTCTAGTCTAGACTCCCTCTCACACAGACATGCTGTGATGTCATAGACCAGAACATTCTATCTGTCTAGTCTAGACTCCCTCTCACACAGACATGTTGTGATGTCATAGACCAGAACATTCTATCTGTCTAGTCTAGACTCCCTCTCACACAGACATGCTGTGATGTCATAGACCAGAACATTCTATCTGTCTAGTCTAGACTCCCTCTCACACCAGAACATTCTATCTGTCTAGTCTAGACTCCCTCTCACACCAGAACATTCTATCTGTCTAGTCTAGACCCCCTCTCACACGAGAACATTCTATCTGTCTAGTCTAGACTCCCTCTCACACACAGAACATTCTATCTGTCTAGTCTAGACTCCCTCTCACACACAGAACATTCTATCTGTCTAGTCTAGACTCCCTCTCACACAGACATGCTGTGATGTCATAGACCAGAACATTCTATCTGTCTAGTCTAGACTCCCTCTCACACAGACATGCTGTGATGTCATAGACCAGAACATTCTATCTGTCTAGTCTAGACTCCCTCTCACACAGACATGCTGTGATGTCATAGACCAGAACATTCTATCTGTCTAGTCTAGACTCCCTCTCACACAGACATGCTGTGATGTCATAGACCAGAACATTCAATCTGTCTAGTCTAGACTCCCTCTCACACAGACATGCTGTGATGTCATAGACCAGAACATTCTATCTGTCTAGTCTAGACTCCCTCTCACACAGACATGCTGTGATGTCATAGACCAGAACATTCTATCTGTCTAGTCTAGACTCCCTCTCACACAGACATGCTGTGATGTCATAGACCAGAACATTCTATCTGTCTAGTCTAGACTCCCTCTCACACAGACATCCTGTGATGTCATAGACCAGAACATTCTATCTGTCTAGTCTAGACTCCCTCTCACACCAGAACATTCTATCTGTCTAGTCTAGACTCCCTCTCACACCAGAACATTCTATCTGTCTAGTCTAGACTCCCTCTCACACACAGAACATTATATCTGTCTAGTCTAGACTCCCTCTCACACACAGAACATTCTATCTGTCTAGTCTAGACTCCCTCTCACACACAGAACATTCTATCTGTCTAGTCTAGACTCCCTCTCACACACAGAACATTCTATCTGTCTAGTCTAGACTCCCTCTCACACAGACATGCTGTGATGTCATAGACCAGAACATTCTATCTGTCTAGTCTAGACTCCCTCCCACACAGACATGCTGTGATGTCATAGACCAGAACATTCTATCTGTCTAGTCTAGACTCCCTCTCACACAGACATGCTGTGATGTCATAGACCAGAACATTCTATCTGTCTAGTCTAGACTCCCTCTCACACACAGAACATTCTATCTGTCTAGTCTAGACTCCCTCTCACACAGACATGCTGTGATGTCATAGACCAGAACATTCTATTTGTCTAGTCTAGACTCCCTCTCACACAGACATGCTGTGATGTCATAGACCAGAACATTCTATCTGTCTAGTCTAGACTCCCTCTCACACAGACATGCTGTGATGTCATAGACCAGAACATTCTATCTGTCTAGTCTAGACTCCCTCTCACACAGACATGCTGTGATGTCATAGACCAGAACATTCTATCTGTCTAGTCTAGACTCCCTCTCACACAGACATGCTGTGATGTCATAGACCAGAACATTCAATCTGTCTAGTCTAGACTCCCTCTCACACAGACATGCTGTGATGTCATAGACCAGAACATTCTATCTGTCTAGTCTAGACTCCCTCTCACACAGACATGCTGTGATGTCATAGACCAGAACATTCTATCTGTCTAGTCTAGACTCCCTCTCACACAGACATGCTGTGATGTCATAGACCAGAACATTCTATCTGTCTAGTCTAGACTCCCTCTCACACAGACATCCTGTGATGTCATAGACCAGAACATTCTATCTGTCTAGTCTAGACTCCCTCTCACACCAGAACATTCTATCTGTCTAGTCTAGACTCCCTCTCACACCAGAACATTCTATCTGTCTAGTCTAGACTCCCTCTCACACACAGAACATTATATCTGTCTAGTCTAGACTCCCTCTCACACACAGAACATTCTATCTGTCTAGTCTAGACTCCCTCTCACACACAGAACATTCTATCTGTCTAGTCTAGACTCCCTCTCACACACAGAACATTCTATCTGTCTAGTCTAGACTCCCTCTCACACAGACATGCTGTGATGTCATAGACCAGAACATTCTATCTGTCTAGTCTAGACTCCCTCCCACACAGACATGCTGTGATGTCATAGACCAGAACATTCTATCTGTCTAGTCTAGACTCCCTCTCACACAGACATGCTGTGATGTCATAGACCAGAACATTCTATCTGTCTAGTCTAGACTCCCTCTCACACACAGAACATTCTATCTGTCTAGTCTAGACTCCCTCTCACACAGACATGCTGTGATGTCATAGACCAGAACATTCTATTTGTCTAGTCTAGACTCCCTCTCACACAGACATGCTGTGATGTCATAGACCAGAACATTCTATCTGTCTAGTCTAGACTCCCTCTCACACAGACATGCTGTGATGTCATAGACCAGAACATTCTATCTGTCTAGTCTAGACTCCCTCTCACACCAGAACATTATATCTGTCTAGTCTAGACTCCCTCTCACACCAGAACATTCTATCTGTCTAGTCTAGACTCCCTCTCACTCCAGAACATTCTATCTGTCTAGTCTAGACTCCCTCTCACACACAGAACATTCTATCTGTCTAGTCTAGACTCCCTCTCACACACAGAACATTCTATCTGTCTAGTCTAGACTCCCTCTCACACAGACATAATGTGATGTCATAGACCAGAACATTCTATCTGTCTAGTCTAGACTCCCTCTCACACAGACATGATGCGATGTCATAGACCAGAACATTCTATCTGTCTAGTCTAGACTCCCTCTCACACCAGAACATTCTATCTGTCTAGTCTAGACTCCCTCTCACACCAGAACATTCTATCTGTCTAGTCTAGACTCCCTCTCACACACAGAACATTCTATCTGTCTAGTCTAGACTCCCTCTCACACACAGAACATTCTATCTGTCTAGTCTAGACTCCCTCTCACACACAGAACATTCTATCTGTCTAGTCTAGACTCCCTCTCACACACAGAACATTCTATCTGTCTAGTCTAGACTCCCTCTCACACAGACATGCTGTGATGTCATAGACCAGAACATTATATCTGTCTAGTCTAGACTCCCTCCCACACAGACATGCTGTGATGTCATAGACCAGAACATTCTATCTGTCTAGTCTAGACTCCCTCTCACACAGACATACTGTGATGTCATAGACCAGAACATTCTATCTGTCTAGTCTAGACTCCCTCTCACACAGACATGCTGTGATGTCATAGACCAGAACATTCTATCTGTCTAGTCTAGACTCCCTCTCACACAGACATGCTGTGATGTCATAGACCAGAACATTCTATCTGTCTAGTCTAGACTCCCTCTCACACAGACATGCTGTGATGTCATAGACCAGAACATTCTATCTGTCTAGTCTAGACTCCCTCTCACACAGACATGCTGTGATGTCATAGACCAGAACATTCTATCTGTCTAGTCTAGACTCCCTCTCACACAGACATGCTGTGATGTCATAGACCAGAACATTCTATCTGTCTAGTCTAGACTCCCTCTCACACAGACATGCTGTGATGTCATAGACCAGAACATTCTATCTGTCTAGTCTAGACTCCCTCTCACACAGACATGCTGTGATGTCATAGACCAGAACATTCTATCTGTCTAGTCTAGACTCCCTCTCACACAGACATGCTGTGATGTCATAGACCAGAACATTCTATCTGTCTAGTCTAGACTCCCTCTCACACAGACATGCTGTGATGTCATAGACCAGAACATTCTATCTGTCTAGTCTAGACTCCCTCTCACAAAGACATGCTGTGATGTCATAGACCAGAACATTCTATCTGTCTAGTCTAGACTCCCTCTCACACAGACATGCTGGGATGTCATAGACCAGAACATTCTATCTGTCTAGTCTAGACTCCCTCTCACACCAGAACATTCTATCTGTCTAGTCTAGACTCCCTCTCACACCAGAACATTCTATCTGTCTAGTCTAGACTCCCTCTCACACCAGAACATTCTATCTGTCTAGTCTAGACTCCCTCTCACACACAGAACATTCTATCTGTCTAGTCTAGACTCCCTCTCACACACAGAACATTCTATCTGTCTAGTCTAGACTCCCTCTCACACACAGAACATTCTATCTGTCTAGTCTAGACTCCCTCTCACACACAGAACATTCTATCTGTCTAGTCTAGACTCCCTCTCACACAGACATGCTGTGATGTCATAGACCAGAACATTCTATCTGTCTAGTCTAGACTCCCTCTCACACAGACATGCTGTGATGTCATAGACCAGAACATTCTATCTGTCTAGTCTAGACTCCCTCTCACACAGACATGCTGTGATGTCATAGACCAGAACATTCTATCTGTCTAGTCTAGACTCCCTCTCACACCAGAACATTATATCTGTCTAGTCTAGACTCCCTCTCACACCAGAACATTCTATCTGTCTAGTCTAGACTCCCTCTCACACACAGAACATTCTATCTGTCTAGTCTAGACTCCCTCTCACACAGACATGCTGTGATGTCATAGACCAGAACATTCTATCTGTCTAGTCTAGACTCCCTCTCACACAGACATGCTGTGATGTCATAGACCAGAACATTCTATCTGTCTAGTCTAGACTCCCTCTCACACAGACATGCTGTGATGTCATAGACCAGAACATTCTATCTGTCTAGTCTAGACTCCCTCTCACACAGACATGCTGTGATGTCATAGACCAGAACATTCAATCTGTCTAGTCTAGACTCCCTCTCACACAGACATGCTGTGATGTCATAGACCAGAACATTCTATCTGTCTAGTCTAGACTCCCTCTCACACAGACATGCTGTGATGTCATAGACCAGAACATTCTATCTGTCTAGTCTAGACTCCCTCTCACACCAGAACATTCTATCTGTCTAGTCTAGACTCCCTCTCACACCAGAACATTCTATCTGTCTAGTCTAGACTCCCTCTCACACACAGAACATTATATCTGTCTAGTCTAGACTCCCTCTCACACACAGAACATTCTATCTGTCTAGTCTAGACTCCCTCTCACACACAGAACATTCTATCTGTCTAGTCTAGACTCCCTCTCACACACAGAACATTCTATCTGTCTAGTCTAGACTCCCTCTCACACAGACATGCTGTGATGTCATAGACCAGAACATTCTATCTGTCTAGTCTAGACTCCCTCCCACACAGACATGCTGTGATGTCATAGACCAGAACATTCTATCTGTCTAGTCTAGACTCCCTCTCACACAGACATGCTGTGATGTCATAGACCAGAACATTCTATCTGTCTAGTCTAGACTCCCTCTCACACACAGAACATTCTATCTGTCTAGTCTAGACTCCCTCTCACACAGACATGCTGTGATGTCATAGACCAGAACATTCTATCTGTCTAGTCTAGACTCCCTCTCACACAGACATGCTGTGATGTCATAGACCAGAACATTCTATCTGTCTAGTCTAGACTCCCTCTCACACAGACATGCTGTGATGTCATAGACCAGAACATTCTATCTGTCTAGTCTAGACTCCCTCTCACACCAGAACATTATATCTGTCTAGTCTAGACTCCCTCTCACACCAGAACATTCTATCTGTCTAGTCTAGACTCCCTCTCACTCCAGAACATTCTATCTGTCTAGTCTAGACTCCCTCTCACACACAGAACATTCTATCTGTCTAGTCTAGACTCCCTCTCACACACAGAACATTCTATCTGTCTAGTCTAGACTCCCTCTCACACAGACATAATGTGATGTCATAGACCAGAACATTCTATCTGTCTAGTCTAGACTCCCTCTCACACAGACATGCTGTGATGTCATAGACCAGAACATTCTATCTGTCTAGTCTAGACTCCCTCTCACACAGACATGCTGTGATGTCATAGACCAGAACATTCTATCTGTCTAGTCTAGACTCCCTCTCACACAGACATGCTGTGATGTCATAGACCAGAACATTCTATCTGTCTAGTCTAGACTCCCTCTCACACAGACATGCTGTGATGTCATAGACCAGAACATTCTATCTGTCTAGTCTAGACTCCCTCTCACACAGACATGATGTGATGTCATAGACCAGAACATTCTATCTGTCTAGTCTAGACTCCCTCTCACACCAGAACATTCTATCTGTCTAGTCTAGACTCCCTCTCACACCAGAACATTCTATCTGTCTAGTCTAGACTCCCTCTCACACACAGAACATTCTATCTGTCTAGTCTAGACTCCCTCTCACACACAGAACATTCTATCTGTCTAGTCTAGACTCCCTCTCACACAGACATGCTGTGATGTCATAGACCAGAACATTCTATCTGTCTAGTCTAGACTCCCTCTCACACAGACATGCTGTGATGTCATAGACCAGAACATTCTATCTGTCTAGTCTAGACTCCCTCTCACACCAGAACATTATATCTGTCTAGTCTAGACTCCCTCTCACACCAGAACATTCTATCTGTCTAGTCTAGACTCCCTGATAGGATGCATTTTATCATTGTGCTTAGGTAACCTTAATCATTAGTGATTATCAGCAAATTGTAACATCTGACTATTGAGAAATGAGCCAACCTCTCTTGCTGTATCAGCACGGGACTATCAATTGGCGTTTAACGAACAGGATCCTAGATTCAGCGAGACAGGTAAGGCAGATAAACCAGTGTGGTTGTGTGCTTAACCTGAATTGTTGTTCTAGAGGGAAAAACCTGTAATTTTTTTCCTTGAATGAAGGAAAGGGGATGAATTTGATGATGGGGGGGCCAATGACTAGATTTGACTAAAGATTAAAGGTTGAGTATTGGTGTGAACATGAAGGTCATTAATCCACATATAGGATAATACGGTATAAAAAGGACAGAGCTGCTAGGTGTCACTCTGGAGGAGATTAATACTGACACTGGATATTGATTAATTCATAGAAGAATTGATTAAACGGAATTGGGCATTCCGTGGGTTTTTATTTATGTTTTTATCTGTAAGGTACAGACATGTGTTTATCTGTATGGTACAGAAATATGGCATTGTGTTATAGCACAGGATTTGAAACTATGAAGTAGAATGTTGATTAAGATGGTTAAATGAATAAGGTATTGACACGCAAGTGGTTATGGTATGTAAGTTGAAGTGTGATCTAAAGAAAGTGTTTTAAAGTGGTCTAGTAATGTGGTATTATGTAGAGAAACAGGATAATGAAAGATATAGGTCAGCGGTAATAAGACAGTTGTAGGACGATAAGAATTTGAAAAGATATGGTATTTGTGTTAATGGTACAGCGCAACAGATTTGAGTGACAAGATTGATTTATTGAGACAGGAGAGAACAGATGAGACGTGGATTTAAATGACCTTGATGAGACGCAATGCAACAGACTGAATTAAAGTATATGACACGAATGGTGTAACTATAAAGCTCTAACGAGACAATTTAGATAAAAGAATTCCTTTTTACTAACATTGTGTGCAGTGTAATTAATCAAACATGGGGAATCAAATGTCTAGGACGACAAATTGTGAGAAACGGATTATTAAATATAAGTCGGTTAGGGACTTGCCACGAGGGGAAAAGAAATCTATTAAGAAACTATTGGAAATTGATCCACACATAATTGATATTCCGATAAAATACACTGATACAGTGACACCAAAAGGATGGATTTTACTTAAATTAGGACCATTCTATGCAGAACCGTTTCTAACAAAGATTGCGGAATGGAGTGACGATAATTTCCCAAGTATCGGGAGTTTTGAAAAGAATAAACTAAAGATTATTGATGAATATTTGATATCAAACAAAAGCATTTGCGACCCATTATGGGATATTGATTACATGAAAGAAGTCTATCAAGCATGGGTAATAATGTCTAATCAATGGCCTGGTAATATTGTCAGAAAGAAGGAACACAATAGGTTTAACCCTATACCCAAGGTAAAGGAGATACAGAGCGTGTCTCCTCCTGTACAGCCGGAACAGGCGGAGCAGTCTGTGATACGCAGCGTGGTCCGGGTGCAGGCACCATTGTTAAATATAGAGGAGAAAGTACTGTATAAACCATTAACCCTGAATGACGTATCTGCAATCATAGTCGACGCACCCAGACCCTTGATTAACCCAAAAGGATTCATAAATTGGTATGAAACAATGTTGCTACATGGTAATTTGAATGGCACGGATTTAAGATACATTCTGATCACGTTAATGCCAGATGTTGAAATTGATACTTTGATAAATGCTTGTGAAACTTTGAATGAAGATAATGATGGGCCATGTAGAGGTAATACAATTAATGAACGATTCCCATGGTTTAATAAACAACACAAAGTGACTCACATTGAACAATTAACCAAATTTCTAAACGAACATGCTAGCCAAAACCGTGATATCTCACAAATTCTGAACTGTAAACGTAAGCCTAATGAAACAATGTCTGACTTTGTAATCAGATTCCAAAATACCTGGAGAGAAAAGGCGAATTTGGAATTAGATGACAAACCTAACGCATTCTTTACAAATATGATTCTAGATGGTATTGGAGACGATGCGAAAAACTTCAAATTATCGACACCAGACATTTTCTCAATGACACCAGCATTGATTGAAAAACGAATAAGGGAATTAGAAGCTTTGGGATTGTTTAATAAGCGACACCAACCACAAGTCTTGGAGCTTGCGCAATACACGGACCTAGAGGGATGGAATGAATACTAAGCATTATGGGTAATGAAGTCTTACGTGAAGCATGTCGAGTGATAGAGTTATAGGGAAATCATTGAGTTAAGTAATAATAATCCTTGTATTGATTAACATATTGTAAACAAATGATAAAGAGTGAAATGAATAACTATTGTATTTTCAGGACAAGCTAAATAGCTTAGCACCAACAGCAGAAAAGTGGTAAAGAGACGAGGGGAAAACACTGCTCCACAACGCTGCACCAGAGACGACATTCGGAACCTACACTATTAATAGAACTGCCCTTGCAAACAAGACGCAGCTCGGTGACACAGAGAACACATAGAAGTGTTAGACATGAAAATGTAGTTGTCTCTTATTGTAATTATCATACAATTCTGCATTGACTCAGTAAACGTAACATTTGAATTTACTTAGTAAACAGAGACATGCATTGATGACTGTTGATGTTCACACAAGCAAAGAGGAATATGTGACATTTTGATTGATGAATAATCCCGAACGGACAACACAACTCTTGCCAATTCTATCTCCTGACAGAAAACTGAGCAACGGACTAAAAACGGGGGCGTTGCTGAGGGCCAATCTAACAGAAGTGGGGGCTGAAATGACAGTGAACGATTGACGGATGAGAGAAAGGGGAAACCACAAAGGATAATTCTCTGTGTAACTGTAAATGAAAATGTTGTTTTTCTGTTTGAAAGCGGAAACATGATAATGACATGACAGACTACAGACTTTGATAAAGCAATTACACATACGAATATGACAGTACTTCACACGATCATCAGTGTTAATCGGCCAACAGCTGAATGCACGAGCATTACACATTGATGCAACATTCATGATAGAAAACCATTCACACTGACTCAAGAGTGTCTCTGATAAATCTACTAAAACCAACGGGTGATTGACTGAGAAATATTTGATTATAAGAGAGGGATAGAACATTTAAATGTTCACAGCAAATTTAAATCTTAATGCAAAATAAGCTCATAGTGTACATAGACCAACGGGGAAGTATTCAAGCCATCAGTTATGATTATGATCAGAATTTTTTAACATACGGGTAGAATAGAATCTATCTACCTCATTAAAAGTATGCTTAGGGGAATTGACTCAGATTGCACATTGACAGTGAATAAACTAAGGATTGAAGACTGATTTGGATATTAAAGGGACGGTTCACGGTTTTTCACAACACGTCCTAGTTTGAATACCCATGGCATGAACTTCAAATGACAAATCCTTTTGTTTCCTCTAGGAGCATTGATGAAGGACGAGTTAACCATTTTGAGAGAAACTCAATGTCTGTCTACCTGTACTTAACGATTGTGCAATCCCTGTATCTAAAAATGTCTCAGCAGGCAAGTGCATAACTCACTAGATGGGGGGGACCACAGGGGGCCCAACCCACTCTCAACTCTGACGATGAGAACCAAGCAAAGGGGAAAACACGTATTATGAAACGATTACTGATTTCAGTACCATAATGATGACTATCTCTGCTATTAACAATTATTCTTGATGTTGTTGTGAATTAAGATTGAAACTAGGACAAGAGATACCGGACAGACGATGCGTGACGGGAGACACCGTGTGATCCTGGCCTCATTGTGCATAAGATGGATGGCCACAATTCTATCGGTTCTGTATACGCTCTGGGTGTTAACTAACGAAACAGACTTTACTTTAACTGAAGAATCTGACACTAATCTTGTTCGCATGCGTCGTGACATCCAGGGAGTTAAACCAAATAGCGCACTAGACTCAGTTGCAGGAGTTTGCCAGTTTGTTGACAATTGTTGTACGTATTCACCACAACAGGATTAAACCTTTAAGATCAGACAATGGGGACATAGAACAATAGGGGAGAGAAAAGTAGGGGGTAAGGATTTAGAGTTTCAATAACACTGTTAAAACATTTGAGCAAGCAGCATGATGGTGAATGAAATAATTTCTACTGTGAGTCTCTCAATAACACAGCAACAAGACAAGAGGACGATAAGGCGGAAAGACAACAATGTTCCAGCGTCTCAGATAGTGCCTCATTGCGACCGGAAAAGCATGATGGTCCCTCTGTTGAAGATCGACCTAGGATATCGAAGACACCTAAAGAAACTGATTGATGATATCCCTATTTGTTAAAAAAAAAATGTATAATTATGTAACAAACTATGGAAAAACATGTGATTTGACTTAATGATGGAAATGATATCTACTTCATTTGTAATAAGTAGTTAGACATAGCAATGAGAAACCTATTTGGATATTTTCTCCTTTAAACAACAAAGGTTTTTATCCAAAGAAGGTGATTATTCATCAGAGTAGTTTTAACCACAAAGTGACCTTTTACTCATGCCAAGTCAATTGTGGAGTGAGATGTTTGTTCACTTTGTCAGGCCACATGACTGGGAACTTGCATTTGTCCATGGGAAAAGTCATTTAAAGACAGTTCCGGGGGAGGAATGCAGGATCTCAACCATGGGGAAAGGAAGAGAAATAATTAAAGTTACTGTCCATTAGAGAAGACAAAAAAGAGTGGGCTGATAGGATGCATTTTATCATTGTGCTTAGGTAACCTTAATCATTAGTGATTATCAGCAAATTGTAACATCTGACTATTGAGAAATGAGCCAACCTCTCTTGCTGTATCAGCACGGGACTGCAAACTCTCTGTCTGTAACTGGACCTGAGCCAAATATAGAAGTGGGGACCAGTTGGGATCTAAGGACAGTGGAACCTTGTGGTGGTCGGCCAGGTGGTAGACTTATATGGGTACTGGGGTCAATAGATCAGTATATTTAGGACCAGCCAGTCAGCTGACCAGGGTCAGGTAGCTGGGTTGTCAGGATAATAAGCCACTTTTGGGAGGTGGGGACTTCTCGTCAACAACCCTACCTAGACTCAACGGAGCCCTGTCTTTGGGAATGATTTGCATGACAAACAGATGGCTGCTTGATCAGCAACTTTTGCCTATATCAAGCCACTGTAAGATGTCATTCGGGACGAGTCTCTCACCGTTGCTTGCCGTGTATTGAGAGGCTGGTCCAGCGCTGTATGGGAATAAATCTATCTTCATTGTCTACTTGAGCAAATCTATTAATTATTCACTTAACGGGGAAGGAACAAATCTAGGCCGCCGCCTATCATCTGAACATTCACCTATTATCACTCCCTCTCACTCCAGAACATTCTATCTGTCTAGTCTAGACTCCCTCTCACACACAGAACATTCTATCTGTCTAGTCTAGACTCCCTCTCACACACAGAACATTCTATCTGTCTAGTCTAGACTCCCTCTCACACAGACATAATGTGATGTCATAGACCAGAACATTCTATCTGTCTAGTCTAGACTCCCTCTCACACAGACATGCTGTGATGTCATAGACCAGAACATTCTATCTGTCTAGTCTAGACTCCCTCTCACACAGACATGCTGTGATGTCATAGACCAGAACATTCTATCTGTCTAGTCTAGACTCCCTCTCACACAGACATGCTGTGATGTCATAGACCAGAACATTCTATCTGTCTAGTCTAGACTCCCTCTCACACAGACATGCTGTGATGTCATAGACCAGAACATTCTATCTGTCTAGTCTAGACTCCCTCTCACACAGACATGATGTGATGTCATAGACCAGAACATTCTATCTGTCTAGTCTAGACTCCCTCTCACACCAGAACATTCTATCTGTCTAGTCTAGACTCCCTCTCACACCAGAACATTCTATCTGTCTAGTCTAGACTCCCTCTCACACACAGAACATTCTATCTGTCTAGTCTAGACTCCCTCTCACACACAGAACATTCTATCTGTCTAGTCTAGACTCCCTCTCACACAGACATGCTGTGATGTCATAGACCAGAACATTCTATCTGTCTAGTCTAGACTCCCTCTCACACAGACATGCTGTGATGTCATAGACCAGAACATTCTATCTGTCTAGTCTAGACTCCCTCTCACACAGACATGCTGTGATGTCATAGACCAGAACATTCTATCTGTCTAGTCTAGACTCCCTCTCACACAGACATGCTGTGATGTCATAGACCAGAACATTCAATCTGTCTAGTCTAGACTCCCTCTCACACAGACATGCTGTGATGTCATAGACCAGAACATTCTATCTGTCTAGTCTAGACTCCCTCTCACACAGACATGCTGTGATGTCATAGACCAGAACATTCTATCTGTCTAGTCTAGACTCCCTCTCACACCAGAACATTCTATCTGTCTAGTCTAGACTCCCTCTCACACCAGAACATTCTATCTGTCTAGTCTAGACTCCCTCTCACACACAGAACATTATATCTGTCTAGTCTAGACTCCCTCTCACACACAGAACATTCTATCTGTCTAGTCTAGACTCCCTCTCACACACAGAACATTCTATCTGTCTAGTCTAGACTCCCTCTCACACACAGAACATTCTATCTGTCTAGTCTAGACTCCCTCTCACACAGACATGCTGTGATGTCATAGACCAGAACATTCTATCTGTCTAGTCTAGACTCCCTCCCACACAGACATGCTGTGATGTCATAGACCAGAACATTCTATCTGTCTAGTCTAGACTCCCTCTCACACAGACATGCTGTGATGTCATAGACCAGAACATTCTATCTGTCTAGTCTAGACTCCCTCTCACACACAGAACATTC
The DNA here is from genome assembly GCF_963989245.1 of Nansenia antarctica. NCBI lineage: Eukaryota > Metazoa > Chordata > Actinopteri > Argentiniformes > Microstomatidae > Nansenia > Nansenia antarctica. Next base: position 37,441,121 of record NC_137680.1, read on the forward strand.
TATCTGTCTAGTCTAGACTCCCTCTCACACAGACATGCTGTGATGTCATAGACCAGAACATTCTATTTGTCTAGTCTAGACTCCCTCTCACACAGACATGCTGTGATGTCATAGACCAGAACATTCTATCTGTCTAGTCTAGACTCCCTCTCACACAGACATGCTGTGATGTCATAGACCAGAACATTCTATCTGTCTAGTCTAGACTCCCTCTCACACAGACATGCTGTGATGTCATAGACCAGAACATTCTATCTGTCTAGTCTAGACTCCCTCTCACACCAGAACATTCTATCTGTCTAGTCTAGACTCCCTCTCACACCAGAACATTATATCTGTCTAGTCTAGACTCCCTCTCACACCAGAACATTCTATCTGTCTAGTCTAGACTCCCTCTCACTCCAGAACATTCTATCTGTCTAGTCTAGACTCCCTCTCACACACAGAACATTCTATCTGTCTAGTCTAGACTCCCTCTCACACACAGAACATTCTATCTGTCTAGTCTAGACTCCCTCTCACACAGACATAATGTGATGTCATAGACCAGAACATTCTATCTGTCTAGTCTAGACTCCCTCTCACACAGACATGCTGTGATGTCATAGACCAGAACATTCTATCTGTCTAGTCTAGACTCCCTCTCACACAGACATGCTGTGATGTCATAGACCAGAACATTCTATCTGTCTAGTCTAGACTCCCTCTCACACAGACATGCTGTGATGTCATAGACCAGAACATTCTATCTGTCTAGTCTAGACTCCCTCTCACACAGACATGCTGTGATGTCATAGACCAGAACATTCTATCTGTCTAGTCTAGACTCCCTCTTACACAGACATGATGTGATGTCATAGACCAGAACATTCTATCTGTCTAGTCTAGACTCCCTCTCACACCAGAACATTCTATCTGTCTAGTCTAGACTCCCTCTCACACCAGAACATTCTATCTGTCTAGTCTAGACTCCCTCTCACACACAGAACATTCTATCTGTCTAGTCTAGACTCCCTCTCACACACAGAACATTCTATCTGTCTAGTCTAGACTCCCTCTCACACACAGAACATTCTATCTGTCTAGTCTAGACTCCCTCTCACACACAGAACATTCTATCTGTCTAGTCTAGACTCCCTCTCACACAGACATGCTGTGATGTCATAGACCAGAACATTCTATCTGTCTAGTCTAGACTCCCTCTCTCACAGACATGCTGTGATGTCATAGACCAGAACATTCTATCTGTCTAGTCTAGACTCCCTCTCACACAGACATGCTGTGATGTCATAGACCAGAACATTCTATCTGTCTAGTCTAGACTCCCTCTCACACAGACATGCTGTGATGTCATAGACCAGAACATTCTATCTGTCTAGTCTAGACTCCCTCTCACACAGACATGCTGTGATGTCATAGACCAGAACATTCTATCTGTCTAGTCTAGACTCCCTCTCACACAGACATGCTGTGATGTCATAGACCAGAACATTCTATCTGTCTAGTCTAGACTCCCTCTCACAAAGACATGCTGTGATGTCATAGACCAGAACATTCTATCTGTCTAGTCTAGACTCCCTCTCACACAGACATGCTGTGATGTCATAGACCAGAACATTCTATCTGTCTAGTCTAGACTCCCTCTCACACCAGAACATTCTATCTGTCTAGTCTAGACTCCCTCTCACACCAGAACATTCTATCTGTCTAGTCTAGACTCCCTCTCACACCAGAACATTCTATCTGTCTAGTCTAGACTCCCTCTCACACACAGAACATTCTATCTGTCTAGTCTAGACTCCCTCTCACACACAGAACATTCTATCTGTCTAGTCTAGACTCCCTCTCACACACAGAACATTCTATCTGTCTAGTCTAGACTCCCTCTCACACACAGAACATTCTATCTGTCTAGTCTAGACTCCCTCTCACACAGACATGCTGTGATGTCATAGACCAGAACATTCTATCTGTCTAGTCTAGACTCCCTCTCACACAGACATGCTGTGATGTCATAGACCAGAACATTCTTTCTGTCTAGTCTAGACTCCCTCTCACACAGACATGCTGTGATGTCATAGACCAGAACATTCTATCTGTCTAGTCTAGACTCCCTCTCACACCAGAACATTATATCTGTCTAGTCTAGACTCCCTCTCACACCAGAACATTCTATCTGTCTAGTCTAGACTCCCTCTCACACACAGAACATTCTATCTGTCCAGTCTAGACTCCCTCTCACACACAGAACATTCTATCTGTCTAGTCTAGACTCCCTCTCACACACAGAACATTCTATCTGTCTAGTCTAGACTCCCTCTCACACACAGAACATTCTATCTGTCTAGTCTAGACTCCCTCTCACACAGACATGCTGTGATGTCATAGACCAGAACATTCTATCTGTCTAGTCTAGACTCCCTCTCACACAGACATGCTGTGATGTCATAGACCAGAACATTCTATCTGTCTAGTCTAGACTCCCTCTCACACAGACATGCTGTGATGTCATAGACCAGAACATTCTATCTGTCTAGTCTAGACTCCCTCTCACACAGACATGCTGTGATGTCATAGACCAGAACATTCAATCTGTCTAGTCTAGACTCCCTCTCACACAGACATGCTGTGATGTCATAGACCAGAACATTCTATCTGTCTAGTCTAGACTCCCTCTCACACAGACATGCTGTGATGTCATAGACCAGAACATTCTATCTGTCTAGTCTAGACTCCCTCTCACACCAGAACATTCTATCTGTCTAGTCTAGACTCCCTCTCACACCAGAACATTCTATCTGTCTAGTCTAGACTCCCTCTCACACACAGAACATTCTATCTGTCTAGTCTAGACTCCCTCTCACACACAGAACATTCTATCTGTCTAGTCTAGACTCCCTCTCACACACAGAACATTCTATCTGTCTAGTCTAGACTCCCTCTCACACACAGAACATTCTATCTGTCTAGTCTAGACTCCCTCTCACACAGACATGCTGTGATGTCATAGACCAGAACATTCTATCTGTCTAGTCTAGACTCCCTCCCACACAGACATGCTGTGATGTCATAGACCAGAACATTCTATCTGTCTAGTCTAGACTCCCTCTCACACAGACATGCTGTGATGTCATAGACCAGAACATTCTATCTGTCTAGTCTAGACTCCCTCTCACACAGACATGCTGTGATGTCATAGACCAGAACATTCTATCTGTCTAGTCTAGACTCCCTCTCACACAGACATGCTGTGATGTCATAGACCAGAACATTCTATCTGTCTAGTCTAGACTCCCTCTCACACAGACATGCTGTGATGTCATAGACCAGAACATTCTATCTGTCTAGTCTAGACTCCCTCTCACACAGACATGCTGTGATGTCATAGACCAGAACATTCTATCTGTCTAGTCTAGACTCCCTCTCACACCAGAACATTCTATCTGTCTAGTCTAGACTCCCTCTCACACACAGAAACTTCTATCTGTCTAGTCTAGACTCCCTCTCACACAGACATGCTGTGATGTCATAGACCAGAACATTCTATCTGTCTAGTCTAGACTCCCTCTCACACAGACATGCTGTGATGTCATAGACCAGAACATTCTATCTGTCTAGTCTAGACTCCCTCTCACACACAGAACATTCTATCTGTCTAGTCTAGACTCCCTCTCACACAGACATGCTGTGATGTCATAGACCAGAACATTCTATTTGTCTAGTCTAGACTCCCTCTCACACAGACATGCTGTGATGTCATAGACCAGAACATTCTATCTGTCTAGTCTAGACTCCCTCTCACACAGACATGCTGTGATGTCATAGACCAGAACATTCTATCTGTCTAGTCTAGACTCCCTCTCACACCAGAACATTATATCTGTCTAGTCTAGACTCCCTCTCACACCAGAACATTCTATCTGTCTAGTCTAGACTCCCTCTCACTCCAGAACATTCTATCTGTCTAGTCTAGACTCCCTCTCACACACAGAACATTCTATCTGTCTAGTCTAGACTCCCTCTCACACACAGAAAATTCTATCTGTCTAGTCTAGACTCCCTCTCACACAGACATAATGTGATGTCATAGACCAGAACATTCTATCTGTCTAGTCTAGACTCCCTCTCACACAGACATGCTGTGATGTCATAGACCAGAACATTCTATCTGTCTAGTCTAGACTCCCTCTCACACAGACATGCTGTGATGTCATAGACCAGAACATTCTATCTGTCTAGTCTAGACTCCCTCTCACACAGACAGGCTGTGATGTCATAGACCAGAACATTCTATCTGTCTAGTCTAGACTCCCTCTCACACAGACATGCTGTGATGTCATAGACCAGAACATTCTATCTGTCTAGTCTAGACTCCCTCTCACACAGACATGATGTGATGTCATAGACCAGAACATTCTATCTGTCTAGTCTAGACTCCCTCTCACACCAGAACATTCTATCTGTCTAGTCTAGACTCCCTCTCACACCAGAACATTCTATCTGTCTAGTCTAGACTCCCTCTCACACACAGAACATTCTATCTGTCTAGTCTAGACTCCCTCTCACACACAGAACATTCTATCTGTCTAGTCTAGACTCCCTCTCACACACAGAACATTCTATCTGTCTAGTCTAGACTCCCTCTCACACACAGAACATTCTATCTGTCTAGTCTAGACTCCCTCTCACACAGACATGCTGTGATGTCATAGACCAGAACATTCTATCTGTCTAGTCTAGACTCCCTCTCACACAGACATGCTGTGATGTCATAGACCAGAACATTCTATCTGTCTAGTCTAGACTCCCTCTCACACAGACATGCTGTGATGTCATAGACCAGAACATTCTATCTGTCTAGTCTAGACTCCCTCTCACACAGACATGCTGTGATGTCATAGACCAGAACATTCTATCTGTCTAGTCTAGACTCCCTCTCACACAGACATGCTGTGATGTCATAGACCAGAACATTCTATCTGTCTAGTCTAGACTCCCTCTCACACAGACATGCTGTGATGTCATAGACCAGAACATTCTATCTGTCTAGTCTAGACTCCCTCTCACACAGACATGCTGTGATGTCATAGACCAGAACATTCTATCTGTCTAGTCTAGACTCCCTCTCACACCAGAACATTCTATCTGTCTAGTCTAGACTCCCTCTCACACACAGAAACTTCTATCTGTCTAGTCTAGACTCCCTCTCACACAGACATGCTGTGATGTCATAGACCAGAACATTCTATCTGTCTAGTCTAGACTCCCTCTCACACAGACATGCTGTGATGTCATAGACCAGAACATTCTATCTGTCTAGTCTAGACTCCCTCTCACACACAGAACATTCTATCTGTCTAGTCTAGACTCCCTCTCACACAGACATGCTGTGATGTCATAGACCAGAACATTCTATTTGTCTAGTCTAGACTCCCTCTCACACAGACATGCTGTGATGTCATAGACCAGAACATTCTATCTGTCTAGTCTAGACTCCCTCTCACACAGACATGCTGTGATGTCATAGACCAGAACATTCTATCTGTCTAGTCTAGACTCCCTCTCACACCAGAACATTATATCTGTCTAGTCTAGACTCCCTCTCACACCAGAACATTCTATCTGTCTAGTCTAGACTCCCTCTCACTCCAGAACATTCTATCTGTCTAGTCTAGACTCCCTCTCACACACAGAACATTCTATCTGTCTAGTCTAGACTCCCTCTCACACACAGAACATTCTATCTGTCTAGTCTAGACTCCCTCTCACACAGACATAATGTGATGTCATAGACCAGAACATTCTATCTGTCTAGTCTAGACTCCCTCTCACACAGACATGCTGTGATGTCATAGACCAGAACATTCTATCTGTCTAGTCTAGACTCCCTCTCACACAGACATGCTGTGATGTCATAGACCAGAACATTCTATCTGTCTAGTCTAGACTCCCTCTCACACAGACAGGCTGTGATGTCATAGACCAGAACATTCTATCTGTCTAGTCTAGACTCCCTCTCACACAGACATGCTGTGATGTCATAGACCAGAACATTCTATCTGTCTAGTCTAGACTCCCTCTCACACAGACATGATGTGATGTCATAGAATAGAACATTCTATCTGTCTAGTCTAGACTCCCTCTCACACCAGAACATTCTATCTGTCTAGTCTAGACTCCCTCTCACACCAGAACATTCTATCTGTCTAGTCTAGACTCCCTCTCACACACAGAACATTCTATCTGTCTAGTCTAGACTCCCTCTCACACACAGAACATTCTATCTGTCTAGTCTAGACTCCCTCTCACACACAGAACATTCTATCTGTCTAGTCTAGACTCCCTCTCACACACAGAACATTCTATCTGTCTAGTCTAGACTCCCTCTCACACAGACATGCTGTGATGTCATAGACCAGAACATTATATCTGTCTAGTCTAGACTCCCTCCCACACAGACATGCTGTGATGTCATAGACCAGAACATTCTATCTGTCTAGTCTAGACTCCCTCTCACACAGACATGCTGTGATGTCATAGACCAGAACATTCTATCTGTCTAGTCTAGACTCCCTCTCACACAGACATGCTGTGATGTCATAGACCAGAACATTCTATCTGTCTAGTCTAGACTCCCTCTCACACAGACATGCTGTGATGTCATAGACCAGAACATTCTATCTGTCTAGTCTAGACTCCCTCTCACACAGACATGCTGTGATGTCATAGACCAGAACATTCTATCTGTCTAGTCTAGACTCCCTCTCACACCAGAACATTCTATCTGTCTAGTCTAGACTCCCTCTCACACCAGAACATTCTATCTGTCTAGTCTAGACTCCCTCTCACACCAGAACATTCTATCTGTCTAGTCTAGACCCCCTCTCACACCAGAACATTCTATCTGTCTAGTCTAGACTCCCTCTCACACACAGAACATTCTATCTGTCTAGTCTAGACCCCCTCTCACACCAGAACATTCTATCTGTCTAGTCTAGACTCCCTCTCACACACAGAACATTCTATCTGTCTAGTCTAGACTCCCTCTCACACACAGAACATTCTATCTGTCTAGTCTAGACTCCCTCTCACACAGACATGCTGTGATGTCATAGACCAGAACATTCTATCTGTCTAGTCTAGACTCCCTCTCACACAGTTATGCTGTGATGTCATAGACCAGAACATTCTATCTGTCTAGTCTAGACTCCCTCTCACACAGACATGCTGTGATGTCATAGACCAGAACATTCTATCTGTCTAGTCTAGACTCCCTCTCACACAGACATGCTGTGATGTCATAGACCAGAACATTCTATCTGTCTAGTCTAGACTCCCTCTCACACAGACATGCTGTGATGTCATAGACCAGAACATTCTATCTGTCTAGTCTAGACTCCCTCTCACACAGACATGCTGTGATGTCATAGACCAGAACATTCTATCTGTCTAGTCTAGACTCCCTCTCACACAGACATGCTGTGATGTCATAGACCAGAACATACTATCTGTCTAGTCTAGACTCCCTCTCACACAGACATGCTGTGATGTCATAGACCAGAACATTCTATCTGTCTAGTCTAGACTCCCTCTCACACAGACATGCTGTGATGTCATAGACCAGAACATTCTATCTGTCTAGTCTAGACTCCCTCTCACACAGACATGCTGTGATGTCATAGACCAGAACATTCTATCTGTCTAGTCTAGACTCCCTCTCACAAAGACATGCTGTGATGTCATAGACCAGAACATTCTATCTGTCTAGTCTAGACTCCCTCTCACACAGACATGCTGTGATGTCATAGACCAGAACATTCTATCTGTCTAGTCTAGACTCCCTCTCACACCAGAACATTCTATCTGTCTAGTCTAGACTCCCTCTCACACCAGAACATTCTATCTGTCTAGTCTAGACTCCCTCTCACACCAGAACATTCTATCTGTCTAGTCTAGACTCCCTCTCACACACAGAACATTCTATCTGTCTAGTCTAGACTCCCTCTCACACACAGAACATTCTATCTGTCTAGTCTAGACTCCCTCTCACACACAGAACATTCTATCTGTCTAGTCTAGACTCCCTCTCACACACAGAACATTCTATCTGTCTAGTCTAGACTCCCTCTCACACACAGAACATTCTATCTGTCTAGTCTAGACTCCCTCTCACACAGACATGCTGTGATGTCATAGACCAGAACATTCTATCTGTCTAGTCTAGACTCCCTCTCACACAGACATGCTGTGATGTCATAGACCAGAACATTCTATCTGTCTAGTCTAGACTCCCTCTCACACAGACATGCTGTGATGTCATACACCAGAACATTCTATCTGTCTAGTCTAGACTCCCTCTCACACCAGAACATTATATCTGTCTAGTCTAGACTCCCTCTCACACCAGAACATTCTATCTGTCTAGTCTAGACTCCCTCTCACACACCAGAACATTCTATCTGTCCAGTCTAGACTCCCTCTCACACACAGAACATTCTATCTGTCTAGTCTAGACTCCCTCTCACACACAGAACATTCTATCTGTCTAGTCTAGACTCCCTCTCACACACAGAACATTCTATCTGTCTAGTCTAGACTCCCTCTCACACAGACATGCTGTGATGTCATAGACCAGAACATTCTATCTGTCTAGTCTAGACTCCCTCTCACACAGACATGCTGTGATGTCATAGACCAGAACATTCTATCTGTCTAGTCTAGACTCCCTCTCACACAGACATGCTGTGATGTCATAGACCAGAACATTCTATCTGTCTAGTCTAGACTCCCTCTCACACAGACATGCTGTGATGTCATAGACCAGAACATTCAATCTGTCTAGTCTAGACTCCCTCTCACACAGACATGCTGTGATGTCATAGACCAGAACATTCTATCTGTCTAGTCTAGACTCCCTCTCACACAGACATGCTGTGATGTCATAGACCAGAACATTCTATCTGTCTAGTCTAGACTCCCTCTCACACCAGAACATTCTATCTGTCTAGTCTAGACTCCCTCTCACACCAGAACATTCTATCTGTCTAGTCTAGACTCCCTCTCACACACAGAACATTATATCTGTCTAGTCTAGACTCCCTCTCACACACAGAACATTCTATCTGTCTAGTCTAGACTCCCTCTCACACACAGAACATTCTATCTGTCTAGTCTAGACTCCCTCTCACACACAGAACATTCTATCTGTCTAGTCTAGACTCCCTCTCACACAGACATGCTGTGATGTCATAGACCAGAACATTCTATCTGTCTAGTCTAGACTCCCTCCCACACAGACATGCTGTGATGTCATAGACCAGAACATTCTATCTGTCTAGTCTAGACTCCCTCTCACACAGACATGCTGTGATGTCATAGACCAGAACATTCTATCTGTCTAGTCTAGACTCCCTCTCACACAGACATGCTGTGATGTCATAGACCAGAACATTCTATCTGTCTAGTCTAGACTCCCTCTCACACAGACATGCTGTGATGTCATAGACCAGAACATTCTATCTGTCTAGTCTAGACTCCCTCTCACACAGACATGCTGTGATGTCATAGACCAGAACATTCTATCTGTCTAGTCTAGACTCCCTCTCACACAGACATGCTGTGATGTCATAGACCAGAACATTCTATCTGTCTAGTCTAGACTCCCTCTCACACCAGAACATTCTATCTGTCTAGTCTAGACTCCCTCTCACACACAGAACATTCTATCTGTCTAGTCTAGACTCCCTCTCACACAGACATGCTGTGATGTCATAGACCAGAACATTCTATCTGTCTAGTCTAGACTCCCTCTCACACAGACATGCTGTGATGTCATAGACCAGAACATTCTATCTGTCTAGTCTAGACTCCCTCTCACACAGACATGCTGTGATGTCATAGACCAGAACATTCTATCTGTCTAGTCTAGACTCCCTCTCACACAGACATGCTGTGATGTCATAGACCAGAACATTCTATCTGTCTAGTCTAGACTCCCTCTCACACAGACATGCTGTGATGTCATAGACCAGAACATTCTATCTGTCTAGTCTAGACTCCCTCTCACACAGACATGCTGTGATGTCATAGACCAGAACATTCTATCTGTCTAGTCTAGACTCCCTCTCACAAAGACATGCTGTGATGTCATAGACCAGAACATTCTATCTGTCTAGTCTAGACTCCCTCTCACACAGACATGCTGTGATGTCATAGACCAGAACATTCTATCTGTCTAGTCTAGACTCCCTCTCACACCAGAACATTCTATCTGTCTAGTCTAGACTCCCTCTCACACCAGAACATTCTATCTGTCTAGTCTAGACTCCCTCTCACACACAGAACATTCTATCTGTCTAGTCTAGACTCCCTCTCACACACAGAACATTCTATCTGTCTAGTCTAGACTCCCTCTCACACACAGAACATTCTATCTGTCTAGTCTAGACTCCCTCTCACACACAGAACATTCTATCTGTCTAGTCTAGACTCCCTCTCACACAGACATGCTGTGATGTCATAGACCAGAACATTCTATCTGTCTAGTCTAGACTCCCTCTCACACAGACATGCTGTGATGTCATAGACCAGAACATTCTATCTGTCTAGTCTAGACTCCCTCTCACACAGACATGTTGTGATGTCATAGACCAGAACATTCTATCTGTCTAGTCTAGACTCCCTCTCACACAGACATGCTGTGATGTCATAGACCAGAACATTCTATCTGTCTAGTCTAGACTCCCTCTCACACCAGAACATTCTATCTGTCTAGTCTAGACTCCCTCTCACACCAGAACATTCTATCTGTCTTGTCTAGACTCCCTCTCACACACAGAACATTCTATCTGTCTAGTCTAGACTCCCTCTCACACACAGAACATTCTATCTGTCTAGTCTAGACTCCCTCTCACACACAGAACATTCTATCTGTCTAGTCTAGACTCCCTCTCACACAGACATGCTGTGATGTCATAGACCAGAACATTCTATCTGTCTAGTCTAGACTCCCTCTCACACAGACATGCTGTGATGTCATAGACCAGAACATTCTATCTGTCTAGTCTAGACTCCCTCTCACACAGACATGCTGTGATGTCATAGACCAGAAAGTTTTATCTGTCTAGTCTAGACTCCCTCTCACACAGACATGCTGTGATGTCATAGACCAGAACATTCTATCTGTCTAGTCTAGACTCCCTCTCACACAGACATGCTGTGATGTCATAGACCAGAACATTCTATCTGTCTAGTCTAGACTCCCTCTCACACAGACATGCTGTGATGTCATAGACCAGAACATTCTATCTGTCTAGTCTAGACTCCCTCTCACACAGACATGCTGTGATGTCATAGACCAGAACATTCTATCTGTCTAGTCTAGACTCCCTCTCACACAGACATGCTGTGATGTCATAGACCAGAACATTCTATCTGTCTAGTCTAGACTCCCTCTCACACAGACATGCTGTGATGTCATAGACCAGAACATTCTATCTGTCTAGTCTAGACTCCCTCTCACACAGACATGCTGTGATGTCATAGACCAGAACATTCTATCTGTCTAGTCTAGACTCCCTCTCACACCAGAACATTATATCTGTCTAGTCTAGACTCCCTCTCACACCAGAACATTCTATCTGTCTAGTCTAGACTCCCTCTCACACCAGAACATTCTATCTGTCTAGTCTAGACTCCCTCTCACACACAGAACATTCTATCTGTCTAGTCTAGACTCCCTCTCACACACATAACATTCTATCTGTCTAGTCTAGACTCCCTCTCACACACAGAACATTCTATCTGTCTAGTCTAGACTCCCTCTCACACACAGAACATTCTATCTGTCTAGTCTAGACTCCCTCTCACACAGACATGCTGTGATGTCATAGACCAGAACATTCTATCTGTCTAGTCTAGACTCCCTCTCACACAGACATGCTGTGATGTCATAGACCAGAACATTCTATCTGTCTAGTCTAGACTCCCTCTCACACCAGAACATTCTATCTGTCTAGTCTAGACTCCCTCTCACACCAGAACATTCTATCTGTCTAGTCTAGACTCCCTCTCACACACAGAACATTATATCTGTCTAGTCTAGACTCCCTCTCACACACAGAACATTCTATCTGTCTAGTCTAGACTCCCTCTCACACACAGAACATTCTATCTGTCTAGTCTAGACTCCCTCTCACACACAGAACATTCTATCTGTCTAGTCTAGACTCCCTCTCACACAGACATGCTGTGATGTCATAGACCAGAACATTCTATCTGTCTAGTCTAGACTCCCTCCCACACAGACATGCTGTGATGTCATAGACCAGAACATTCTATCTGTCTAGTCTAGACTCCCTCTCACACAGACATGCTGTGATGTCATAGACCAGAACATTCTATCTGTCTAGTCTAGACTCCCTCTCACACCAGAACATTCTATCTGTCTAGTCTAGACTCCCTCTCACACCAGAACATTCTATCTGTCTAGTCTAGACTCCCTCTCACACACAGAACATTATATCTGTCTAGTCTAGACTCCCTCTCACACACAGAACATTCTATCTGTCTAGTCTAGACTCCCTCTCACACACAGAACATTCTATCTGTCTAGTCTAGACTCCCTCTCACACACAGAACATTCTATCTGTCTAGTCTAGACTCCCTCTCACACAGACATGCTGTGATGTCATAGACCAGAACATTCTATCTGTCTAGTCTAGACTCCCTCCCACACAGACATGCTGTGATGTCATAGACCAGAACATTCTATCTGTCTAGTCTAGACTCCCTCTCACACCAGAACATTATATCTGTCTAGTCTAGACTCCCTCTCACACCAGAACATTCTATCTGTCTAGTCTAGACTCCCTCTCACACCAGAACATTCTATCTGTCTAGTCTAGACTCCCTCTCACACACAGAACATTATATCTGTCTAGTCTAGACTCCCTCTCACACACAGAACATTCTATCTGTCTAGTCTAGACTCCCTCTCACACACAGAACATTCTATCTGTCTAGTCTAGACTCCCTCTCACACACAGAACATTCTATCTGTCTAGTCTAGACTCCCTCTCACACAGACATGCTGTGATGTCATAGACCAGAACATTCTATCTGTCTAGTCTAGACTCCCTCTCACACAGACATGCTGTGATGTCATAGACCAGAACATTCTATCTGTCTAGTCTAGACTCCCTCTCACACCAGAACATTCTATCTGTCTAGTCTAGACTCCCTCTCACACCAGAACATTCTATCTGTCTAGTCTAGACTCCCTCTCACACACAGAACATTATATCTGTCTAGTCTAGACTCCCTCTCACACACAGAACATTCTATCTGTCTAGTCTAGACTCCCTCTCACACACAGAACATTCTATCTGTCTAGTCTAGACTCCCTCTCACACACAGAACATTCTATCTGTCTAGTCTAGACTCCCTCTCACACAGACATGCTGTGATGTCATAGACCAGAACATTCTATCTGTCTAGTCTAGACTCCCTCCCACACAGACATGCTGTGATGTCATAGACCAGAACATTCTATCTGTCTAGTCTAGACTCCCTCTCACACAGACATGCTGTGATGTCATAGACCAGAACATTCTATCTGTCTAGTCTAGACTCCCTCTCACACCAGAACATTCTATCTGTCTAGTCTAGACTCCCTCTCACACCAGAACATTCTATCTGTCTAGTCTAGACTCCCTCTCACACACAGAACATTATATCTGTCTAGTCTAGACTCCCTCTCACACACAGAACATTCTATCTGTCTAGTCTAGACTCCCTCTCACACACAGAACATTCTATCTGTCTAGTCTAGACTCCCTCTCACACACAGAACATTCTATCTGTCTAGTCTAGACTCCCTCTCACACAGACATGCTGTGATGTCATAGACCAGAACATTCTATCTGTCTAGTCTAGACTCCCTCCCACACAGACATGCTGTGATGTCATAGACCAGAACATTCTATCTGTCTAGTCTAGACTCCCTCTCACACAGACATGCTGTGATGTCATAGACCAGAACATTCTATCTGTCTAGTCTAGACTCCCTCTCACACAGACATGCTGTGATGTCATAGACCAGAACATTCTATCTGTCTAGTCTAGACTCCCTCTCACACAGACATGCTGTGATGTCATAGACCAGAACATTCTATCTGTCTAGTCTAGACTCCCTCTCACACAGACATGCTGTGATGTCATAGACCAGAACATTCTATCTGTCTAGTCTAGACTCCCTCTCACACAGACATGCTGTGATGTCATAGACCAGAACATTCTATCTGTCTAGTCTAGACTCCCTCTCACACCAGAACATTCTATCTGTCTAGTCTAGACTCCCTCTCACACACAGAACATTCTATCTGTCTAGTCTAGACTCCCTCTCACACAGACATGCTGTGATGTCATAGACCAGAACATTCTATCTGTCTAGTCTAGACTCCCTCTCACACAGACATGCTGTGATGTCATAGACCAGAACATTCTATCTGTCTAGTCTAGACTCCCTCTCACACAGACATGCTGTGATGTCATAGACCAGAACATTCTATCTGTCTAGTCTAGACTCCCTCTCACACAGACATGCTGTGATGTCATAGACCAGAACATTCTATCTGTCTAGTCTAGACTCCCTCTCACACAGACATGCTGTGATGTCATAGACCAGAACATTCTATCTGTCTAGTCTAGACTCCCTCTCACACAGACATGCTGTGATGTCATAGACCAGAACATTCTATCTGTCTAGTCTAGACTCCCTCTCACAAAGACATGCTGTGATGTCATAGACCAGAACATTCTATCTGTCTAGTCTAGACTCCCTCTCACACAGACATGCTGTGATGTCATAGACCAGAACATTCTATCTGTCTAGTCTAGACTCCCTCTCACACCAGAACATTCTATCTGTCTAGTCTAGACTCCCTCTCACACCAGAACATTCTATCTGTCTAGTCTAGACTCCCTCTCACACCAGAACATTCTATCTGTCTAGTCTAGACTCCCTCTCACACACAGAACATTCTATCTGTCTAGTCTAGACTCCCTCTCACACACAGAACATTCTATCTGTCTAGTCTAGACTCCCTCTCACACACAGAACATTCTATCTGTCTAGTCTAGACTCCCTCTCACACACAGAACATTCTATCTGTCTAGTCTAGACTCCCTCTCACACAGACATGCTGTGATGTCATAGACCAGAACATTCTATCTGTCTAGTCTAGACTCCCTCTCACACAGACATGCTGTGATGTCATAGACCAGAACATTCTATCTGTCTAGTCTAGACTCCCTCTCACACAGACATGTTGTGATGTCATAGACCAGAACATTCTATCTGTCTAGTCTAGACTCCCTCTCACACAGACATGCTGTGATGTCATAGACCAGAACATTCTATCTGTCTAGTCTAGACTCCCTCTCACACCAGAACATTCTATCTGTCTAGTCTAGACTCCCTCTCACACCAGAACATTCTATCTGTCTTGTCTAGACTCCCTCTCACACACAGAACATTCTATCTGTCTAGTCTAGACTCCCTCTCACACACAGAACATTCTATCTGTCTAGTCTAGACTCCCTCTCACACACAGAACATTCTATCTGTCTAGTCTAGACTCGCTCTCACACAGACATGCTGTGATGTCATAGACCAGAACATTCTATCTGTCTAGTCTAGACTCCCTCTCACACAGACATGCTGTGATGTCATAGACCAGAACATTCTATCTGTCTAGTCTAGACTCCCTCTCACACAGACATGCTGTGATGTCATAGACCAGAACATTCTATCTGTCTAGTCTAGACTCCCTCTCACACAGACATGCTGTGATGTCATAGACCAGAAAGTTTTATCTGTCTAGTCTAGACTCCCTCTCACACAGACATGCTGTGATGTCATAGACCAGAACATTCTATCTGTCTAGTCTAGACTCCCTCTCACACAGACATGCTGTGATGTCATAGACCAGAACATTCTATCTGTCTAGTCTAGACTCCCTCTCACACAGACATGCTGTGATGTCATAGACCAGAACATTCTATCTGTCTAGTCTAGACTCCCTCTCACACAGACATGCTGTGATGTCATAGACCAGAACATTCTATCTGTCTAGTCTAGACTCCCTCTCACACAGACATGCTGTGATGTCATAGACCAGAACATTCTATCTGTCTAGTCTAGACTCCCTCTCACACAGACATGCTGTGATGTCATAGACCAGAACATTCTATCTGTCTAGTCTAGACTCCCTCTCACAAAGACATGCTGTGATGTCATAGACCAGAACATTCTATCTGTCTAGTCTAGACTCCCTCTCACACAGACATGCTGTGATGTCATAGACCAGAACATTCTATCTGTCTAGTCTAGACTCCCTCTCACACCAGAACATTCTATCTGTCTAGTCTAGACTCCCTCTCACACCAGAACATTCTATCTGTCTAGTCTAGACTCCCTCTCACACCAGAACATTCTATCTGTCTAGTCTAGACTCCCTCTCACACACAGAACATTCTATCTGTCTAGTCTAGACTCCCTCTCACACACAGAACATTCTATCTGTCTAGTCTAGACTCCCTCTCACACACAGAACATTCTATCTGTCTAGTCTAGACTCCCTCTCACACACAGAACATTCTATCTGTCTAGTCTAGACTCCCTCTCACACAGACATGCTGTGATGTCATAGACCAGAACATTCTATCTGTCTAGTCTAGACTCCCTCTCACACAGACATGCTGTGATGTCATAGACCAGAACATTCTATCTGTCTAGTCTAGACTCCCTCTCACACAGACATGCTGTGATGTCATAGACCAGAACATTCTATCTGTCTAGTCTAGACTCCCTCTCACACAGACATGCTGTGATGTCATAGACCAGAACATTCTATCTGTCTAGTCTAGACTCCCTCTCACACCAGAACATTATATCTGTCTAGTCTAGACTCCCTCTCACACCAGAACATTCTATCTGTCTAGTCTAGACTCCCTCTCACACACAGAACATTCTATCTGTCCAGTCTAGACTCCCTCTCACACACAGAACATTCTATCTGTCTAGTCTAGACTCCCTCTCACACACAGAACATTCTATCTGTCTAGTCTAGACTCCCTCTCACACACAGAACATTCTATCTGTCTAGTCTAGACTCCCTCTCACACAGACATGCTGTGATGTCATAGACCAGAACATTCTATCTGTCTAGTCTAGACTCCCTCCCACACAGACATGCTGTGATGTCATAGACCAGAACATTCTATCTGTCTAGTCTAGACTCCCTCTCACACAGACATGCTGTGATGTCATAGACCAGAACATTCTATCTGTCTAGTCTAGACTCCCTCTCACACAGACATGCTGTGATGTCATAGACCAGAACATTCTATCTGTCTAGTCTAGACTCCCTCTCACACAGACATGTTGTGATGTCATAGACCAGAACATTCTATCTGTCTAGTCTAGACTCCCTCTCACACAGACATGCTGTGATGTCATAGACCAGAACATTCTATCTGTCTAGTCTAGACTCCCTCTCACACCAGAACATTCTATCTGTCTAGTCTAGACTCCCTCTCACACCAGAACATTCTATCTGTCTAGTCTAGACCCCCTCTCACACGAGAACATTCTATCTGTCTAGTCTAGACTCCCTCTCACACACAGAACATTATATCTGTCTAGTCTAGACTCCCTCTCACACACAGAACATTCTATCTGTCTAGTCTAGACTCCCTCTCACACAGACATGCTGTGATGTCATAGACCAGAACATTCTATCTGTCTAGTCTAGACTCCCTCTCACACAGACATGCTGTGATGTCATAGACCAGAACATTCTATCTGTCTAGTCTAGACTCCCTCTCACACAGACATGCTGTGATGTCATAGACCAGAACATTCAATCTGTCTAGTCTAGACTCCCTCTCACACAGACATGCTGTGATGTCATAGACCAGAACATTCTATCTGTCTAGTCTAGACTCCCTCTCACACAGACATGCTGTGATGTCATAGACCAGAACATTCTATCTGTCTAGTCTAGACTCCCTCTCACAAAGACATGCTGTGATGTCATAGACCAGAACATTCTATCTGTCTAGTCTAGACTCCCTCTCACACAGACATGCTGTGATGTCATAGACCAGAACATTCTATCTGTCTAGTCTAGACTCCCTCTCACACCAGAACATTCTATCTGTCTAGTCTAGACTCCCTCTCACACCAGAACATTCTATCTGTCTAGTCTAGACTCCCTCTCACACCAGAACATTCTATCTGTCTAGTCTAGACTCCCTCTCACACACAGAACATTCTATCTGTCTAGTCTAGACTCCCTCTCACACACAGAACATTCTATCTGTCTAGTCTAGACTCCCTCTCACACACAGAACATTCTATCTGTCTAGTCTAGACTCCCTCTCACACACAGAACATTCTATCTGTCTAGTCTAGACTCCCTCTCACACAGACATGCTGTGATGTCATAGACCAGAACATTCTATCTGTCTAGTCTAGACTCCCTCTCACACAGACATGCTGTGATGTCATAGACCAGAACATTCTATCTGTCTAGTCTAGACTCCCTCTCACACAGACATGTTGTGATGTCATAGACCAGAACATTCTATCTGTCTAGTCTAGACTCCCTCTCACACAGACATGCTGTGATGTCATAGACCAGAACATTCTATCTGTCTAGTCTAGACTCCCTCTCACACCAGAACATTCTATCTGTCTAGTCTAGACTCCCTCTCACACCAGAACATTCTATCTGTCTTGTCTAGACTCCCTCTCACACACAGAACATTCTATCTGTCTAGTCTAGACTCCCTCTCACACACAGAACATTCTATCTGTCTAGTCTAGACTCCCTCTCACACACAGAACATTCTATCTGTCTAGTCTAGACTCGCTCTCACACAGACATGCTGTGATGTCATAGACCAGAACATTCTATCTGTCTAGTCTAGACTCCCTCTCACACAGACATGCTGTGATGTCATAGACCAGAACATTCTATCTGTCTAGTCTAGACTCCCTCTCACACAGACATGCTGTGATGTCATAGACCAGAACATTCTATCTGTCTAGTCTAGACTCCCTCTCACACAGACATGCTGTGATGTCATAGACCAGAAAGTTTTATCTGTCTAGTCTAGACTCCCTCTCACACAGACATGCTGTGATGTCATAGACCAGAACATTCTATCTGTCTAGTCTAGACTCCCTCTCACACAGACATGCTGTGATGTCATAGACCAGAACATTCTATCTGTCTAGTCTAGACTCCCTCTCACACAGACATGCTGTGATGTCATAGACCAGAACATTCTATCTGTCTAGTCTAGACTCCCTCTCACACAGACATGCTGTGATGTCATAGACCAGAACATTCTATCTGTCTAGTCTAGACTCCCTCTCACACAGACATGCTGTGATGTCATAGACCAGAACATTCTATCTGTCTAGTCTAGACTCCCTCTCACACAGACATGCTGTGATGTCATAGACCAGAACATTCTATCTGTCTAGTCTAGACTCCCTCTCACAAAGACATGCTGTGATGTCATAGACCAGAACATTCTATCTGTCTAGTCTAGACTCCCTCTCACACAGACATGCTGTGATGTCATAGACCAGAACATTCTATCTGTCTAGTCTAGACTCCCTCTCACACCAGAACATTCTATCTGTCTAGTCTAGACTCCCTCTCACACCAGAACATTCTATCTGTCTAGTCTAGACTCCCTCTCACACCAGAACATTCTATCTGTCTAGTCTAGACTCCCTCTCACACACAGAACATTCTATCTGTCTAGTCTAGACTCCCTCTCACACACAGAACATTCTATCTGTCTAGTCTAGACTCCCTCTCACACACAGAACATTCTATCTGTCTAGTCTAGACTCCCTCTCACACACAGAACATTCTATCTGTCTAGTCTAGACTCCCTCTCACACAGACATGCTGTGATGTCATAGACCAGAACATTCTATCTGTCTAGTCTAGACTCCCTCTCACACAGACATGCTGTGATGTCATAGACCAGAACATTCTATCTGTCTAGTCTAGACTCCCTCTCACACAGACATGCTGTGATGTCATAGACCAGAACATTCTATCTGTCTAGTCTAGACTCCCTCTCACACAGACATGCTGTGATGTCATAGACCAGAACATTCTATCTGTCTAGTCTAGACTCCCTCTCACACCAGAACATTATATCTGTCTAGTCTAGACTCCCTCTCACACCAGAACATTCTATCTGTCTAGTCTAGACTCCCTCTCACACACAGAACATTCTATCTGTCCAGTCTAGACTCCCTCTCACACACAGAACATTCTATCTGTCTAGTCTAGACTCCCTCTCACACACAGAACATTCTATCTGTCTAGTCTAGACTCCCTCTCACACACAGAACATTCTATCTGTCTAGTCTAGACTCCCTCTCACACAGACATGCTGTGATGTCATAGACCAGAACATTCTATCTGTCTAGTCTAGACTCCCTCCCACACAGACATGCTGTGATGTCATAGACCAGAACATTCTATCTGTCTAGTCTAGACTCCCTCTCACACAGACATGCTGTGATGTCATAGACCAGAACATTCTATCTGTCTAGTCTAGACTCCCTCTCACACAGACATGCTGTGATGTCATAGACCAGAACATTCTATCTGTCTAGTCTAGACTCCCTCTCACACAGACATGTTGTGATGTCATAGACCAGAACATTCTATCTGTCTAGTCTAGACTCCCTCTCACACAGACATGCTGTGATGTCATAGACCAGAACATTCTATCTGTCTAGTCTAGACTCCCTCTCACACCAGAACATTCTATCTGTCTAGTCTAGACTCCCTCTCACACCAGAACATTCTATCTGTCTAGTCTAGACCCCCTCTCACACGAGAACATTCTATCTGTCTAGTCTAGACTCCCTCTCACACACAGAACATTATATCTGTCTAGTCTAGACTCCCTCTCACACACAGAACATTCTATCTGTCTAGTCTAGACTCCCTCTCACACAGACATGCTGTGATGTCATAGACCAGAACATTCTATCTGTCTAGTCTAGACTCCCTCTCACACAGACATGCTGTGATGTCATAGACCAGAACATTCTATCTGTCTAGTCTAGACTCCCTCTCACACAGACATGCTGTGATGTCATAGACCAGAACATTCAATCTGTCTAGTCTAGACTCCCTCTCACACAGACATGCTGTGATGTCATAGACCAGAACATTCTATCTGTCTAGTCTAGACTCCCTCTCACACAGACATGCTGTGATGTCATAGACCAGAACATTCTATCTGTCTAGTCTAGACTCCCTCTCACACCAGAACATTCTATCTGTCTAGTCTAGACTCCCTCTCACACCAGAACATTCTATCTGTCTAGTCTAGACTCCCTCTCACACACAGAACATTATATCTGTCTAGTCTAGACTCCCTCTCACACACAGAACATTCTATCTGTCTAGTCTAGACTCCCTCTCACACACAGAACATTCTATCTGTCTAGTCTAGACTCCCTCTCACACACAGAACATTCTATCTGTCTAGTCTAGACTCCCTCTCACACAGACATGCTGTGATGTCATAGACCAGAACATTCTATCTGTCTAGTCTAGACTCCCTCTCACACAGACATGCTGTGATGTCATAGACCAGAACATTCTATCTGTCTAGTCTAGACTCCCTCCCACACAGACATGCTGTGATGTCATAGACCAGAACATTCTATCTGTCTAGTCTAGACTCCCTCTCACACAGACATGCTGTGATGTCATAGACCAGAACATTCTATCTGTCTAGTCTAGACTCCCTCTCACACACAGAACATTCTATCTGTCTAGTCTAGACTCCCTCTCACACAGACATGCTGTGATGTCATAGACCAGAACATTCTATTTGTCTAGTCTAGACTCCCTCTCACACAGACATGCTGTGATGTCATAGACCAGAACATTCTATCTGTCTAGTCTAGACTCCCTCTCACACCAGAACATTATATCTGTCTAGTCTAGACTCCCTCTCACACCAGAACATTCTATCTGTCTAGTCTAGACTCCCTCTCACTCCAGAACATTCTATCTGTCTAGTCTAGACTCCCTCTCACACACAGAACATTCTATCTGTCTAGTCTAGACTCCCTCTCACACAGACATAATGTGATGTCATAGACCAGAACATTCTATCTGTCTAGTCTAGACTCCCTCTCACACAGACATGCTGTGATGTCATAGACCAGAACATTCTATCTGTCTAGTCTAGACTCCCTCTCACACAGACATGCTGTGATGTCATAGACCAGAACATTCTATCTGTCTAGTCTAGACTCCCTCTCACACAGACATGCTGTGATGTCATAGACCAGAACATTCTATCTGTCTAGTCTAGACTCCCTCTCACACAGACATGCTGTGATGTCATAGACCAGAACATTCTATCTGTCTAGTCTAGACTCCCTCTCACACAGACATGCTGTGATGTCATAGACCAGAACATTCTATCTGTCTAGTCTAGACTCCCTCTCACACAGACATGCTGTGATGTCATAGACCAGAACATTCTATCTGTCTAGTCTAGACTCCCTCTCACACAGACATGCTGTGATGTCATAGACCAGAACATTCTATCTGTCTAGTCTAGACTCCCTCTCACACAGACATGCTGTGATGTCATAGACCAGAACATTCTATCTGTCTAGTCTAGACTCCCTCTCACACAGACATGCTGTGATGTCATAGACCAGAACATTCTATCTGTCTAGTCTAGACTCCCTCTCACACAGACATGCTGTGATGTCATAGACCAGAACATTCTATCTGTCTAGTCTAGACTCCCTCTCACACAGACATGCTGTGATGTCATAGACCAGAACATTCTATCTGTCTAGTCTAGACTCCCTCTCACAAAGACATGCTGTGATGTCATAGACCAGAACATTCTATCTGTCTAGTCTAGACTCCCTCTCACACAGACATGCTGTGATGTCATAGACCAGAACATTCTATCTGTCCAGTCTAGACTCCCTCTCACACACAGAACATTCTATCTGTCTAGTCTAGACTCCCTCTCACACACAGAACATTCTATCTGTCTAGTCTAGACTCCCTCTCACACCAGAACATTCTATCTGTCTAGTCTACACTCCCTCTCACACCAGAACATTCTATCTGTCTAGTCTAGACCCCCTCTCACACCAGAACATTCTATCTGTCTAGTCTAGACTCCCTCTCACACACAGAACATTCTATCTGTCTAGTCTAGACTCCCTCTCACACACAGAACATTCTATCTGTCTAGTCTAGACTCCCTCTCACACAGACATGCTGTGATGTCATAGACCAGAACATTCTATCTGTCTAGTCTAGACTCCCTCTCACACAGACATGCTGTGATGTCATAGACCAGAACATTCTATCTGTCTAGTCTAGACTCCCTCTCACACAGACATGCTGTGATGTCATAGACCAGAACATTCTATCTGTCTAGTCTAGACTCCCTCTCACACAGACATGCTGTGATGTCATAGACCAGAACATTCTATCTGTCTAGTCTAGACTCCCTCTCACACAGACATGCTGTGATGTCATAGACCAGAACATTCTATCTGTCTAGTCTAGACTCCCTCTCACACAGACATGCTGTGATGTCATAGACCAGAACATTCTATCTGTCTAGTCTAGACTCCCTCTCACACAGACATGCTGTGATGTCATAGACCAGAACATTCTATCTGTCTAGTCTAGACTCCCTCTCACACAGACATGCTGTGATGTCATAGACCAGAACATTCTATCTGTCTAGTCTAGACTCCCTCTCACACAGACATGCTGTGATGTCATAGACCAGAACATTCTATCTGTCTAGTCTAGACTCCCTCTCACACAGACATGCTGTGATGTAATAGACCAGAACATTCTATCTGTCTAGTCTAGACTCCCTCTCACAAAGACATGCTGTGATGTCATAGACCAGAACATTCTATCTGTCTAGTCTAGACTCCCTCTCACACAGACATGCTGTGATGTCATAGACCAGAACATTCTATCTGTCTAGTCTAGACTCCCTCTCACACCAGAACATTCTATCTGTCTAGTCTAGACTCCCTCTCACACCAGAACATTCTATCTGTCTAGTCTAGACTCCCTCTCACACCAGAACATTCTATCTGTCTAGTCTAGACTCCCTCTCACACACAGAACATTCTATCTGTCTAGTCTAGACTCCCTCTCACACACAGAACATTCTATCTGTCTAGTCTAGACTCCCTCTCACACACAGAACATTCTATCTGTCTAGTCTAGACTCCCTCTCACACACAGAACATTCTATCTGTCTAGTCTAGACTCCCTCTCACACAGACATGCTGTGATGTCATAGACCAGAACATTCTATCTGTCTAGTCTAGACTCCCTCTCACACAGACATGCTGTGATGTCATAGACCAGAACATTCTATCTGTCTAGTCTAGACTCCCTCTCACACAGACATGCTGTGATGTCATAGACCAGAACATTCTATCTGTCTAGTCTAGACTCCCTCTCACACCAGAACATTATATCTGTCTAGTCTAGACTCCCTCTCACACCAGAACATTCTATCTGTCTAGTCTAGACTCCCTCTCACACACAGAACATTCTATCTGTCCAGTCTAGACTCCCTCTCACACAGACATGCTGTGATGTCATAGACCAGAACATTCTATCTGTCTAGTCTAGACTCCCTCTCACACCAGAACATTCTATCTGTCTAGTCTAGACTCCCTCTCACACACAGAACATTCTATCTGTCTAGTCTAGACTCCCTCTCACACACAGAACATTCTATCTGTCTAGTCTAGACTCCCTCTCACACAGACATGCTGTGATGTCATAGACCAAAACATTCTATCTGTCTAGTCTAGACTCCCTCTCACACAGACATGCTGTGATGTCATAGACCAGAACATTCTATCTGTCTAGTCTAGACTCCCTCTCACACAGACATGCTGTGATGTCATAGACCAGAACATTCTATCTGTCTAGTCTAGACTCCCTCTCACACAGACATGCTGTGATGTCATAGACCAGAACATTCAATCTGTCTAGTCTAGACTCCCTCTCACACAGACATGCTGTGATGTCATAGACCAGAACATTCTATCTGTCTAGTCTAGACTCCCTCTCACACAGACATGCTGTGATGTCATAGACCAGAACATTCTATCTGTCTAGTCTAGACTCCCTCTCACACCAGAACATTCTATCTGTCTAGTCTAGACTCCCTCTCACACCAGAACATTCTATCTGTCTAGTCTAGACTCCCTCTCACACACAGAACATTATATCTGTCTAGTCTAGACTCCCTCTCACACACAGAACATTCTATCTGTCTAGTCTAGACTCCCTCTCACACACAGAACATTCTATCTGTCTAGTCTAGACTCCCTCTCACACACAGAACATTCTATCTGTCTAGTCTAGACTCCCTCTCACACAGACATGCTGTGATGTCATAGACCAGAACATTCTATCTGTCTAGTCTAGACTCCCTCCCACACAGACATGCTGTGATGTCATAGACCAGAACATTCTATCTGTCTAGTCTAGACTCCCTCTCACACAGACATGCTGTGATGTCATAGACCAGAACATTCTATCTGTCTAGTCTAGACTCCCTCTCACACCAGAACATTCTATCTGTCTAGTCTAGACTCCCTCTCACACACAGAACATTCTATCTGTCTAGTCTAGACTCCCTCTCACACACAGAACATTCTATCTGTCTAGTCTAGACTCCCTCTCACACAGACATGCTGTGATGTCATAGACCAAAACATTCTATCTGTCTAGTCTAGACTCCCTCTCACACAGACATGCTGTGATGTCATAGACCAGAACATTCTATCTGTCTAGTCTAGACTCCCTCTCACACAGACATGCTGTGATGTCATAGACCAGAACATTCTATCTGTCTAGTCTAGACTCCCTCTCACACAGACATGCTGTGATGTCATAGACCAGAACATTCAATCTGTCTAGTCTAGACTCCCTCTCACACAGACATGCTGTGATGTCATAGACCAGAACATTCTATCTGTCTAGTCTAGACTCCCTCTCACACAGACATGCTGTGATGTCATAGACCAGAACATTCTATCTGTCTAGTCTAGACTCCCTCTCACACCAGAACATTCTATCTGTCTAGTCTAGACTCCCTCTCACACCAGAACATTCTATCTGTCTAGTCTAGACTCCCTCTCACACACAGAACATTATATCTGTCTAGTCTAGACTCCCTCTCACACACAGAACATTCTATCTGTCTAGTCTAGACTCCCTCTCACACACAGAACATTCTATCTGTCTAGTCTAGACTCCCTCTCACACACAGAACATTCTATCTGTCTAGTCTAGACTCCCTCTCACACAGACATGCTGTGATGTCATAGACCAGAACATTCTATCTGTCTAGTCTAGACTCCCTCCCACACAGACATGCTGTGATGTCATAGACCAGAACATTCTATCTGTCTAGTCTAGACTCCCTCTCACACAGACATGCTGTGATGTCATAGACCAGAACATTCTATCTGTCTAGTCTAGACTCCCTCTCACACAGACATGCTGTGATGTCATAGACCAGAACATTCTATCTGTCTAGTCTAGACTCCCTCTCACACAGACATGCTGTGATGTCATAGACCAGAACATTCTATCTGTCTAGTCTAGACTCCCTCTCACACAGACATGCTGTGATGTCATAGACCAGAACATTCTATCTGTCTAGTCTAGACTCCCTCTCACACAGACATGCTGTGATGTCATAGACCAGAACATTCTATCTGTCTAGTCTAGACTCCCTCTCACACCTGAACATTCTATCTGTCTAGTCTAGACTCCCTCTCACACACAGAACATTCTATCTGTCTAGTCTAGACTCCCTCTCACACAGACATGCTGTGATGTCATAGACCAGAACATTCTATCTGTCTAGTCTAGACTCCCTCTCACACAGACATGCTGTGATGTCATAGACCAGAACATTCTATCTGTCTAGTCTAGACTCCCTCTCACACAGAAATGCTGTGATGTCATAGACCAGAACATTCTATCTGTCTAGTCTAGACTCCCTCTCACACAGACATGCTGTGATGTCATAGACCAGAACATTCTATCTGTCTAGTCTAGACTCCCTCTCACACAGACATGCTGTGATGTCATAGACCAGAACATTCTATCTGTCTAGTCTAGACTCCCTCTCACACAGACATGCTGTGATGTCATAGACCAGAACATTCTATCTGTCTAGTCTAGACTCCCTCTCACAAAGACATGCTGTGATGTCATAGACCAGAACATTCTATCTGTCTAGTCTAGACTCCCTCTCACACAGACATGCTGTGATGTCATAGACCAGAACATTCTATCTGTCTAGTCTAGACTCCCTCTCACACCAGAACATTCTATCTGTCTAGTCTAGACTCCCTCTCACACCAGAACATTCTATCTGTCTAGTCTAGACTCCCTCTCACACCAGAACATTCTATCTGTCTAGTCTAGACTCCCTCTCACACACAGAACATTCTATCTGTCTAGTCTAGACTCCCTCTCACACACAGAACATTCTATCTGTCTAGTCTAGACTCCCTCTCACACCAGAACATTCTATCTGTCTAGTCTAGACCCCCTCTCACACGAGAACATTCTATCTGTCTAGTCTAGACTCCCTCTCACACACAGAACATTCTATCTGTCTAGTCTAGACTCCCTCTCACACAGACATGCTGTGATGTCATAGACCAGAACATTCTATCTGTCTAGTCTAGACTCCCTCTCACACAGACATGCTGTGATGTCATAGACCAGAACATTCTATCTGTCTAGTCTAGACTCCCTCTCACACAGACATGCTGTGATGTCATAGACCAGAACATTCTATCTGTCTAGTCTAGACTCCCTCTCACACCAGAACATTATATCTGTCTAGTCTAGACTCCCTCTCACACCAGAACATTCTATCTGTCTAGTCTAGACTCCCTCTCACACACAGAACATTCTATCTGTCCAGTCTAGACTCCCTCTCACACACAGAACATTCTATCTGTCTAGTCTAGACTCCCTCTCACACACAGAACATTCTATCTGTCTAGTCTAGACTCCCTCTCACACACAGAACATTCTATCTGTCTAGTCTAGACTCCCTCTGACACAGACATGCTGTGATGTCATAGACCAGAACATTCTATCTGTCTAGTCTAGACTCCCTCTCACACAGACATGCTGTGATGTCATAGACCAGAACATTCTATCTGTCTAGTCTAGACTCCCTCTCACACCAGAACATTCTATCTGTCTAGTCTAGACTCCCTCTCACACCAGAACATTCTATCTGTCTAGTCTAGACTCCCTCTCACACACAGAACATTATATCTGTCTAGTCTAGACTCCCTCTCACACACAGAACATTCTATCTGTCTAGTCTAGACTCCCTCTCACACACAGAACATTCTATCTGTCTAGTCTAGACTCCCTCTCACACACAGAACATTCTATCTGTCTAGTCTAGACTCCCTCTCACACAGACATGCTGTGACGTCATAGACCAGAACATTCTATCTGTCTAGTCTAGACTCCCTCCCACACAGACATGCTGTGATGTCATAGACCAGAACATTCTATCTGTCTAGTCTAGACTCCCTCTCACACAGACATGCTGTGATGTCATAGACCAGAACATTCTATCTGTCTAGTCTAGACTCCCTCTCACACAGACATGCTGTGATGTCATAGACCAGAACATTCTATCTGTCTAGTCTAGACTCCCTCTCACACAGACATGTTGTGATGTCATAGACCAGAACATTCTATCTGTCTAGTCTAGACTCCCTCTCACACAGACATGCTGTGATGTCATAGACCAGAACATTCTATCTGTCTAGTCTAGACTCCCTCTCACACCAGAACATTCTATCTGTCTAGTCTAGACTCCCTCTCACACCAGAACATTCTATCTGTCTAGTCTAGACCCCCTCTCACACGAGAACATTCTATCTGTCTAGTCTAGACTCCCTCTCACACACAGAACATTCTATCTGTCTAGTCTAGACTCCCTCTCACACAGACATGCTGTGATGTCATAGACCAGAACATTCTATCTGTCTAGTCTAGACTCCCTCTCACACAGACATGCTGTGATGTCATAGACCAGAACATTCTATCTGTCTAGTCTAGACTCCCTCTCACACAGACATGCTGTGATGTCATAGACCAGAACATTCTATCTGTCTAGTCTAGACTCCCTCTCACACCAGAACATTATATCTGTCTAGTCTAGACTCCCTCTCACACCAGAACATTCTATCTGTCTAGTCTAGACTCCCTCTCACACACAGAACATTCTATCTGTCCAGTCTAGACTCCCTCTCACACACAGAACATTCTATCTGTCTAGTCTAGACTCCCTCTCACACACAGAACATTCTATCTGTCTAGTCTAGACTCCCTCTCACACACAGAACATTCTATCTGTCTAGTCTAGACTCCCTCTCACACAGACATGCTGTGATGTCATAGACCAGAACATTCTATCTGTCTAGTCTAGACTCCCTCTCACACAGACATGCTGTGATGTCATAGACCAGAACATTCTATCTGTCTAGTCTAGACTCCCTCTCACACAGACATGCTGTGATGTCATAGACCAGAACATTCTATCTGTCTAGTCTAGACTCCCTCTCACACCAGAACATTCTATCTGTCTAGTCTAGACTCCCTCTCACACCAGAACATTCTATCTGTCTAGTCTAGACTCCCTCTCACACACAGAACATTATATCTGTCTAGTCTAGACTCCCTCTCACACACAGAACATTCTATCTGTCTAGTCTAGACTCCCTCTCACACACAGAACATTCTATCTGTCTAGTCTAGACTCCCTCTCACACACAGAACATTCTATCTGTCTAGTCTAGACTCCCTCTCACACAGACATGCTGTGACGTCATAGACCAGAACATTCTATCTGTCTAGTCTAGACTCCCTCCCACACAGACATGCTGTGATGTCATAGACCAGAACATTCTATCTGTCTAGTCTAGACTCCCTCTCACACAGACATGCTGTGATGTCATAGACCAGAACATTCTATCTGTCTAGTCTAGACTCCCTCTCACACAGACATGCTGTGATGTCATAGACCAGAACATTCTATCTGTCTAGTCTAGACTCCCTCTCACACAGACATGTTGTGATGTCATAGACCAGAACATTCTATCTGTCTAGTCTAGACTCCCTCTCACACAGACATGCTGTGATGTCATAGACCAGAACATTCTATCTGTCTAGTCTAGACTCCCTCTCACACCAGAACATTCTATCTGTCTAGTCTAGACTCCCTCTCACACCAGAACATTCTATCTGTCTAGTCTAGACCCCCTCTCACACGAGAACATTCTATCTGTCTAGTCTAGACTCCCTCTCACACACAGAACATTCTATCTGTCTAGTCTAGACTCCCTCTCACACAGACATGCTGTGATGTCATAGACCAGAACATTCTATCTGTCTAGTCTAGACTCCCTCTCACACAGACATGCTGTGATGTCATAGACCAGAACATTCTATCTGTCTAGTCTAGACTCCCTCTCACACAGACATGCTGTGATGTCATAGACCAGAACATTCTATCTGTCTAGTCTAGACTCCCTCTCACACCAGAACATTATATCTGTCTAGTCTAGACTCCCTCTCACACCAGAACATTCTATCTGTCTAGTCTAGACTCCCTCTCACACACAGAACATTCTATCTGTCCAGTCTAGACTCCCTCTCACACACAGAACATTCTATCTGTCTAGTCTAGACTCCCTCTCACACACAGAACATTATATCTGTCTAGTCTAGACTCCCTCTCACACACAGAACATTCTATCTGTCTAGTC
Source organism: Nansenia antarctica (assembly GCF_963989245.1). NCBI lineage: Eukaryota > Metazoa > Chordata > Actinopteri > Argentiniformes > Microstomatidae > Nansenia > Nansenia antarctica. The sequence continues at coordinate 37,472,091 of NC_137680.1, forward strand.
TAGACTCCCTCTCACACAGACATGCTGTGATGTCATAGACCAGAACATTCTATCTGTCTAGTCTAGACTCCCTCTCACACAGACATGCTGTGATGTCATAGACCAGAACATTCAATCTGTCTAGTCTAGACTCCCTCTCACACAGACATGCTGTGATGTCATAGACCAGAACATTCTATCTGTCTAGTCTAGACTCCCTCTCACACAGACATGCTGTGATGTCATAGACCAGAACATTCTATCTGTCTAGTCTAGACTCCCTCTCACACCAGAACATTCTATCTGTCTAGTCTAGACTCCCTCTCACACACAGAACATTATATCTGTCTAGTCTAGACTCCCTCTCACACACAGAACATTCTATCTGTCTAGTCTAGACTCCCTCTCACACACAGAACATTCTATCTGTCTAGTCTAGACTCCCTCTCACACACAGAACATTCTATCTGTCTAGTCTAGACTCCCTCTCACACAGACATGCTGTGATGTCATAGACCAGAACATTCTATCTGTCTAGTCTAGACTCCCTCCCACACAGACATGCTGTGATGTCATAGACCAGAACATTCTATCTGTCTAGTCTAGACTCCCTCTCACACAGACATGCTGTGATGTCATAGACCAGAACATTCTATCTGTCTAGTCTAGACTCCCTCTCACACACAGAACATTCTATCTGTCTAGTCTAGACTCCCTCTCACACAGACATGCTGTGATGTCATAGACCAGAACATTCTATTTGTCTAGTCTAGACTCCCTCTCACACAGACATGCTGTGATGTCATAGACCAGAACATTCTATCTGTCTAGTCTAGACTCCCTCTCACACAGACATGCTGTGATGTCATAGACCAGAACATTCTATCTGTCTAGTCTAGACTCCCTCTCACACCAGAACATTATATCTGTCTAGTCTAGACTCCCTCTCACACCAGAACATTCTATCTGTCTAGTCTAGACTCCCTCTCACTCCAGAACATTCTATCTGTCTAGTCTAGACTCCCTCTCACACACAGAACATTATATCTGTCTAGTCTAGACTCCCTCTCACACACAGAACATTCTATCTGTCTAGTCTAGACTCCCTCTCACACAGACATAATGTGATGTCATAGACCAGAACATTCTATCTGTCTAGTCTAGACTCCCTCTCACACAGACATGCTGTGATGTCATAGACCAGAACATTCTATCTGTCTAGTCTAGACTCCCTCTCACCCCAGAACATTCTATCTGTCTAGTCTAGACTCCCTCTCACACCAGAACATTCTATCTGTCTAGTCTAGACTCCCTCTCACACCAGAACATTCTATCTGTCTAGTCTAGACTCCCTCTCACACACAGAACATTCTATCTGTCTAGTCTAGACTCCCTCTCACACACAGAACATTCTATCTGTCGAGTCTAGACTCCCTCTCACACAGACATAATGTGATGTCATAGACCAGAACATTCTATCTGTCTAGTCTAGACTCCCTCTCACACAGACATGATGTGATGTCATAGACCAGAACATTCTATCTGTCTAGTCTAGACTCCCTCTCACCCCAGAACATTCTATCTGTCTAGTCTAGACTCCCTCTCACACCAGAACATTCTATCTGTCTAGTCTAGACTCCCTCTCACACCAGAACATTCTATCTGTCTAGTCTAGACTCCCTCTCACACACAGAACATTCTATCTGTCTAGTCTAGACTCCCTCTCACACACAGAACATTCTATCTGTCTAGTCTAGACTCCCTCTCACACACAGAATATTCTATCTGTCTAGTCTAGACTCCCTCTCACACAGACATGCTGTGATGTCATAGACCAGAACATTCTATCTGTCTAGTCTAGACTCCCTCTCACACAGACATGCTGTGATGTCATAGACCAGAACATTCTATCTGTCTAGTCTAGACTCCCTCTCACCCCAGAACATTCTATCTGTCTAGTCTAGACTCCCTCTCACACACAGAACATTCTATCTGTCTAGTCTAGACTCCCTCTCACACACAGAACATTCTATCTGTCTAGTCTAGACTCCCTCTCACACAGACATAATGTGATGTCATAGACCAGAACATTCTATCTGTCTAGTCTAGACTCCCTCTCACACAGACATGATGTGATGTCATAGACCAGAACATTCTATCTGTCTAGTCTAGACTCCCTCTCACCCCAGAACATTCTATCTGTCTAGTCTAGACTCCCTCTCACACCAGAACATTCTATCTGTCTAGTCTAGACTCCCTCTCACACCAGAACATTCTATCTGTCTAGTCTAGACTCCCTCTCACACACAGAACATTCTATCTGTCTAGTCTAGACTCCCTCTCACACACAGAACATTCTATCTGTCTAGTCTAGACTCCCTCTCACACAGACATGCTGTGATGTCATAGACCAGAACATTCTATCTGTCTAGTCTAGACTCCCTCTCACACAGACATGCTGTGATGTCATAGACCAGAACATTCTATCTGTCTAGTCTAGACTCCCTCTCACACAGACATGCTGTGATGTCATAGACCAGAACATTCTATCTGTCTAGTCTAGACTCCCTCTCACACAGACATGCTGTGATGTCATAGACCAGAACATTCTATCTGTCTAGTCTAGACTCCCTCTCACACAGACATGCTGTGATGTCATAGACCAGAACATTCTATCTGTCTAGTCTAGACTCCCTCTCACACCAGAACATTCTATCTGTCTAGTCTAGACTCCCTCTCACACCAGAACATTCTATCTGTCTAGTCTAGACTCCCTCTGACACACAGAACATTCTATCTGTCTAGTCTAGACTCCCTCTCACACACAGAACATTCTATCTGTCTAATCTAGACTCCCTCTCACACACAGAACATTCTATCTGTCTAGTCTAGACTCCCTCTCACACACAGAACATTCTATCTGTCTAGTCTAGACTCCCTCTCACACAGACATGCTGTGATGTCATAGACCAGAACATTCTATCTGTCTAGTCTAGACTCCCTCTCACACAGACATAATGTGATGTCATAGACCAGAACATTCTATCTGTCTAGTCTTGACTCCCTCTCACACAGACATGCTGTGATTTCATAGACCAGAACATTCTATCTGTCTAGTCTAGACTCCCTCTCACACACAGAACATTCTATCTGTCTAGTCTAGACTCCCTCTCACACACAGAACATTCTATCTGTCTAGTCTAGACTCCCTCTCACACAGACTGTAAGGGTTGGGGAAGCGACCTTATTGTGGAGCGACCCTTTGGCGCCCTCTGGTGTTTTATGTATGCATTTGTCTGTCCTAATTAACTGATTTGTACCTGGTGTGTGTTGTTTGGCTGTGGCTATTTAGATCCCTCTGTTTCCCCTCTGGTTGTCGGTTGTTCACTTCATGTTGCGTTTGTTATATGTATACGATTCTTCTTAGCCTTATTGTTCCTCGCCGGATTAGGAAATAAGTATAGTTGACGATTGTAAGTACATTGCTCTGCCTTGTTCCTGTTATTATTTAAAACGTTTATCGGAGACTTGTTTTCTCCTCTTTCGTTTATTCGCTTACTGTGCGGTTATTATTTGTTCCGTTTACTCAAAATAAAGAGTACCGTTATTATTTATTATACTCCTGCTTCCGTCTACTCTGTTCTACTCTGCGCCTGGGTCCAAACACATTACCCCATCGTAACAGAACAACCGACCATTATGGACCCAGCAGATGTAGAGCAGATTCGCACGGTGCTGAATACCCAGGGGGCTATGGTAGCCCAGCAGGAGCGGAACCAGCTGGCGATGTTTGCGGAGATCGAAAAGCTGACCATCGCCGTGACTAGCCTGGTGGCCGCTCAGGCCAACCCCACTCCACCAGCGGCAGCAGCAGCAGCAGCTATGCCTCCTCTACCGCCGGTGACCACGCGGGAACCCCGACTACCTCCTCCCGAACGCTATGATGGACGTCCAGAGGGCTGCAGAGAGTTCCTGACTCAGTGTTCACTGATCTTCAGCCTGCAGCCCCTGTCCTTCCCCACCGAGCACTCCCGAGTGGCCTACATCATCACCCTGTTGACGGGCCGTGCCCTGTCCTGGGCCACGGCCGAGTGGGAGAGTCAGTCGCCGGCGTGCTCCGACGCTACAGCATTCACCCGGGAGTTACGCAAAATATTCGACACCTCCCGGGTGATATCGGGGCACGAAGCCGGTCGGCGGCTCACGGCGTGTCGACAGGGGGATCGCTCGGTGGCGGATTATTCCATCGAGTTCCGCACTCTAGCTAGGGAGGCGGGTTGGGAGGAGAAGGCCCTGGCCGTACTCTATACCCAGGGGCTCTCGGAGGCGATGAAAGACCAACTTGCCCTCCGGGACCTCCCAGAGCGGCTAGACGGCGTAGTGGAGCTCTCGGTGCGTGTGGACAATCGGCGCCGAGAGCGATCACGTGAGAGGGGCTCCTCGAGGGGCGCTCCGTTCCAACCTCCTCCTGCTAGGGAGGCGACTCGACGGTTCCCGGAGGAGACCACGGAGGAGGAGGAGGCCATGCAGCTGGGCGCAACACACCTCTCCAGCACAGAGAGGCGGCGTCGGCTGGACGAGCGGCGCTGCTTCCGTTGCGGTCGCAAGGGTCACCGCTACAGTGCCTGTCCAGGGACCTCGGGAAACGGGGCAGCCCGCTAGTATCGGGAGGGGTATTAGCGGGTAGGGACATACCCTCGGGTTTCAATGACCCACGAACCTTTTTTTCTGTTAAGGTGCGGTGGGGACACTGTACCCAGCGAGTTCGGGCTCTGGTGGACTCAGGGGCAGCGGGGAATTTAATGCACGAAGGCCTGGCCTGGGGGTGGGGGGTTCCTTTGGAAGAATTGAAAGAACCCGTTCCTGTTCGAGCCCTAGACGGCCGGCCATTGGGGTCGGGGATCATTACCCAGCGCACTATGCCTGTACATATCCAGGTGGGAGGGGGTCGTTGGGAACTCATACGATTTTTTATTGTGGCCTCTCCTGATTGCCCTATTGTGTTAGGTCACCCCTGGTTAGCTTCTCTCAACCCCCGCATTGACTGGTCCACAGGTCGACTCTCCCTCGAAGCAGGCTCCGTCACAGTGCGTACTGAGTCTCCGCCCACGACTCTCGCATCCCCGTTGCAGCCCCAGTTCTCGCCTCTCCCCCTTTCCACCCCTCTTCCTAATTCCCCTGGCCCTGCTTCGCCTTCCAGCCCCGACCTGACAGGGGTGCCTCAGATATATTGGGACCTGGGGGAAGTGTTCAGTAAATCTCGGGCCGAGAAATTACCCCTCCATAGACCCTATGACTGTGCCATCAATCTGCTGCCGGGTACTGTGCCGCCGCGGGGACGCCTGTTTTCCCTCTCTCGCCCGGAGAATCTCTCCATGAATAAATACATAGAGGAAGCACTGGCCGCGGGTCATATCCGTCCTTCCACCTCGCCCGCTGGCGCAGGCTTCTTCTTTGTGGCAAAGAAAGACGGGGGACAGCGTCCCTGCATCGATTACCGCGGTCTAAATGACATTTCCATAAAGAATCGCTATCCCCTGCCCCTCATGGATACCGCCTTTGAGTCACTGCAAGGAGCAAGGGTGTTTACCAAACTGGATTTACGCAATGCATACAACCTGGTGAGGATGAGGGAGGGGGACGAGTGGAAGACGGCTTTTAACACGCCTAACGGACATTATGAGTATTTAGTCATGCCCTTTGGTCTCGCTAATGCACCCGCAGTATTTCAAGCACTAGTCAACGACGTACTGCGGGATTTGATTGGTCATTCGGTTTTTGTGTACCTTGACGATATCCTCATTTTTTCCAAAGACATTACTCAACATCAACGTCATGTCCGTCAAGTCCTCCAGCGCCTCCTCCACCACCAGTTATTTGTCAAGGCAGAGAAATGTGTCTTTCACGCCGACACAGTGTCATTCCTGGGGTTCATTATAACACAGGGGGATTTAAGCATGGACCCTGCCAAGGTTAGTGCGGTGTTAGACTGGCCCCGCCCCTCCTCTTTGAAACAGTTACAGCGGTTCCTAGGGTTTGCTAATTTTTATAGACGCTTTATCCGCAATTTTAGTGCCCTAGCTGCCCCTTTAACTGCCCTCACCAGGTCTACCCTCCGTACGTTCGCCTGGTCCTCGGAGGCGGAGGCCGCCTTCGTGGACCTCAAGCAACGGTTCACCTCTGCTCCGGTCCTAGCCCATCCGGACTCGGAAGTACCATTCCTGGTGGAGGTGGACGCCTCAGATCTCGCGGTGGGGGCGGTGCTCTCCCAGAGGTGCAGGAAGGATGGGAAGGTACATCCCTGCGCTTTTTTCTCACGTCGGCTGTCCCCGGCCGAGTGTAATTATGACGTAGGAAACCGGGAGCTGCTGGCCATTAAATTGGCTTTGGAGGAGTGGAGGCAGTGGCTGGAGGGGGCCGCACAGCCGTTTGTGGTGTGGACGGACCACAAGAACCTGGCCTACATCCAGGGGGCTAAGCGCCTCAATTCGCGTCAAGCCAGGTGGGCGCTGTTTTTTACACGCTTCCAATTTTCCATCTCCTTTAGGCCGGGGTCCAAAAACGTCAAGCCGGACGCCCTCTCCCGGCAGTTCGATCCGGCGGACCGGGAGGAAAAACCCCACCCCATTGTTCCGGAGACCCTTATTGTTGCCCCTGTGTCGTGGGGGATCGCTAAAGTGGTGAGAGCGGCGCTCAGGCGGGAGCCGGATCCGGGGGGAGGACCCCCGGGGAGGCTGTATGTTCCCAAGACTGCGCGCTCACGGCTGCTGCAATGGGCGCATGCGTCGCCCCTCACTAGCCACCCCGGGGCTGCCAGGACCCTGGACTTTATTCGCAGGAGGTTCTAGTGGCCCACAGCGGAGAGGGATACGCGTGCCTTTGTGGCAGCCTGTCCTGTGTGTGCGCGCAGCAAGACATCTCGCCAGCCTTCAGCGGGGCTACTCCGACCCCTCCCCATCCCCAAACGCCCCTGGTCCCACATCTCCCTTGACTTTATTTCAGGTCTCCCTCCCTCTGACGGGTTCACTACCATCTTGGTGGTAGTGGACCGTTTCTCCAAGGCGGCCCACTTCATCCCCCTCCTCAAACTCCCCTCGGCCCGAGAGACGGCCGACCTGGTGGTGCAGCACATCTTCCGGGTGCATGGTCTCCCGCAGGACATGGTGTCGGATCGGGGTCCTCAGTTCGCTTCCAGGTTCTGGAAGGCGTTCGCAACCAGCCTCGGCGCCTCCGTCAGCCTGTCCTCCGGTTTCCATCCACAGTCCAATGGGCAGACGGAGCGTGTCAACCAGGACCTGGAAGGCGTGCTGAGGTGCTACGTCTCCGGCAATCCGGCGACGTGGAGTCGGCGACTGGCGTGGGCGGAATACGCCCACAACACCCTCCTCTGCTCATCCACTGGCCTATCCCCCTTTCAGTGCCAATATGGCTATCAACCCCCCCTATTCCCTGAGCAGGAGGAGGAGGCGGAGGTGCCCTCCGTCCAAGCCCACGTCGGTCGCTGTCGCCGGACCTGGAGGCGGGTGAGGGCGGCGCTTCAGCGGGCGTCGGCTCGGTCCCAGCTTCAGGCCAACCGCAGGCGTCGCCCGGCCCCGATCTTTCGCCCGGGGCAGAAGGTGTGGCTCTCGACCCGGGACCTTCCCCTCCGGGTCGAGTCCAGGAAGCTAGCGCCCCGGTTCGTGGGTCCGTTCAAAGTGGTGCGGCGGGTGAACCCGGTGGCGTATAGACTACTACTCCCACCTTCCATGCGGGTTCACCCGACCTTTCATGTGTCCCTACTGAAACCCTTCGTCACTTGCCCCATGTCCCCACCACCCCCCCCTGTTCCCCCGCCACGCATCATTGATGGACAGACTGTTTATACAGTACGGAGGATTATGGATTGCCGGCGGAGGGGTAGGGGCTTACAGTTTTTGGTGGATTGGGAGGGGTATGGGCCGGAGGAACGGTCCTGGGTGCCTCAGAGGGACATATTGGACCCAAAACTAATTACAGACTTCCGCCAACTACATCCTGAGGCACCCAGGTGAACGGCAGGTGCCGTTCGTCGGGGGGGGATACTGTAAGGGTTGGGGAAGCGACCTTATTGTGGAGCGACCCTTTGGCGCCCTCTGGTGTTTTATGTATGCATTTGTCTGTCCTAATTAACTGATTTGTACCTGGTGTGTGTTGTTTGGCTGTGGCTATTTAGATCCCTCTGTTTCCCCTCTGGTTGTCGGTTGTTCACTTCATGTTGCGTTTGTTATATGTATACGATTCTTCTTAGCCTTATTGTTCCTCGCCGGATTAGGAAATAAGTATAGTTGACGATTGTAAGTACATTGCTCTGCCTTGTTCCTGTTATTATTTAAAACGTTTATCGGAGACTTGTTTTCTCCTCTTTTGTTTATTCGCTTACTGTGCGGTTATTATTTGTTCCATTTACTCAAAATAAAGAGTACCGTTATTATTTATTATACTCCTGCTTCCGTCTACTCTGTTCTACTCTGCGCCTGGGTCCAAACACATTACCCCATCGTAACAACAGACATGCTGTGATGTCATAGACCAGAAAATTATATCTGTCTAGTCTAGACTCCCTCTCACACAGACATGCTGTGATGTCATAGACCAGAACATTCTATCTGTCTAGTCTAGACTCCCTCTCACACAGACATGCTGTGATGTCATAGACCAGAACATTCTATCTGTCTAGTCTAGACTCCCTCTCACACCAGAACATTCTATCTGTCTAGTCTAGACTCCCTCTCACACCAGAACATTCTATCTGTCTAGTCTAGACTCCCTCTCACACCAGAACATTCTATCTGTCTAGTCTAGACTCCCTCTCACACACAGAACATTCTATCTGTCTAGTCTAGACTCCCTCTCACACACAGAACATTCTATCTGTCTAGTCTAGACTCCCTCTCACACACAGAACATTATATCTGTCTAGTCTAGACTCCCTCTCACACAGACTTGCTGTGATGTCATAGACCAGAACATTCTATCTGTCTAGTCTAGACTCCCTCTCACACATACATGCTGTGATGTCATAGACCAGAACATTCTATCTGTCTAGTCTAGACTCCCTCTCACACAGACATGCTGTGATGTCATAGACCAGAACATTCTATCTGTCTAGTCTAGACTCCCTCTCACACCAGAACATTCTATCTGTCTAGTCTAGACTCCCTCTCACACCAGAACATTCTATCTGTCTAGTCTAGTCTCCCTCTCACACACAGAACATTCTATCTGTCTAGTCTAGACTCCCTCTCACACACAGAACATTCTATCTGTCTAGTCTAGACTCCCTCTCACACACAGAACATTCTATCTGTCTAGTCTAGACTCCCTCTCACACACAGAACATTCTATCTGTCTAGTCTAGACTCCCTCTCACACAGACATGCTGTGATGTCATAGACCAGAACATTCTATCTGTCTAGTCTAGACTCCCTCTCACACAGACATGCTGTGATGTCATAGACCAGAACATTCTATCTGTCTAGTCTAGACTCCCTCTCACACAGACATGCTGTGATGTCATAGACCAGAACATTATATCTGTCTAGTCTAGACTCCCTCTCACACAGACATGCTGTGATGTCATAGACCAGAACATTCTATCTGTCTAGTCTAGACTCCCTCTCACACAGACATGCTGTGATGTCATAGACCAGAACATTCTATCTGTCTAGTCTAGACTCCCTCTCACACAGACATGCTGTGATGTCATAGACCAGAACATTCTATCTGTCTAGTCTAGACTCCCTCTCACACAGACCTGCTGTGATGTCATAGACCAGAACATTCTATCTGTCTAGTCTAGACTCCCTCTCACACAGACATGCTGTGATGTCATAGACCAGAAAGTTTTATCTGTCTAGTCTAGACTCCCTCTCACACAGACATGCTGTGATGTCATAGACCAGAACATTCTATCTGTCTAGTCTAGACTCCCTCTCACACAGACATGCTGTGATGTCATAGACCAGAACATTCTATCTGTCTAGTCTAGACTCCCTCTCACACAGACATGCTGTGATGTCATAGACCAGAACATTCTATCTGTCTAGTCTAGACTCCCTCTCACACAGACATGCTGTGATGTCATAGACCAGAACATTCTATCTGTCTAGTCTAGACTCCCTCTCACACCAGAACATTCTATCTGTCTAGTCTAGACTCCCTCTCACACCAGAACATTCTATCTGTCTAGTCTAGACTCCCTCTCACACCAGAACATTCTATCTGTCTAGTCTAGACTCCCTCTCACACACAGAACATTCTATCTGTCTAGTCTAGACTCCCTCTCACACACAGAACATTCTATCTGTCTAGTCTAGACTCCCTCTCACACACAGAACATTCTATCTGTCTAGTCTAGACTCCCTCTCACACACAGAACATTCTATCTGTCTAGTCTAGACTCCCTCTCACACAGACATGCTGTGATGTCATAGACCAGAACATTCTATCTGTCTAGTCTAGACTCCCTCTCACACAGACATGCTGTGATGTCATAGACCAGAACATTCTATCTGTCTAGTCTAGACTCCCTCTCACACAGACATGCTGTGATGTCATAGACCAGAACATTCTATCTGTCTAGTCTAGACTCCCTCTCACACCAGAACATTATATCTGTCTAGTCTAGACTCCCTCTCACACCAGAACATTCTATCTGTCTAGTCTAGACTCCCTCTCACACCAGAACATTCTATCTGTCTAGTCTAGACTCCCTCTCACACACAGAACATTCTATCTGTCTAGTCTAGACTCCCTCTCACACACAGAACATTCTATCTGTCTAGTCTAGACTCCCTCTCACACACAGAACATTCTATCTGTCTAGTCTAGACTCCCTCTCACACACAGAACATTCTATCTGTCTAGTCTAGACTCCCTCTCACACAGACATGCTGTGATGTCATAGACCAGAACATTCTATCTGTCTAGTCTAGACTCCCTCTCACACAGACATGCTGTGATGTCATAGACCAGAACATTCTATCTGTCTAGTCTAGACTCCCTCTCACACAGACATGCTGTGATGTCATAGACCAGAACATTCTATCTGTCTAGTCTAGACTCCCTCTCACACCAGAACATTATATCTGTCTAGTCTAGACTCCCTCTCACACCAGAACATTCTATCTGTCTAGTCTAGACTCCCTCTCACACACAGAACATTCTATCTGTCCAGTCTAGACTCCCTCTCACACACAGAACATTCTATCTGTCTAGTCTAGACTCCCTCTCACACACAGAACATTCTATCTGTCTAGTCTAGACTCCCTCTCACACACAGAACATTCTATCTGTCTAGTCTAGACTCCCTCTCACACAGACATGCTGTGATGTCATAGACCAGAACATTCTATCTGTCTAGTCTAGACTCCCTCTCACACAGACATGCTGTGATGTCATAGACCAGAACATTCTATCTGTCTAGTCTAGACTCCCTCTCACACAGACATGCTGTGATGTCATAGACCAGAACATTCTATCTGTCTAGTCTAGACTCCCTCTCACACCAGAACATTCTATCTGTCTAGTCTAGACTCCCTCTCACACCAGAACATTCTATCTGTCTAGTCTAGACTCCCTCTCACACACAGAACATTATATCTGTCTAGTCTAGACTCCCTCTCACACACAGAACATTCTATCTGTCTAGTCTAGACTCCCTCTCACACACAGAACATTCTATCTGTCTAGTCTAGACTCCCTCTCACACACAGAACATTCTATCTGTCTAGTCTAGACTCCCTCTCACACAGACATGCTGTGATGTCATAGACCAGAACATTCTATCTGTCTAGTCTAGACTCCCTCTCACACAGACATGCTGTGATGTCATAGACCAGAACATTCTATCTGTCTAGTCTAGACTCCCTCTCACACAGACATGCTGTGATGTCATAGACCAGAACATTCTATCTGTCTAGTCTAGACTCCCTCTCACACAGACATGTTGTGATGTCATAGACCAGAACATTCTATCTGTCTAGTCTAGACTCCCTCTCACACAGACATGCTGTGATGTCATAGACCAGAACATTCTATCTGTCTAGTCTAGACTCCCTCTCACACCAGAACATTCTATCTGTCTAGTCTAGACTCCCTCTCACACCAGAACATTCTATCTGTCTAGTCTAGACTCCCTCTCACACCAGAACATTCTATCTGTCTAGTCTAGACCCCCTCTCACACGAGAACATTCTATCTGTCTAGTCTAGACTCCCTCTCACTCACAGAACATTCTATCTGTCTAGTCTAGACTCCCTCTCACACAGACATGCTGTGATGTCATAGACCAGAACATTCTATCTGTCTAGTCTAGACTCCCTCTCACACAGACATGCTGTGATGTCATAGACCAGAACATTCTATCTGTCTAGTCTAGACTCCCTCTCACACAGACATGCTGTGATGTCATAGACCAGAACATTCTATCTGTCTAGTCTAGACTCCCTCTCACACCAGAACATTATATCTGTCTAGTCTAGACTCCCTCTCACACCAGAACATTCTATCTGTCTAGTCTAGACTCCCTCTCACACACAGAACATTCTATCTGTCCAGTCTAGACTCCCTCTCACACACAGAACATTCTATCTGTCTAGTCTAGACTCCCTCTCACACACAGAACATTATATCTGTCTAGTCTAGACTCCCTCTCACACACAGAACATTCTATCTGTCTAGTCTAGACTCCCTCTCACACAGACATGCTGTGATGTCATAGACCAGAACATTCTATCTGTCTAGTCTAGACTCCCTCTCACACACAGAACATTCTATCTGTCTAGTCTAGACTCCCTCTCACACACAGAACATTCTATCTGTCTAGTCTAGACTCCCTCTCACACAGACATGCTGTGATGTCATAGACCAGAACATTCTATCTGTCTAGTCTAGACTCCCTCTCACACAGACATGCTGTGATGTCATAGACCAGAACATTCTATCTGTCTAGTCTAGACTCCCTCTCACACAGACATGCTGTGATGTCATAGACCAGAACATTCTATCTGTCTAGTCTAGACTCCCTCTCACACCAGAACATTATATCTGTCTAGTCTAGACTCCCTCTCACACCAGAACATTCTATCTGTCTAGTCTAGACTCCCTCTCACACCAGAACATTCTATCTGTCTAGTCTAGACTCCCTCTCACACACAGAACATTCTATCTGTCTAGTCTAGACTCCCTCTCACACACAGAACATTCTATCTGTCTAGTCTAGACTCCCTCTCACACACAGAACATTCTATCTGTCTAGTCTAGACTCCCTCTCACACACAGAACATTCTATCTGTCTAGTCTAGACTCCCTCTCACACAGACATGCTGTGATGTCATAGACCAGAACATTCTATCTGTCTAGTCTAGACTCCCTCTCACACAGACATGCTGTGATGTCATAGACCAGAACATTCTATCTGTCTAGTCTAGACTCCCTCTCACACAGACATGCTGTGATGTCATAGACCAGAACATTCTATCTGTCTAGTCTAGACTCCCTCTCACACCAGAACATTATATCTGTCTAGTCTAGACTCCCTCTCACACCAGAACATTCTATCTGTCTAGTCTAGACTCCCTCTCACACACAGAACATTCTATCTGTCCAGTCTAGACTCCCTCTCACACACAGAACATTCTATCTGTCTAGTCTAGACTCCCTCTCACACACAGAACATTCTATCTGTCTAGTCTAGACTCCCTCTCACACACAGAACATTCTATCTGTCTAGTCTAGACTCCCTCTCACACAGACATGCTGTGATGTCATAGACCAGAACATTCTATCTGTCTAGTCTAGACTCCCTCTCACACAGACATGCTGTGATGTCATAGACCAGAACATTCTATCTGTCTAGTCTAGACTCCCTCTCACACAGACATGCTGTGATGTCATAGACCAGAACATTCTATCTGTCTAGTCTAGACTCCCTCTCACACCAGAACATTCTATCTGTCTAGTCTAGACTCCCTCTCACACCAGAACATTCTATCTGTCTAGTCTAGACTCCCTCTCACACACAGAACATTATATCTGTCTAGTCTAGACTCCCTCTCACACACAGAACATTCTATCTGTCTAGTCTAGACTCCCTCTCACACACAGAACATTCTATCTGTCTAGTCTAGACTCCCTCTCACACACAGAACATTCTATCTGTCTAGTCTAGACTCCCTCTCACACAGACATGCTGTGATGTCATAGACCAGAACATTCTATCTGTCTAGTCTAGACTCCCTCTCACACAGACATGCTGTTATGTCATAGACCAGAACATTCTATCTGTCTAGTCTAGACTCCCTCTCACACAGACATGCTGTGATGTCATAGACCAGAACATTCTATCTGTCTAGTCTAGACTCCCTCTCACACAGACATGTTGTGATGTCATAGACCAGAACATTCTATCTGTCTAGTCTAGACTCCCTCTCACACAGACATGCTGTGATGTCATAGACCAGAACATTCTATCTGTCTAGTCTAGACTCCCTCTCACACCAGAACATTCTATCTGTCTAGTCTAGACTCCCTCTCACACCAGAACATTCTATCTGTCTAGTCTAGACTCCCTCTCACACCAGAACATTCTATCTGTCTAGTCTAGACCCCCTCTCACACGAGAACATTCTATCTGTCTAGTCTAGACTCCCTCTCACTCACAGAACATTCTATCTGTCTAGTCTAGACTCCCTCTCACACAGACATGCTGTGATGTCATAGACCAGAACATTCTATCTGTCTAGTCTAGACTCCCTCTCACACAGACATGCTGTGATGTCATAGACCAGAACATTCTATCTGTCTAGTCTAGACTCCCTCTCACACCAGAACATTATATCTGTCTAGTCTAGACTCCCTCTCACACCAGAACATTCTATCTGTCTAGTCTAGACTCCCTCTCACACACAGAACATTCTATCTGTCCAGTCTAGACTCCCTCTCACACACAGAACATTCTATCTGTCTAGTCTAGACTCCCTCTCACACACAGAACATTATATCTGTCTAGTCTAGACTCCCTCTCACACACAGAACATTCTATCTGTCTAGTCTAGACTCCCTCTCACACAGACATGCTGTGATGTCATAGACCAGAACATTCTATCTGTCTAGTCTAGACTCCCTCTCACACAGACATGCTGTGATGTCATAGACCAGAACATTCTATCTGTCTAGTCTAGATTCCCTCTCAAACAGACATTCTGTGATGTCATAGACCAGAACATTCTATCTGTCTAGTCTAGACTCCCTCTCACACAGACATGCTGTGATGTCATAGACCAGAACATTCAATCTGTCTAGTCTAGACTCCCTCTCACACAGACATGCTGTGATGTCATAGACCAGAACATTCTATCTGTCTAGTCTAGACTCCCTCTCACACAGACATGCTGTGATGTCATAGACCAGAACATTCTATCTGTCTAGTCTAGACTCCCTCTCACACCAGAACATTCTATCTGTCTAGTCTAGACTCCCTCTCACACCAGAACATTCTATCTGTCTAGTCTAGACTCCCTCTCACACACAGAACATTATATCTGTCTAGTCTAGACTCCCTCTCACACACATAACATTCTATCTGTCTAGTCTAGACTCCCTCTCACACACAGAACATTCTATCTGTCTAGTCTAGACTCCCTCTCACACACAGAACATTCTATCTGTCTAGTCTAGACTCCCTCTCACACAGACATGCTGTGATGTCATAGACCAGAACATTCTATCTGTCTAGTCTAGACTCCCTCCCACACAGACATGCTGTGATGTCATAGACCAGAACATTCTATCTGTCTAGTCTAGACTCCCTCTCACACAGACATGCTGTGATGTCATAGACCAGAACATTCTATCTGTCTAGTCTAGACTCCCTCTCACACACAGAACATTCTATCTGTCTAGTCTAGACTCCCTCTCACACAGACATGCTGTGATGTCATAGACCAGAACATTCTATTTGTCTAGTCTAGACTCCCTCTCACACAGACATGCTGTGATGTCATAGACCAGAACATTCTATCTGTCTAGTCTAGACTCCCTCTCACACAGACATGCTGTGATGTCATAGACCAGAACATTCTATCTGTCTAGTCTAGACTCCCTCTCACACCAGAACATTATATCTGTCTAGTCTAGACTCCCTCTCACACCAGAACATTCTATCTGTCTAGTCTAGACTCCCTCTCACTCCAGAACATTCTATCTGTCTAGTCTAGACTCCCTCTCACACACAGAACATTCTATCTGTCTAGTCTAGACTCCCTCTCACACACAGAACATTCTATCTGTCTAGTCTAGACTCCCTCTCACACAGACATAATGTGATGTCATAGACCAGAACATTCTATCTGTCTAGTCTAGACTCCCTCTCACACAGACATGCTGTGATGTCATAGACCAGAACATTCTATCTGTCTAGTCTAGACTCCCTCTCACCCCAGAACATTCTATCTGTCTAGTCTAGACTCCCTCTCACACCAGAACATTCTATCTGTCTAGTCTAGACTCCCTCTCACACCAGAACATTCTATCTGTCTAGTCTAGACTCCCTCTCACACACAGAACATTCTATCTGTCTAGTCTAGACTCCCTCTCACACACAGAACATTCTATCTGTCTAGTCTAGACTCCCTCTCACACAGACATAATGTGATGTCATAGACCAGAACATTCTATCTGTCTAGTCTAGACTCCCTCTCACACAGACATGATGTGATGTCATAGACCAGAACATTCTATCTGTCTAGTCTAGACTCCCTCTCACCCCAGAACATTCTATCTGTCTAGTCTAGACTCCCTCTCACACCAGAACATTCTATCTGTCTAGTCTAGACTCCCTCTCACACCAGAACATTCTATCTGTCTAGTCTAGACTCCCTCTCACACACAGAACATTCTATCTGTCTAGTCTAGACTCCCTCTCACACACAGAACATTCTATCTGTCTAGTCTAGACTCCCTCTCACACACAGAATATTCTATCTGTCTAGTCTAGACTCCCTCTCACACAGACATGCTGTGATGTCATAGACCAGAACATTCTATCTGTCTAGTCTAGACTCCCTCTCACACAGACATGCTGTGATGTCATAGACCAGAACATTCTATCTGTCTAGTCTAGACTCCCTCTCACCCCAGAACATTATATCTGTCTAGTCTAGACTCCCTCTCACACCAGAACATTCTATCTGTCTAGTCTAGACTCCCTCTCACACCAGAACATTCTATCTGTCTAGTCTAGACTCCCTCTCACACACAGAACATTCTATCTGTCTAGTCTAGACTCCCTCTCACACACAGAACATTCTATCTGTCTAGTCTAGACTCCCTCTCACACAGACATAATGTGATGTCATAGACCAGAACATTCTATCTGTCTAGTCTAGACTCCCTCTCACACAGACATGATGTGATGTCATAGACCAGAACATTCTATCTGTCTAGTCTAGACTCCCTCTCACCCCAGAACATTCTATCTGTCTAGTCTAGACTCCCTCTCACACCAGAACATTCTATCTGTCTAGTCTAGACTCCCTCTCACACCAGAACATTCTATCTGTCTAGTCTAGACTCCCTCTCACACACAGAACATTCTATCTGTCTAGTCTAGACTCCCTCTCACACACAGAACATTCTATCTGTCTAGTCTAGACTCCCTCTCACACAGACATGCTGTGATGTCATAGACCAGAACATTCTATCTGTCTAGTCTAGACTCCCTCTCACACAGACATGCTGTGATGTGATAGACCAGAACATTCTATCTGTCTAGTCTAGACTCCCTCTCACACAGACATGCTGTGATGTCATAGACCAGAACATTCTATCTGTCTAGTCTAGACTCCCTCTCACACAGACATGCTGTGATGTCATAGACCAGAACATTCTATCTGTCTAGTCTAGACTCCCTCTCACACAGACCTGCTGTGATGTCATAGACCAGAACATTCTATCTGTCTAGTCTAGACTCCCTCTCACACAGACATGCTGTGATGTCATAGACCAGAAAGTTTTATCTGTCTAGTCTAGACTCCCTCTCACACAGACATGCTGTGATGTCATAGACCAGAACATTCTATCTGTCTAGTCTAGACTCCCTCTCACACCAGAACATTATATCTGTCTAGTCTAGACTCCCTCTCACACCAGAACATTCTATCTGTCTAGTCTAGACTCCCTCTCACACCAGAACATTCTATCTGTCTAGTCTAGACTCCCTCTCACACACAGAACATTCTATCTGTCTAGTCTAGACTCCCTCTCACACACAGAACATTCTATCTGTCTAGTCTAGACTCCCTCTCACACACAGAACATTCTATCTGTCTAGTCTAGACTCCCTCTCACACACAGAACATTCTATCTGTCTAGTCTAGACTCCCTCTCACACAGACATGCTGTGATGTCATAGACCAGAACATTCTATCTGTCTAGTCTAGACTCCCTCTCACACAGACATGCTGTGATGTCATAGACCAGAACATTCTATCTGTCTAGTCTAGACTCCCTCTCACACAGACATGCTGTGATGTCATAGACCAGAACATTCTATCTGTCTAGTCTAGACTCCCTCTCACACCAGAACATTATATCTGTCTAGTCTAGACTCCCTCTCACACCAGAACATTCTATCTGTCTAGTCTAGACTCCCTCTCACACACAGAACATTCTATCTGTCCAGTCTAGACTCCCTCTCACACACAGAACATTCTATCTGTCTAGTCTAGACTCCCTCTCACACACAGAACATTCTATCTGTCTAGTCTAGACTCCCTCTCACACACAGAACATTCTATCTGTCTAGTCTAGACTCCCTCTCACACAGACATGCTGTGATGTCATAGACCAGAACATTCTATCTGTCTAGTCTAGACTCCCTCTCACACAGACATGCTGTGATGTCATAGACCAGAACATTCTATCTGTCTAGTCTAGACTCCCTCTCACACACAGAACATTCTATCTGTCTAGTCTAGACTCCCTCTCACACAGACATGCTGTGATGTCATAGACCAGAACATTCTATTTGTCTAGTCTAGACTCCCTCTCACACAGACATGCTGTGATGTCATAGACCAGAACATTCTATCTGTCTAGTCTAGACTCCCTCTCACACAGACATGCTGTGATGTCATAGACCAGAACATTCTATCTGTCTAGTCTAGACTCCCTCTCACACCAGAACATTATATCTGTCTAGTCTAGACTCCCTCTCACACCAGAACATTCTATCTGTCTAGTCTAGACTCCCTCTCACTCCAGAACATTCTATCTGTCTAGTCTAGACTCCCTCTCACACACAGAACATTCTATCTGTCTAGTCTAGACTCCCTCTCACACACAGAACATTCTATCTGTCTAGTCTAGACTCCCTCTCACACAGACATAATGTGATGTCATAGACCAGAACATTCTATCTGTCTAGTCTAGACTCCCTCTCACACAGACATGCTGTGATGTCATAGACCAGAACATTCTATCTGTCTAGTCTAGACTCCCTCTCACCCCAGAACATTCTATCTGTCTAGTCTAGACTCCCTCTCACACCAGAACATTCTATCTGTCTAGTCTAGACTCCCTCTCACACCAGAACATTCTATCTGTCTAGTCTAGACTCCCTCTCACACACAGAACATTCTATCTGTCTAGTCTAGACTCCCTCTCACACACAGAACATTCTATCTGTCTAGTCTAGACTCCCTCTCACACAGACATGCTGTGATGTCATAGACCAGAACATTCTATCTGTCTAGTCTAGACTCCCTCTCACACAGACATGCTGTGATGTCATAGACCAGAACATTCTATCTGTCTAGTCTAGACTCCCTCTCACACCAGAACATTCTATCTGTCTAGTCTAGACTCCCTCTCACACCAGAACATTCTATCTGTCTAGTCTAGACTCCCTCTCACACCAGAACATTCTATCTGTCTAGTCTAGACTCCCTCTCACACACAGAACATTCTATCTGTCTAGTCTAGACTCCCTCTCACACACAGAACATTCTATCTGTCTAGTCTAGACTCCCTCTCACACACAGAACATTACATCTGTCTAGTCTAGACTCCCTCTCACACAGACTTGCTGTGATGTCATAGACCAGAACATTCTATCTGTCTAGTCTAGACTCCCTCTCACACATACATGCTGTGATGTCATAGACCAGAACATTCTATCTGTCTAGTCTAGACTCCCTCTCACACAGACATGCTGTGATGTCATAGACCAGAACATTCTATCTGTCTAGTCTAGACTCCCTCTCACACCAGAACATTCTATCTGTCTAGTCTAGACTCCCTCTCACACCAGAACATTCTATCTGTCTAGTCTAGACTCCCTCTCACACCAGAACATTCTATCTGTCTAGTCTAGACCCCCTCTCACACGAGAACATTCTATCTGTCTAGTCTAGACTCCCTCTCACTCACAGAACATTCTATCTGTCTAGTCTAGACTCCCTCTCACACAGACATGCTGTGATGTCATAGACCAGAACATTCTATCTGTCTAGTCTAGACTCCCTCTCACACAGACATGCTGTGATGTCATAGACCAGAACATTCTATCTGTCTAGTCTAGACTCCCTCTCACACAGACATGCTGTGATGTCATAGACCAGAACATTCTATCGGTCTAGTCTAGACTCCCTCTCACACCAGAACATTATATCTGTCTAGTCTAGACTCCCTCTCACACCAGAACATTCTATCTGTCTAGTCTAGACTCCCTCTCACACACAGAACATTCTATCTGTCCAGTCTAGACTCCCTCTCACACACAGAACATTCTATCTGTCTAGTCTAGACTCCCTCTCACACACAGAACATTATATCTGTCTAGTCTAGACTCCCTCTCACACACAGAACATTCTATCTGTCTAGTCTAGACTCCCTCTCACACAGACATGCTGTGATGTCATAGACCAGAACATTCTATCTGTCTAGTCTAGACTCCCTCTCACACACAGAACATTCTATCTGTCTAGTCTAGACTCCCTCTCACACACAGAACATTCTATCTGTCTAGTCTAGACTCCCTCTCACACAGACATGCTGTGATGTCATAGACCAGAACATTCTATCTGTCTAGTCTAGACTCCCTCTCACACAGACATGCTGTGATGTCATAGACCAGAACATTCTATCTGTCTAGTCTAGACTCCCTCTCACACAGACATGCTGTGATGTCATAGACCAGAACATTCTATCTGTCTAGTCTAGACTCCCTCTCACACCAGAACATTATATCTGTCTAGTCTAGACTCCCTCTCACACCAGAACATTCTATCTGTCTAGTCTAGACTCCCTCTCACACCAGAACATTCTATCTGTCTAGTCTAGACTCCCTCTCACACACAGAACATTCTATCTGTCTAGTCTAGACTCCCTCTCACACACAGAACATTCTATCTGTCTAGTCTAGACTCCCTCTCACACACAGAACATTCTATCTGTCTAGTCTAGACTCCCTCTCACACACAGAACATTCTATCTGTCTAGTCTAGACTCCCTCTCACACAGACATGCTGTGATGTCATAGACCAGAACATTCTATCTGTCTAGTCTAGACTCCCTCTCACACAGACATGCTGTGATGTCATAGACCAGAACATTCTATCTGTCTAGTCTAGACTCCCTCTCACACCAGAACATTATATCTGTCTAGTCTAGACTCCCTCTCACACCAGAACATTCTATCTGTCTAGTCTAGACTCCCTCTCACACACAGAACATTCTATCTGTCCAGTCTAGACTCCCTCTCACACACAGAACATTCTATCTGTCTAGTCTAGACTCCCTCTCACACACAGAACATTCTATCTGTCTAGTCTAGACTCCCTCTCACACACAGAACATTCTATCTGTCTAGTCTAGACTCCCTCTCACACAGACATGCTGTGATGTCATAGACCAGAACATTCTATCTGTCTAGTCTAGACTCCCTCTCACACAGACATGCTGTGATGTCATAGACCAGAACATTCTATCTGTCTAGTCTAGACTCCCTCTCACACAGACATGCTGTGATGTCATAGACCAGAACATTCTATCTGTCTAGTCTAGACTCCCTCTCACACCAGAACATTCTATCTGTCTAGTCTAGACTCCCTCTCACACCAGAACATTCTATCTGTCTAGTCTAGACTCCCTCTCACACACAGAACATTATATCTGTCTAGTCTAGACTCCCTCTCACACACAGAACATTCTATCTGTCTAGTCTAGACTCCCTCTCACACACAGAACATTCTATCTGTCTAGTCTAGACTCCCTCTCACACACAGAACATTCTATCTGTCTAGTCTAGACTCCCTCTCACACAGACATGCTGTGATGTCATAGACCAGAACATTCTATCTGTCTAGTCTAGACTCCCTCTCACACAGACATGCTGTTATGTCATAGACCAGAACATTCTATCTGTCTAGTCTAGACTCCCTCTCACACAGACATGCTGTGATGTCATAGACCAGAACATTCTATCTGTCTAGTCTAGACTCCCTCTCACACAGACATGTTGTGATGTCATAGACCAGAACATTCTATCTGTCTAGTCTAGACTCCCTCTCACACAGACATGCTGTGATGTCATAGACCAGAACATTCTATCTGTCTAGTCTAGACTCCCTCTCACACCAGAACATTCTATCTGTCTAGTCTAGACTCCCTCTCACACCAGAACATTCTATCTGTCTAGTCTAGACTCCCTCTCACACCAGAACATTCTATCTGTCTAGTCTAGACCCCCTCTCACACGAGAACATTCTATCTGTCTAGTCTAGACTCCCTCTCACTCACAGAACATTCTATCTGTCTAGTCTAGACTCCCTCTCACACAGACATGCTGTGATGTCATAGACCAGAACATTCTATCTGTCTAGTCTAGACTCCCTCTCACACAGACATGCTGTGATGTCATAGACCAGAACATTCTATCTGTCTAGTCTAGACTCCCTCTCACACCAGAACATTATATCTGTCTAGTCTAGACTCCCTCTCACACCAGAACATTCTATCTGTCTAGTCTAGACTCCCTCTCACACACAGAACATTCTATCTGTCCAGTCTAGACTCCCTCTCACACACAGAACATTCTATCTGTCTAGTCTAGACTCCCTCTCACACACAGAACATTATATCTGTCTAGTCTAGACTCCCTCTCACACACAGAACATTCTATCTGTCTAGTCTAGACTCCCTCTCACACAGACATGCTGTGATGTCATAGACCAGAACATTCTATCTGTCTAGTCTAGACTCCCTCTCACACAGACATGCTGTGATGTCATAGACCAGAACATTCTATCTGTCTAGTCTAGATTCCCTCTCAAACAGACATTCTGTGATGTCATAGACCAGAACATTCTATCTGTCTAGTCTAGACTCCCTCTCACACAGACATGCTGTGATGTCATAGACCAGAACATTCAATCTGTCTAGTCTAGACTCCCTCTCACACAGACATGCTGTGATGTCATAGACCAGAACATTCTATCTGTCTAGTCTAGACTCCCTCTCACACAGACATGCTGTGATGTCATAGACCAGAACATTCTATCTGTCTAGTCTAGACTCCCTCTCACACCAGAACATTCTATCTGTCTAGTCTAGACTCCCTCTCACACCAGAACATTCTATCTGTCTAGTCTAGACTCCCTCTCACACACAGAACATTATATCTGTCTAGTCTAGACTCCCTCTCACACACATAACATTCTATCTGTCTAGTCTAGACTCCCTCTCACACACAGAACATTCTATCTGTCTAGTCTAGACTCCCTCTCACACACAGAACATTCTATCTGTCTAGTCTAGACTCCCTCTCACACAGACATGCTGTGATGTCATAGACCAGAACATTCTATCTGTCTAGTCTAGACTCCCTCCCACACAGACATGCTGTGATGTCATAGACCAGAACATTCTATCTGTCTAGTCTAGACTCCCTCTCACACAGACATGCTGTGATGTCATAGACCAGAACATTCTATCTGTCTAGTCTAGACTCCCTCTCACACACAGAACATTCTATCTGTCTAGTCTAGACTCCCTCTCACACAGACATGCTGTGATGTCATAGACCAGAACATTCTATTTGTCTAGTCTAGACTCCCTCTCACACAGACATGCTGTGATGTCATAGACCAGAACATTCTATCTGTCTAGTCTAGACTCCCTCTCACACAGACATGCTGTGATGTCATAGACCAGAACATTCTATCTGTCTAGTCTAGACTCCCTCTCACACCAGAACATTATATCTGTCTAGTCTAGACTCCCTCTCACACCAGAACATTCTATCTGTCTAGTCTAGACTCCCTCTCACTCCAGAACATTCTATCTGTCTAGTCTAGACTCCCTCTCACACACAGAACATTCTATCTGTCTAGTCTAGACTCCCTCTCACACACAGAACATTCTATCTGTCTAGTCTAGACTCCCTCTCACACAGACATAATGTGATGTCATAGACCAGAACATTCTATCTGTCTAGTCTAGACTCCCTCTCACACAGACATGCTGTGATGTCATAGACCAGAACATTCTATCTGTCTAGTCTAGACTCCCTCTCACCCCAGAACATTCTATCTGTCTAGTCTAGACTCCCTCTCACACCAGAACATTCTATCTGTCTAGTCTAGACTCCCTCTCACACCAGAACATTCTATCTGTCTAGTCTAGACTCCCTCTCACACACAGAACATTCTATCTGTCTAGTCTAGACTCCCTCTCACACACAGAACATTCTATCTGTCTAGTCTAGACTCCCTCTCACACAGACATAATGTGATGTCATAGACCAGAACATTCTATCTGTCTAGTCTAGACTCCCTCTCACACAGACATGATGTGATGTCATAGACCAGAACATTCTATCTGTCTAGTCTAGACTCCCTCTCACCCCAGAACATTCTATCTGTCTAGTCTAGACTCCCTCTCACACCAGAACATTCTATCTGTCTAGTCTAGACTCCCTCTCACACCAGAACATTCTATCTGTCTAGTCTAGACTCCCTCTCACACACAGAACATTCTATCTGTCTAGTCTAGACTCCCTCTCACACACAGAACATTCTATCTGTCTAGTCTAGACTCCCTCTCACACACAGAATATTCTATCTGTCTAGTCTAGACTCCCTCTCACACAGACATGCTGTGATGTCATAGACCAGAACATTCTATCTGTCTAGTCTAGACTCCCTCTCACACAGACATGCTGTGATGTCATAGACCAGAACATTCTATCTGTCTAGTCTAGACTCCCTCTCACCCCAGAACATTATATCTGTCTAGTCTAGACTCCCTCTCACACCAGAACATTCTATCTGTCTAGTCTAGACTCCCTCTCACACCAGAACATTCTATCTGTCTAGTCTAGACTCCCTCTCACACACAGAACATTCTATCTGTCTAGTCTAGACTCCCTCTCACACACAGAACATTCTATCTGTCTAGTCTAGACTCCCTCTCACACAGACATAATGTGATGTCATAGACCAGAACATTCTATCTGTCTAGTCTAGACTCCCTCTCACACAGACATGATGTGATGTCATAGACCAGAACATTCTATCTGTCTAGTCTAGACTCCCTCTCACCCCAGAACATTCTATCTGTCTAGTCTAGACTCCCTCTCACACCAGAACATTCTATCTGTCTAGTCTAGACTCCCTCTCACACCAGAACATTCTATCTGTCTAGTCTAGACTCCCTCTCACACACAGAACATTCTATCTGTCTAGTCTAGACTCCCTCTCACACACAGAACATTCTATCTGTCTAGTCTAGACTCCCTCTCACACAGACATGCTGTGATGTCATAGACCAGAACATTCTATCTGTCTAGTCTAGACTCCCTCTCACACAGACATGCTGTGATGTGATAGACCAGAACATTCTATCTGTCTAGTCTAGACTCCCTCTCACACAGACATGCTGTGATGTCATAGACCAGAACATTCTATCTGTCTAGTCTAGACTCCCTCTCACACAGACATGCTGTGATGTCATAGACCAGAACATTCTATCTGTCTAGTCTAGACTCCCTCTCACACAGACCTGCTGTGATGTCATAGACCAGAACATTCTATCTGTCTAGTCTAGACTCCCTCTCACACAGACATGCTGTGATGTCATAGACCAGAAAGTTTTATCTGTCTAGTCTAGACTCCCTCTCACACAGACATGCTGTGATGTCATAGACCAGAACATTCTATCTGTCTAGTCTAGACTCCCTCTCACACCAGAACATTATATCTGTCTAGTCTAGACTCCCTCTCACACCAGAACATTCTATCTGTCTAGTCTAGACTCCCTCTCACACCAGAACATTCTATCTGTCTAGTCTAGACTCCCTCTCACACACAGAACATTCTATCTGTCTAGTCTAGACTCCCTCTCACACACAGAACATTCTATCTGTCTAGTCTAGACTCCCTCTCACACACAGAACATTCTATCTGTCTAGTCTAGACTCCCTCTCACACACAGAACATTCTATCTGTCTAGTCTAGACTCCCTCTCACACAGACATGCTGTGATGTCATAGACCAGAACATTCTATCTGTCTAGTCTAGACTCCCTCTCACACAGACATGCTGTGATGTCATAGACCAGAACATTCTATCTGTCTAGTCTAGACTCCCTCTCACACAGACATGCTGTGATGTCATAGACCAGAACATTCTATCTGTCTAGTCTAGACTCCCTCTCACACCAGAACATTATATCTGTCTAGTCTAGACTCCCTCTCACACCAGAACATTCTATCTGTCTAGTCTAGACTCCCTCTCACACACAGAACATTCTATCTGTCCAGTCTAGACTCCCTCTCACACACAGAACATTCTATCTGTCTAGTCTAGACTCCCTCTCACACACAGAACATTCTATCTGTCTAGTCTAGACTCCCTCTCACACACAGAACATTCTATCTGTCTAGTCTAGACTCCCTCTCACACAGACATGCTGTGATGTCATAGACCAGAACATTCTATCTGTCTAGTCTAGACTCCCTCTCACACAGACATGCTGTGATGTCATAGACCAGAACATTCTATCTGTCTAGTCTAGACTCCCTCTCACACACAGAACATTCTATCTGTCTAGTCTAGACTCCCTCTCACACAGACATGCTGTGATGTCATAGACCAGAACATTCTATTTGTCTAGTCTAGACTCCCTCTCACACAGACATGCTGTGATGTCATAGACCAGAACATTCTATCTGTCTAGTCTAGACTCCCTCTCACACAGACATGCTGTGATGTCATAGACCAGAACATTCTATCTGTCTAGTCTAGACTCCCTCTCACACCAGAACATTATATCTGTCTAGTCTAGACTCCCTCTCACACCAGAACATTCTATCTGTCTAGTCTAGACTCCCTCTCACTCCAGAACATTCTATCTGTCTAGTCTAGACTCCCTCTCACACACAGAACATTCTATCTGTCTAGTCTAGACTCCCTCTCACACACAGAACATTCTATCTGTCTAGTCTAGACTCCCTCTCACACAGACATAATGTGATGTCATAGACCAGAACATTCTATCTGTCTAGTCTAGACTCCCTCTCACACAGACATGCTGTGATGTCATAGACCAGAACATTCTATCTGTCTAGTCTAGACTCCCTCTCACCCCAGAACATTCTATCTGTCTAGTCTAGACTCCCTCTCACACCAGAACATTCTATCTGTCTAGTCTAGACTCCCTCTCACACCAGAACATTCTATCTGTCTAGTCTAGACTCCCTCTCACACACAGAACATTCTATCTGTCTAGTCTAGACTCCCTCTCACACACAGAACATTCTATCTGTCTAGTCTAGACTCCCTCTCACACAGACATGCTGTGATGTCATAGACCAGAACATTCTATCTGTCTAGTCTAGACTCCCTCTCACACAGACATGCTGTGATGTCATAGACCAGAACATTCTATCTGTCTAGTCTAGACTCCCTCTCACACCAGAACATTCTATCTGTCTAGTCTAGACTCCCTCTCACACCAGAACATTCTATCTGTCTAGTCTAGACTCCCTCTCACACCAGAACATTCTATCTGTCTAGTCTAGACTCCCTCTCACACACAGAACATTCTATCTGTCTAGTCTAGACTCCCTCTCACACACAGAACATTCTATCTGTCTAGTCTAGACTCCCTCTCACACACAGAACATTATATCTGTCTAGTCTAGACTCCCTCTCACACAGACTTGCTGTGATGTCATAGACCAGAACATTCTATCTGTCTAGTCTAGACTCCCTCTCACACATACATGCTGTGATGTCATAGACCAGAACATTCTATCTGTCTAGTCTAGACTCCCTCTCACACAGACATGCTGTGATGTCATAGACCAGAACATTCTATCTGTCTAGTCTAGACTCCCTCTCACACCAGAACATTCTATCTGTCTAGTCTAGACTCCCTCTCACACCAGAACATTCTATCTGTCTAGTCTAGTCTCCCTCTCACACACAGAACATTCTATCTGTCTAGTCTAGACTCCCTCTCACACACAGAACATTCTATCTGTCTAGTCTAGACTCCCTCTCACACACAGAACATTCTATCTGTCTAGTCTAGACTCCCTCTCACACACAGAACATTCTATCTGTCTAGTCTAGACTCCCTCTCACACAGACATGCTGTGATGTCATAGACCAGAACATTCTATCTGTCTAGTCTAGACTCCCTCTCACACAGACATGCTGTGATGTCATAGACCAGAACATTCTATCTGTCTAGTCTAGACTCCCTCTCACACAGACATGCTGTGATGTCATAGACCAGAACATTCTATCTGTCTAGTCTAGACTCCCTCTCACACAGACATGCTGTGATGTCATAGACCAGAACATTCTATCTGTCTAGTCTAGACTCCCTCTCACACAGACATGCTGTGATGTCATAGACCAGAACATTCTATCTGTCTAGTCTAGACTCCCTCTCACACAGACATGCTGTGATGTCATAGACCAGAACATTCTATCTGTCTAGTCTAGACTCCCTCTCACACAGACATGCTGTGATGTCATAGACCAGAACATTCTATCTGTCTAGTCTAGACTCCCTCTCACACAGACATGCTGTGATGTCATAGACCAGAACATTCTATCTGTCTAGTCTAGACTCCCTCTCACACAGACCTGCTGTGATGTCATAGACCAGAACATTCTATCTGTCTAGTCTAGACTCCCTCTCACACAGACATGCTGTGATGTCATAGACCAGAAAGTTTTATCTGTCTAGTCTAGACTCCCTCTCACACAGACATGCTGTGATGTCATAGACCAGAACATTCTATCTGTCTAGTCTAGACTCCCTCTCACACAGACATGCTGTGATGTCATAGACCAGAACATTCTATCTGTCTAGTCTAGACTCCCTCTCACACCAGAACATTCTATCTGTCTAGTCTAGACTCCCTCTTACACACAGAACATTCTATCTGTCTAGTCTAGACACCCTCTCACACACAGAACATTATATCTGTCTAGTCTAGACTCCCTCTCACACAGACATGCTGTGATGTCATAGACCAGAACATTCTATTTGTCTAGTCTAGACTCCCTCTCACACAGACATGCTGTGATGTCATAGACCAGAACATTCTATCTGTCTAGTCTAGACTCCCTCTCACACAGACATGCTGTGATGTCATAGACCAGAACATTCTATCTGTCTAGTCTAGACTCCCTCTCACACCAGAACATTATATCTGTCTAGTCTAGACTCCCTCTCACACCAGAACATTCTATCTGTCTAGTCTAGACTCCCTCTCACTCCAGAACATTCTATCTGTCTAGTCTAGACTCCCTCTCACACACAGAACATTCTATCTGTCTAGTCTAGACTCCCTCTCACACACAGAACATTCTATCTGTCTAGTCTAGACTCCCTCTCACACAGACATAATGTGATGTCATAGACCAGAACATTCTATCTGTCTAGTCTAGACTCCCTCTCACACAGACATGCTGTGATGTCATAGACCAGAACATTCTATCTGTCTAGTCTAGACTCCCTCTCACCCCAGAACATTCTATCTGTCTAGTCTAGACTCCCTCTCACACCAGAACATTCTATCTGTCTAGTCTAGACTCCATCTCACACCAGAACATTCTATCTGTCTAGTCTAGACTCCCTCTCACACACAGAACATTCTATCTGTCTAGTCTAGACTCCCTCTCACACACAGAACATTCTATCTGTCTAGTCTAGACTCCCTCTCACAGAGACATAATGTAATGTCATAGACCAGAACATTCTATCTATCTGTCTAGTCTAGACTCCCTCTCACACAGACATGCTGTGATGTCATAGACCAGAACATTCTATCTGTCTAGTCTAGACTCCCTCTCACCCCAGAACATTCTATCTGTCTAGTCTAGACTCCCTCTCACACCAGAACATTCTATCTGTCTAGTCTAGACTCCCTCTCACACCAGAACATTCTATCTGTCTAGTCTAGACTCCCTCTCACACACAGAACATTCTATCCGTCTAGTCTAGACTCCCTCTCACACACAGAACATTCTATCTGTCTAGTCTAGACTCCCTCTCACACAGACATGCTGTGATGTCATAGACCAGAACATTCTATCTGTCTAGTCTAGACTCCCTCTCACACAGACATGCTGTGATGTCATAGACCAGAACATTCTATCTGTCTAGTCTAGACTCCCTCTCACACAGACATGCTGTGATGTCATAGACCAGAACATTCTATCTGTCTTGTCTAGACTCCCTCTCACACAGACATGCTGTGATGTCATAGACCAGAACATACTATCTGTCTAGTCTAGACTCCCTCTCACACCAGAACATTCTATCTGTCTAGTCTAGACTCCCTCTCACACCAGAACATTCTATCTGTCTAGTCTAGACTCCCTCTCACACCAGAACATTCTATCTGTCTAGTCTAGACTCCCTCTCACACACAGAACATTATATCTGTCTAGTCTAGACTCCCTCTCACACACAGAACATTCTATCTGTCTAGTCTAGACTCCCTCTCACACAGACATAATGTGATGTCATAGACCAGAACATTCTATCTGTCTAGTCTAGACTCCCTCTCACACAGACATGCTGTGATGTCATAGACCAGAACATTCTATCTGTCTAGTCTAGACTCCCTCTCACCCCAGAACATTCTATCTGTCTAGTCTAGACTCCCTCTCACACCAGAACATTCTATCTGTCTAGTCTAGACTCCCTCTCACACCAGAACATTCTATCTGTCTAGTCTAGACTCCCTCTCACACACAGAACATTCTATCTGTCTAGTCTAGACTCCCTCTCACACACAGAACATTCTATCTGTCTAGTCTAGACTCCCTCTCACACAGACATAATGTGATGTCATAGACCAGAACATTCTATCTGTCTAGTCTAGACTCCCTCTCACACAGACATGATGTGATGTCATAGACCAGAACATTCTATCTGTCTAGTCTAGACTCCCTCTCACCCCAGAACATTCTATCTGTCTAGTCTAGACTCCCTCTCACACCAGAACATTCTATCTGTCTAGTCTAGACTCCCTCTCACACCAGAACATTCTATCTGTCTAGTCTAGACTCCCTCTCACACACAGAACATTCTATCTGTCTAGTCTAGACTCCCTCTCACACACAGAACATTCTATCTGTCTAGTCTAGACTCCCTCTCACACACAGAACATTCTATCTGTCTAGTCTAGACTCCCTCTCACACAGACATGCTGTGATGTCATAGACCAGAACATTCTATCTGTCTAGTCTAGACTCCCTCTCACACAGACATGCTGTGATGTCATAGACCAGAACATTCTATCTGTCTAGTCTAGACTCCCTCTCACTCAGACATGCTGTGATGTCATAGACCAGAACATTCTATCTGTCTAGTCTAGACTCCCTCTCACACAGACATGCTGTGATGTCATAGACAAGAACATTCTATCTGTCTAGTCTAGACTCCCTCTCACACAGACATGCTGTGATGTCATAGACCAGAACATTATATCTGTCTAGTCTAGACTCCCTCTCACACAGACATGCTGTGATGTCATAGACCAGAACATTCTATCTGTCTAGTCTAGACTCCCTCTCACACAGACATGCTGTGATGTCATAGACCAGAACATTCTATCTGTCTAGTCTAGACTCCCTCTCACACAGACATGCTGTGATGTCATAGACCAGAACATTATATCTGTCTAGTCTAGACTCCCTCTCACACAGACATGCTGTGATGTCATAGACCAGAACATTCTATCTGTCTAGTCTAGACTCCCTCTCACACAGACATGCTGTGATGTCATAGACCAGAACATTCTATCTGTCTAGTCTAGACTCCCTCTCACACCAGAACATTCTATCTGTCTAGTCTAGACTCCCTCTCACACCAGAACATTCTATCTGTCTAGTCTAGACTCCCTCTCACACCAGAACATTCTATCTGTCTAGTCTAGACTCCCTCTCACACACAGAACATTATATCTGTCTAGTCTAGACTCCCTCTCACACACAGAACATTCTATCTGTCTAGTCTAGACTCCCTCTCACACAGACATGCTGTGATGTCATAGACCAGAACATTCTATCTGTCTAGTCTAGACTCCCTCTCACACAGACATGCTGTGATGTCATAGACCAGAACATTCTATCTGTCTAGTCTAGACTCCCTCTCACACAGACATGCTGTGATGTCATAGACCAGAACATTCTATCTGTCTAGTCTGGACTCCCTCTCACACCAGAACATTCTATCTGTCTAGTCTAGACTCCCTCTCACACCAGAACATTCTATCTGTCTAGTCTAGACTCCCTCTCACACCAGAACATTCTATCTGTCTAGTCTAGACTCCCTCTCACACACAGAACATTCTATCTG
Organism: Nansenia antarctica; assembly: GCF_963989245.1. Classification (NCBI taxonomy): domain Eukaryota; kingdom Metazoa; phylum Chordata; class Actinopteri; order Argentiniformes; family Microstomatidae; genus Nansenia; species Nansenia antarctica. Next base: position 37,504,977 of record NC_137680.1, read on the forward strand.
TCTAGTCTAGACTCCCTCTCACACACAGAACATTATATCTGTCTAGTCTAGACTCCCTCTCACACAGACATGCTGTGATGTCATAGACCAGAACATTCTATTTGTCTAGTCTAGACTCCCTCTCACACAGACATGCTGTGATGTCATAGACCAGAACATTCTATCTGTCTAGTCTAGACTCCCTCTCACACAGACATGCTGTGATGTCATAGACCAGAACATTCTATCTGTCTAGTCTAGACTCCCTCTCACACCAGAACATTCTATCTGTCTAGTCTAGACTCCCTCTCACACCAGAACATTATATCTGTCTAGTCTAGACTCCCTCTCACACCAGAACATTCTATCTGTCTAGTCTAGACTCCCTCTCACACCAGAACATTCTATCTGTCTAGTCTAGACTCCCTCTCACACACAGAACATTCTATCTGTCTAGTCTAGACTCCCTCTCACACACAGAACATTCTATCTGTCTAGTCTAGACTCCCTCTCACACAGACATGCTGTGATGTCATAGACCAGAACATTCTATCTGTCTAGTCTAGACTCCCTCTCACACACAGAACATTCTATCTGTCTAGTCTAGACTCCCTCTCACACAGACATGCTGTGATGTCATAGACCAGAACATTCTATCTGTCTAGTCTAGACTCCCTCTCACACAGACATGCTGTGATGTCATAGACCAGAACATTCTATCTGTCTAGTCTAGACTCCCTCTCACACAGACATGCTGTGATGTCATAGACCAGAACATTCTATCTGTCTAGTCTAGACTCCCTCTCACACAGACATGCTGTGATGTCATAGACCAGAACATTCTATCTGTCTAGTCTAGACTCCCTCTCACACCAGAACATTCTATCTGTCTAGTCTAGACTCCCTCTCACACCAGAACATTCTATCTGTCTAGTCTAGACTCCCTCTCACACACAGAACATTCTATCTGTCTAGTCTAGACTCCCTCTCACACACAGAACATTCTATCTGTCTAGTCTAGACTCCCTCTCACACAGACATGCTGTGATGTCATAGACCAGAACATTCTATCTGTCTAGTCTAGACTCCCTCCCACACAGACATGCTGTGATGTCATAGACCAGAACATTCTATCTGTCTAGTCTAGACTCCCTCTCACACAGACATGCTGTGATGTCATAGACCAGAACATTCTATCTGTCTAGTCTAGACTCCCTCTCACACACAGAACATTCTATCTGTCTAGTCTAGACTCCCTCTCACACAGACATGCTGTGATGTCATAGACCAGAACATTCTATTTGTCTAGTCTAGACTCCCTCTCACACAGACATGCTGTGATGTCATAGACCAGAACATTCTATCTGTCTAGTCTAGACTCCCTCTCACACAGACATGCTGTGATGTCATAGACCAGAACATTCTATCTGTCTAGTCTAGACTCCCTCTCACACCAGAACATTATATCTGTCTAGTCTAGACTCCCTCTCACACCAGAACATTCTATCTGTCTAGTCTAGACTCCCTCTCACTCCAGAACATTCTATCTGTCTAGTCTAGACTCCCTCTCACACACAGAACATTCTATCTGTCTAGTCTAGACTCCCTCTCACACACAGAACATTCTATCTGTCTAGTCTAGACTCCCTCTCACACAGACATAATGTGATGTCATAGACCAGAACATTCTATCTGTCTAGTCTAGACTCCCTCTCACCCCAGAACATTCTATCTGTCTAGTCTAGACTCCCTCTCACACCAGAACATTCTATCTGTCTAGTCTAGACTCCCTCTCACACCAGAACATTCTATCTGTCTAGTCTAGACTCCCTCTCACACACAGAACATTCTATCTGTCTAGTCTAGACTCCCTCTCACACACAGAACATTCTATCTGTCTAGTCTAGACTCCCTCTCACACACAGAATATTCTATCTGTCTAGTCTAGACTCCCTCTCACACAGACATGCTGTGATGTCATAGACCAGAACATTCTATCTGTCTAGTCTAGACTCCCTCTCACACAGACATGCTGTGATGTCATAGACCAGAACATTCTATCTGTCTAGTCTAGACTCCCTCTCACCCCAGAACATTCTATCTGTCTAGTCTAGACTCCCTCTCACACCAGAACATTCTATCTGACTAGTCTAGACTCCCTCTCACACCAGAACATTCTATCTGTCTAGTCTAGACTCCCTCTCACACACAGAACATTCTATCTGTCTAGTCTAGACTCCCTCTCACACACAGAACATTCTATCTGTCTAGTCTAGACTCCCTCTCACACAGACATAATGTGATGTCATAGACCAGAACATTATATCTGTCTAGTCTAGACTCCCTCTCACACAGACATGATGTGATGTCATAGACCAGAACATTCTATCTGTCTAGTCTAGACTCCCTCTCACCCCAGAACATTCTATCTGTCTAGTCTAGACTCCCTCTCACACCAGAACATTCTATCTGTCTAGTCTAGACTCCCTCTCACACCAGAACATTCTATCTGTCTAGTCTAGACTCCCTCTCACACACAGAACATTCTATCTGTCTAGTCTAGACTCCCTCTCACACACAGAACATTCTATCTGTCTAGTCTAGACTCCCTCTCACACACAGAACATTCTATCTGTCTAGTCTAGACTCCCTCTCACACAGACATGCTGTGATGTCATAGACCAGAACATTCTATCTGTCTAGTCTAGACTCCCTCTCACACAGACATGCTGTGATGTCATAGACCAGAACATTCTATCTGTCTAGTCTAGACTCCCTCTCACACAGACATGCTGTGATGTCATAGACCAGAACATTCTATCTGTCTAGTCTAGACTCCCTCTCACACAGACATGCTGTGATGTCATAGACCAGAACATTCTATCTGTCTAGTCTAGACTCCCTCTCACACAGACATGCTGTGATGTCATAGACCAGAACATTCTATCTGTCTAGTCTAGACTCCCTCTCACACCAGAACATTCTATCTGTCTAGTCTAGACTCCCTCTCACACCAGAACATTCTATCTGTCTAGTCTAGACTCCCTCTCACACCAGAACATTCTATCTGTCTAGTCTAGACTCCCTCTCACACCAGAACATTCTATCTGTCTAGTCTAGACTCCCTCTGACACACAGAACATTCTATCTGTCTAGTCTAGACTCCCTCTCACACACAGAACATTCTATCTGTCTAATCTAGACTCCCTCTCACACACAGAACATTCTATCTGTCTAGTCTAGACTCCCTCTCACACACAGAACATTCTATCTGTCTAGTCTAGACTCCCTCTCACACAGACATGCTGTGATGTCATAGACCAGAACATTCTATCTGTCTAGTCTAGACTCCCTCTCACACAGACATGCTGTGATGTCATAGACCAGAACATTCTATCTGTCTAGTCTAGACTCCCTCTCACACAGACATGCTGTGATGTCATAGACCAGAACATTCTATCTGTCTAGTCTAGACTCCCTCTCACACCAGAACATTATATCTGTCTAGTCTAGACTCCCTCTCACACCAGAACATTCTATCTGTCTAGTCTAGACTCCCTCTCACTCCAGAACATTCTATCTGTCTAGTCTAGACTCCCTCTCACACACAGAACATTCTATCTGTCTAGTCTAGACTCCCTCTCACACACAGAACATTCTATCTGTCTAGTCTAGACTCCCTCTCACACAGACATAATGTGATGTCATAGACCAGAACATTCTATCTGTCTAGTCTAGACTCCCTCTCACACAGACATGCTGTGATGTCATAGACCAGAACATTCTATCTGTCTAGTCTAGACTCCCTCTCACCCCAGAACATTCTATCTGTCTAGTCTAGACTCCCTCTCACACCAGAACATTCTATCTGTCTAGTCTAGACTCCATCTCACACCAGAACATTCTATCTGTCTAGTCTAGACTCCCTCTCACACACAGAACATTCTATCTGTCTAGTCTAGACTCCCTCTCACACACAGAACATTCTATCTGTCTAGTCTAGACTCCCTCTCACAGAGACATAATGTAATGTCATAGACCAGAACATTCTATCTATCTGTCTAGTCTAGACTCCCTCTCACACAGACATGCTGTGATGTCATAGACCAGAACATTCTATCTGTCTAGTCTAGACTCCCTCTCACCCCAGAACATTCTATCTGTCTAGTCTAGACTCCCTCTCACACCAGAACATTCTATCTGTCTAGTCTAGACTCCCTCTCACACCAGAACATTCTATCTGTCTAGTCTAGACTCCCTCTCACACACAGAACATTCTATCCGTCTAGTCTAGACTCCCTCTCACACACAGAACATTCTATCTGTCTAGTCTAGACTCCCTCTCACACAGACATGCTGTGATGTCATAGACCAGAACATTCTATCTGTCTAGTCTAGACTCCCTCTCACACAGACATGCTGTGATGTCATAGACCAGAACATTCTATCTGTCTAGTCTAGACTCCCTCTCACACAGACATGCTGTGATGTCATAGACCAGAACATTCTATCTGTCTTGTCTAGACTCCCTCTCACACAGACATGCTGTGATGTCATAGACCAGAACATACTATCTGTCTAGTCTAGACTCCCTCTCACACCAGAACATTCTATCTGTCTAGTCTAGACTCCCTCTCACACCAGAACATTCTATCTGTCTAGTCTAGACTCCCTCTCACACCAGAACATTCTATCTGTCTAGTCTAGACTCCCTCTCACACACAGAACATTATATCTGTCTAGTCTAGACTCCCTCTCACACACAGAACATTCTATCTGTCTAGTCTAGACTCCCTCTCACACAGACATAATGTGATGTCATAGACCAGAACATTCTATCTGTCTAGTCTAGACTCCCTCTCACACAGACATGCTGTGATGTCATAGACCAGAACATTCTATCTGTCTAGTCTAGACTCCCTCTCACCCCAGAACATTCTATCTGTCTAGTCTAGACTCCCTCTCACACCAGAACATTCTATCTGTCTAGTCTAGACTCCCTCTCACACCAGAACATTCTATCTGTCTAGTCTAGACTCCCTCTCACACACAGAACATTCTATCTGTCTAGTCTAGACTCCCTCTCACACACAGAACATTCTATCTGTCTAGTCTAGACTCCCTCTCACACAGACATAATGTGATGTCATAGACCAGAACATTCTATCTGTCTAGTCTAGACTCCCTCTCACACAGACATGATGTGATGTCATAGACCAGAACATTCTATCTGTCTAGTCTAGACTCCCTCTCACCCCAGAACATTCTATCTGTCTAGTCTAGACTCCCTCTCACACCAGAACATTCTATCTGTCTAGTCTAGACTCCCTCTCACACCAGAACATTCTATCTGTCTAGTCTAGACTCCCTCTCACACACAGAACATTCTATCTGTCTAGTCTAGACTCCCTCTCACACACAGAACATTCTATCTGTCTAGTCTAGACTCCCTCTCACACACAGAACATTCTATCTGTCTAGTCTAGACTCCCTCTCACACAGACATGCTGTGATGTCATAGACCAGAACATTCTATCTGTCTAGTCTAGACTCCCTCTCACACAGACATGCTGTGATGTCATAGACCAGAACATTCTATCTGTCTAGTCTAGACTCCCTCTCACACAGACATGCTGTGATGTCATAGACCAGAACATTATATCTGTCTAGTCTAGACTCCCTCTCACACAGACATGCTGTGATGTCATAGACCAGAACATTCTATCTGTCTAGTCTAGACTCCCTCTCACACAGACATGCTGTGATGTCATAGACCAGAACATTCTATCTGTCTAGTCTAGACTCCCTCTCACACCAGAACATTCTATCTGTCTAGTCTAGACTCCCTCTCACACCAGAACATTCTATCTGTCTAGTCTAGACTCCCTCTCACACCAGAACATTCTATCTGTCTAGTCTAGACTCCCTCTCACACACAGAACATTATATCTGTCTAGTCTAGACTCCCTCTCACACACAGAACATTCTATCTGTCTAGTCTAGACTCCCTCTCACACAGACATGCTGTGATGTCATAGACCAGAACATTCTATCTGTCTAGTCTAGACTCCCTCTCACACAGACATGCTGTGATGTCATAGACCAGAACATTCTATCTGTCTAGTCTAGACTCCCTCTCACACAGACATGCTGTGATGTCATAGACCAGAACATTCTATCTGTCTAGTCTGGACTCCCTCTCACACCAGAACATTCTATCTGTCTAGTCTAGACTCCCTCTCACACCAGAACATTCTATCTGTCTAGTCTAGACTCCCTCTCACACCAGAACATTCTATCTGTCTAGTCTAGACTCCCTCTCACACACAGAACATTCTATCTGTCTAGTCTAGACTCCCTCTCACACACAGAACATTATATCTGTCTAGTCTAGACTCCCTCTCACACAGACATGCTGTGATGTCATAGACCAGAACATTCTATTTGTCTAGTCTAGACTCCCTCTCACACAGACATGCTGTGATGTCATAGACCAGAACATTCTATCTGTCTAGTCTAGACTCCCTCTCACACAGACATGCTGTGATGTCATAGACCAGAACATTCTATCTGTCTAGTCTAGACTCCCTCTCACACCAGAACATTCTATCTGTCTAGTCTAGACTCCCTCTCACACCAGAACATTATATCTGTCTAGTCTAGACTCCCTCTCACACCAGAACATTCTATCTGTCTAGTCTAGACTCCCTCTCACACCAGAACATTCTATCTGTCTAGTCTAGACTCCCTCTCACACACAGAACATTCTATCTGTCTAGTCTAGACTCCCTCTCACACACAGAACATTCTATCTGTCTAGTCTAGACTCCCTCTCACACAGACATGCTGTGATGTCATAGACCAGAACATTCTATCTGTCTAGTCTAGACTCCCTCTCACACACAGAACATTCTATCTGTCTAGTCTAGACTCCCTCTCACACAGACATGCTGTGATGTCATAGACCAGAACATTCTATCTGTCTAGTCTAGACTCCCTCTCACACAGACATGCTGTGATGTCATAGACCAGAACATTCTATCTGTCTAGTCTAGACTCCCTCTCACACAGACATGCTGTGATGTCATAGACCAGAACATTCTATCTGTCTAGTCTAGACTCCCTCTCACACAGACATGCTGTGATGTCATAGACCAGAACATTCTATCTGTCTAGTCTAGACTCCCTCTCACACCAGAACATTCTATCTGTCTAGTCTAGACTCCCTCTCACACCAGAACATTCTATCTGTCTAGTCTAGACTCCCTCTCACACACAGAACATTCTATCTGTCTAGTCTAGACTCCCTCTCACACACAGAACATTCTATCTGTCTAGTCTAGACTCCCTCTCACACAGACATGCTGTGATGTCATAGACCAGAACATTCTATCTGTCTAGTCTAGACTCCCTCCCACACAGACATGCTGTGATGTCATAGACCAGAACATTCTATCTGTCTAGTCTAGACTCCCTCTCACACAGACATGCTGTGATGTCATAGACCAGAACATTCTATCTGTCTAGTCTAGACTCCCTCTCACACACAGAACATTCTATCTGTCTAGTCTAGACTCCCTCTCACACAGACATGCTGTGATGTCATAGACCAGAACATTCTATTTGTCTAGTCTAGACTCCCTCTCACACAGACATGCTGTGATGTCATAGACCAGAACATTCTATCTGTCTAGTCTAGACTCCCTCTCACACAGACATGCTGTGATGTCATAGACCAGAACATTCTATCTGTCTAGTCTAGACTCCCTCTCACACCAGAACATTATATCTGTCTAGTCTAGACTCCCTCTCACACCAGAACATTCTATCTGTCTAGTCTAGACTCCCTCTCACTCCAGAACATTCTATCTGTCTAGTCTAGACTCCCTCTCACACACAGAACATTCTATCTGTCTAGTCTAGACTCCCTCTCACACACAGAACATTCTATCTGTCTAGTCTAGACTCCCTCTCACACAGACATAATGTGATGTCATAGACCAGAACATTCTATCTGTCTAGTCTAGACTCCCTCTCACCCCAGAACATTCTATCTGTCTAGTCTAGACTCCCTCTCACACCAGAACATTCTATCTGTCTAGTCTAGACTCCCTCTCACACCAGAACATTCTATCTGTCTAGTCTAGACTCCCTCTCACACACAGAACATTCTATCTGTCTAGTCTAGACTCCCTCTCACACACAGAACATTCTATCTGTCTAGTCTAGACTCCCTCTCACACACAGAATATTCTATCTGTCTAGTCTAGACTCCCTCTCACACAGACATGCTGTGATGTCATAGACCAGAACATTCTATCTGTCTAGTCTAGACTCCCTCTCACACAGACATGCTGTGATGTCATAGACCAGAACATTCTATCTGTCTAGTCTAGACTCCCTCTCACCCCAGAACATTCTATCTGTCTAGTCTAGACTCCCTCTCACACCAGAACATTCTATCTGACTAGTCTAGACTCCCTCTCACACCAGAACATTCTATCTGTCTAGTCTAGACTCCCTCTCACACACAGAACATTCTATCTGTCTAGTCTAGACTCCCTCTCACACACAGAACATTCTATCTGTCTAGTCTAGACTCCCTCTCACACAGACATAATGTGATGTCATAGACCAGAACATTCTATCTGTCTAGTCTAGACTCCCTCTCACCCCAGAACATTCTATCTGTCTAGTCTAGACTCCCTCTCACACCAGAACATTCTATCTGTCTAGTCTAGACTCCCTCTCACACCAGAACATTCTATCTGTCTAGTCTAGACTCCCTCTCACACACAGAACATTCTATCTGTCTAGTCTAGACTCCCTCTCACACACAGAACATTCTATCTGTCTAGTCTAGACTCCCTCTCACACACAGAACATTCTATCTGTCTAGTCTAGACTCCCTCTCACACAGACATGCTGTGATGTCATAGACCAGAACATTCTATCTGTCTAGTCTAGACTCCCTCTCACACAGACATGCTGTGATGTCATAGACCAGAACATTCTATCTGTCTAGTCTAGACTCCCTCTCACACAGACATGCTGTGATGTCATAGACCAGAACATTCTATCTGTCTAGTCTAGACTCCCTCTCACACAGACATGCTGTGATGTCATAGACCAGAACATTCTATCTGTCTAGTCTAGACTCCCTCTCACACAGACATGCTGTGATGTCATAGACCAGAACATTCTATCTGTCTAGTCTAGACTCCCTCTCACACCAGAACATTCTATCTGTCTAGTCTAGACTCCCTCTCACACCAGAACATTCTATCTGTCTAGTCTAGACTCCCTCTCACACCAGAACATTCTATCTGTCTAGTCTAGACTCCCTCTCACACCAGAACATTCTATCTGTCTAGTCTAGACTCCCTCTGACACACAGAACATTCTATCTGTCTAGTCTAGACTCCCTCTCACACACAGAACATTCTATCTGTCTAATCTAGACTCCCTCTCACACACAGAACATTCTATCTGTCTAGTCTAGACTCCCTCTCACACACAGAACATTCTATCTGTCTAGTCTAGACTCCCTCTCACACAGACATGCTGTGATGTCATAGACCAGAACATTCTATCTGTCTAGTCTAGACTCCCTCTCACACAGACATGCTGTGATGTCATAGACCAGAACATTCTATCTGTCTAGTCTAGACTCCCTCTCACACAGACATGCTGTGATGTCATAGACCAGAACATTCTATCTGTCTAGTCTAGACTCCCTCTCACCCCAGAACATTCTATCTGTCTAGTCTAGACTCCCTCTCACACCAGAACATTCTATCTGACTAGTCTAGACTCCCTCTCACACCAGAACATTCTATCTGTCTAGTCTAGACTCCCTCTCACACACAGAACATTCTATCTGTCTAGTCTAGACTCCCTCTCACACACAGAACATTCTATCTGTCTAGTCTAGACTCCCTCTCACACAGACATGCTGTGATGTCATAGACCAGAACATTCTATCTGTCTAGTCTAGACTCCCTCTCACACAGACATGCTGTGATGTCATAGACCAGAACATTCTATCTGTCTAGTCTAGACTCCCTCTCACACAGACATGCTGTGATGTCATAGACCAGAACATTCTATCTGTCTAGTCTAGACTCCCTCTCACACAGACATGCTGTGATGTCATAGACCAGAACATTCTATCTGTCTAGTCTAGACTCCCTCTCACACAGACATGCTGTGATGTCATAGACCAGAACATTATATCTGTCTAGTCTAGACTCCCTCTCACACAGACATGCTGTGATGTCATAGACCAGAACATTCTATCTGTCTAGTCTAGACTCCCTCTCACACAGACATGCTGTGATGTCATAGACCAGAACATTATATCTGTCTAGTCTAGACTCCCTCTCACACAGACATGCTGTGATGTCATAGACCAGAACATTCTATCTGTCTAGTCTAGACTCCCTCTCACACAGACATGCTGTGATGTCATAGACCAGAACATTCTATCTGTCTAGTCTAGACTCCCTCTCACACAGACATGCTGTGATGTCATAGACCAGAACATTCTATCTGTCTAGTCTAGACTCCCTCTCACACAGACATGCTGTGATGTCATAGACCAGAACATTCTATCTGTCTAGTCTAGACTCCCTCTCACACAGACATGCTGTGATGTCATAGACCAGAACATTCTATCTGTCTAGTCTAGACTCCCTCTCACACCAGAACATTCTATCTGTCTAGTCTAGACTCCCTCTCACACCAGAACATTCTATCTGTCTAGTCTAGACTCCCTCTCACACCAGAACATTCTATCTGTCTAGTCTAGACTCCCTCTCACACCAGAACATTCTATCTGTCTAGTCTAGACTCCCTCTGACACACAGAACATTCTATCTGTCTAGTCTAGACTCCCTCTCACACACAGAACATTCTATCTGTCTAATCTAGACTCCCTCTCACACACAGAACATTCTATCTGTCTAGTCTAGACTCCCTCTCACACACAGAACATTCTATCTGTCTAGTCTAGACTCCCTCTCACACAGACATGCTGTGATGTCATAGACCAGAACATTCTATCTGTCTAGTCTAGACTCCCTCTCACACAGACATAATGTGATGTCATAGACCAGAACATTCTATCTGTCTAGTCTAGACTCCCTCTCACACAGACATGCTGTGATTTCATAGACCAGAACATTCTATCTGTCTAGTCTAGACTCCCTCTCACACACAGAACATTCTATCTGTCTAGTCTAGACTCCCTCTCACACACAGAACATTCTATCTGTCTAGTCTAGACTCCCTCTCACACAGACTGTAAGGGTTGGGGAAGCGACCTTATTGTGGAGCGACCCTTTGGCGCCCTCTGGTGTTTTATGTATGCATTTGTCTGTCCTAATTAACTGATTTGTACCTGGTGTGTGTTGTTTGGCTGTGGCTATTTAGATCCCTCTGTTTCCCCTCTGGTTGTCGGTTGTTCACTTCATGTTGCGTTTGTTATATGTATACGATTCTTCTTAGCCTTATTGTTCCTCGCCGGATTAGGAAATAAGTATAGTTGACGATTGTAAGTACATTGCTCTGCCTTGTTCCTGTTATTATTTAAAACGTTTATCGGAGACTTGTTTTCTCCTCTTTTGTTTATTCGCTTACTGTGCGGTTATTATTTGTTCCGTTTACTCAAAATAAAGAGTACTGTTATTATTTATTATACTCCTGCTTCCGTCTACTCTGTTCTACTCTGCGCCTGGGTCCAAACACATTACCCCATCGTAACAGAACAACCGACCATTATGGACCCAGCAGATGTAGAGCAGATTCGCACGGTGCTGAATACCCAGGGGGCTATGGTAGCCCAGCAGGAGCGGAACCAGCTGGCGATGTTTGCGGAGATCGAAAAGCTGACCATCGCCGTGACTAGCCTGGTGGCCGCTCAGGCCAACCCCACTCCACCAGCGGCAGCAGCAGCAGCAGCTATGCCTCCTCTACCGCCGGTGACCACGCGGGAACCCCGACTACCTCCTCCCGAACGCTATGATGGACGTCCAGAGGGCTGCAGAGAGTTCCTGACTCAGTGTTCACTGATCTTCAGCCTGCAGCCCCTGTCCTTCCCCACCGAGCACTCCCGAGTGGCCTACATCATCACCCTGTTGACGGGCCGTGCCCTGTCCTGGGTCACGGCCGAGTGGGAGAGTCAGTCGCCGGCGTGCTCCGACGCTACAGCATTCACCCGGGAGTTACGCAAAATATTCGACACCTCCCGGGTGATATCGGGGCACGAAGCCGGTCGGCGGCTCACGGCGTGTCGACAGGGGGATCGCTCGGTGGCGGATTATTCCATCGAGTTCCGCACTCTAGCTAGGGAGGCGGGTTGGGAGGAGAAGGCCCTGGCCGTACTCTATACCCAGGGGCTCTCGGAGGCGATGAAAGACCAACTTGCCCTCCGGGACCTCCCAGAGCGGCTAGACGGCGTAGTGGAGCTCTCGGTGCGTGTGGACAATCGGCGCCGAGAGCGATCACGTGAGAGGGGCTCCTCGAGGGGCGCTCCGTTCCAACCTCCTCCTGCTAGGGAGGCGACTCGGCGGTTCCCGGAGGAGACCACGGAGGAGGAGGAGGCCATGCAGCTGGGCGCAACACACCTCTCCAGCACAGAGAGGCGGCGTCGGCTGGACGAGCGGCGCTGCTTCCGTTGCGGTCGCAAGGGTCACCGCTACAGTGCCTGTCCAGGGACCTCGGGAAACGGGGCAGCCCGCTAGTATCGGGAGGGGTATTAGCGGGTAGGGACATACCCTCGGGTTTCAATGACCCACGAACCTTTTTTTCTGTTAAGGTGCGGTGGGGACACTGTACCCAGCGAGTTCGGGCTCTGGTGGACTCAGGGGCAGCGGGGAATTTAATGCACGAAGGCCTGGCCTGGGGGTGGGGGGTTCCTTTGGAAGAATTGAAAGAACCCGTTCCTGTTCGAGCCCTAGACGGCCGGCCATTGGGGTCGGGGATCATTACCCAGCGCACTATGCCTGTACATATCCAGGTGGGAGGGGGTCGTTGGGAACTCATACGATTTTTTATTGTAGCCTCTCCTGATTGCCCTATTGTGTTAGGTCACCCCTGGTTAGCTTCTCTCAACCCCCGCATTGACTGGTCCACAGGTCGACTCTCCCTCGAAGCAGGCTCCGTCACAGTGCGTACTGAGTCTCCGCCCACGACTCTCGCATCCCCGTTGCAGCCCCAGTTCTCGCCTCTCCCCCTTTCCACCCCTCTTCCTAATTCCCCTGGCCCTGCTTCGCCTTCCAGCCCCGACCTGACAGGGGTGCCTCAGATATATTGGGACCTGGGGGAAGTGTTCAGTAAATCTCGGGCCGAGAAATTACCCCTCCATAGACCCTATGACTGTGCCATCAATCTGCTGCCGGGTACTGTGCCGCCGCGGGGACGCCTGTTTTCCCTCTCTCGCCCGGAGAATCTCTCCATGAATAAATACATAGAGGAAGCACTGGCCGCGGGTCATATCCGTCCTTCCACCTCGCCCGCTGGCGCAGGCTTCTTCTTTGTGGCAAAGAAAGACGGGGGACAGCGTCCCTGCATCGATTACCGCGGTCTAAATGACATTTCCATAAAGAATCGCTCTCCCCTGCCCCTCATGGATACCGCCTTTGAGTCACTGCAAGGAGCAAGGGTGTTTACCAAACTGGATTTACGCAATGCATACAACCTGGTGAGGATGAGGGAGGGGGACGAGTGGAAGACGGCTTTTAACACGCCTAACGGACATTATGAGTATTTAGTCATGCCCTTTGGTCTCGCTAATGCACCCGCAGTATTTCAAGCACTAGTCAACGACGTACTGCGGGATTTGATTGGTCATTCGGTTTTTGTGTACCTTGACGATATCCTCATTTTTTCCAAAGACATTACTCAACATCAACGTCATGTCCGTCAAGTCCTCCAGCGCCTCCTCCACCACCAGTTATTTGTCAAGGCAGAGAAATGTGTCTTTCACGCCGACACAGTGTCATTCCTGGGGTTCATTATAACACGGGGGGATTTAAGCATGGACCCTGCCAAGGTTAGTGCGGTGTTAGACTGGCCCCGCCCCTCCTCTTTGAAACAGTTACAGCGGTTCCTAGGGTTTGCTAATTTTTATAGACGCTTTATCCGCAATTTTAGTGCCCTAGCTGCCCCTTTAACTGCCCTCACCAGGTCTACCCTCCGTACGTTCGCCTGGTCCTCGGAGGCGGAGGCCGCCTTCGTGGACCTCAAGCAACGGTTCACCTCTGCTCCGGTCCTAGCCCATCCGGACTCGGAAGTACCATTCCTGGTGGAGGAGGACGCCTCAGATCTCGCGGTGGGGGCGGTGCTCTCCCAGAGGTGCAGGAAGGATGGGAAGGTACATCCCTGCGCTTTTTTCTCACGTCGGCTGTCCCCGGCCGAGTGTAATTATGACGTAGGAAACCGGGAGCTGCTGGCCATTAAATTGGCTTTGGAGGAGTGGAGGCAGTGGCTGGAGGGGGCCGCACAGCCGTTTGTGGTGTGGACGGACCACAAGAACCTGGCCTACATCCAGGGGGCTAAGCGCCTCAATTCGCGTCAAGCCAGGTGGGCGCTGTTTTTTACACGCTTCCAATTTTCCATCTCCTTTAGGCCGGGGTCCAAAAACGTCAAGCCGGACGCCCTCTCCCGGCAGTTCGATCCGGCGGACCGGGAGGAAAAACCCCACCCCATTGTTCCGGAGACCCTTATTGTTGCCCCTGTGTCGTGGGGGATCGCTAAAGTGGTGAGAGCGGCGCTCAGGCGGGAGCCGGATCCGGGGGGAGGACCCCCGGGGAGGCTGTATGTTCCCAAGACTGCGCGCTCACGGCTGCTGCAATGGGCGCATGCGTCGCCCCTCACTAGCCACCCCGGGGCTGCCAGGACCCTGGACTTTATTCGCAGGAGGTTCTGGTGGCCCACAGCGGAGAGGGATACGCGCGCCTTTGTGGCAGCCTGTCCTGTGTGTGCGCGCAGCAAGACATCTCGCCAGCCTTCAGCGGGGCTACTCCGACCCCTCCCCATCCCCAAACGCCCCTGGTCCCACATCTCCCTTGACTTTATTTCAGGTCTCCCTCCCTCTGACGGGTTCACTACCATCTTGGTGGTAGTGGACCGTTTCTCCAAGGCGGCCCACTTCATCCCCCTCCTCAAACTCCCCTCGGCCCGAGAGACGGCCGACCTGGTGGTGCAGCACATCTTCCGGGTGCATGGTCTCCCGCAGGACATGGTGTCGGATCGGGGTCCTCAGTTCGCTTCCAGGTTCTGGAAGGCGTTCGCAACCAGCCTCGGCGCCTCCGTCAGCCTGTCCTCCGGTTTCCATCCACAGTCCAATGGGCAGACGGAGCGTGTCAACCAGGACCTGGAAGGCGTGCTGAGGTGCTACGTCTCCGGCAATCCGGCGACGTGGAGTCGGCGACTGGCGTGGGCGGAATACGCCCACAACACCCTCCTCTGCTCATCCACTGGCCTATCCCCCTTTCAGTGCCAATATGGCTATCAACCCCCCCTATTCCCTGAGCAGGAGGAGGAGGCGGAGGTGCCCTCCGTCCAAGCCCACGTCGGTCGCTGTCGCCGGACCTGGAGGCGGGTGAGGGCGGCGCTTCAGCGGGCGTCGGCTCGGTCCCAGCTTCAGGCCAACCGCAGGCGTCGCCCGGCCCCGATCTTTCGCCCGGGGCAGAAGGTGTGGCTCTCGACCCGGGACCTTCCCCTCCGGGTCGAGTCCAGGAAGCTAGCGTCCCGGTTCGTGGGTCCGTTCAAAGTGGTGCGGCGGGTGAACCCGGTGGCGTATAGACTACTACTCCCACCTTCCATGCGGGTTCACCCGACCTTTCATGTGTCCCTACTGAAACCCTTCGTCACTTGCCCCATGTCCCCACCACCCCCCCCTGTTCCCCCGCCACGCATCATTGATGGACAGACTGTTTATACAGTACGGAGGATTATGGATTGCCGGCGGAGGGGTAGGGGCTTACAGTTTTTGGTGGATTGGGAGGGGTATGGGCCGGAGGAACGGTCCTGGGTGCCTCAGAGGGACATATTGGACCCAAAACTAATTACAGACTTCCGCCAACTACATCCTGAGGCACCCAGGTGAACGGCAGGTGCCGTTCGTCGGGGGGGGATACTGTAAGGGTTGGGGAAGCGACCTTATTGTGGAGCGACCCTTTGGCGCCCTCTGGTGTTTTATGTATGCATTTGTCTGTCCTAATTAACTGATTTGTACCTGGTGTGTGTTGTTTGGCTGTGGCTATTTAGATCCCTCTGTTTCCCCTCTGGTTGTCGGTTGTTCACTTCATGTTGCGTTTGTTATATGTATACGATTCTTCTTAGCCTTATTGTTCCCTGCGGATTAGGAAATAAGTATAGTTGACGATTGTAAGTACATTGCTCTGCCTTGTTCCTGTTATTATTTAAAACGTTTATCGGAGACTTGTTTTCTCCTCTTTTGTTTATTCGCTTACTGTGCGGTTATTATTTGTTCCGTTTACTCAAAATAAAGAGTACCGTTATTATTTATTATACTCCTGCTTCCGTCTACTCTGTTCTACTCTGCGCCTGGGTCCAAACACATTACCCCATCGTAACAACAGACATGCTGTGATGTCATAGACCAGAACATTATATCTGTCTAGTCTAGACTCCCTCTCACACAGACATGCTGTGATGTCATAGACCAGAACATTCTATCTGTCTAGTCTAGACTCCCTCTCACACAGACATGCTGTGATGTCATAGACCAGAACATTCTATCTGTCTAGTCTAGACTCCCTCTCACACCAGAACATTCTATCTGTCTAGTCTAGACTCCCTCTCACACCAGAACATTCTATCTGTCTAGTCTAGACTCCCTCTCACACCAGAACATTCTATCTGTCTAGTCTAGACTCCCTCTCACACACAGAACATTCTATCTGTCTAGTCTAGACTCCCTCTCACACACAGAACATTCTATCTGTCTAGTCTAGACTCCCTCTCACACACAGAACATTATATCTGTCTAGTCTAGACTCCCTCTCACACAGACTTGCTGTGATGTCATAGACCAGAACATTCTATCTGTCTAGTCTAGACTCCCTCTCACACATACATGCTGTGATGTCATAGACCAGAACATTCTATCTGTCTAGTCTAGACTCCCTCTCACACAGACATGCTGTGATGTCATAGACCAGAACATTCTATCTGTCTAGTCTAGACTCCCTCTCACACCAGAACATTCTATCTGTCTAGTCTAGACTCCCTCTCACACCAGAACATTCTATCTGTCTAGTCTAGTCTCCCTCTCACACACAGAACATTCTATCTGTCTAGTCTAGACTCCCTCTCACACACAGAACATTCTATCTGTCTAGTCTAGACTCCCTCTCACACACAGAACATTCTATCTGTCTAGTCTAGACTCCCTCTCACACACAGAACATTCTATCTGTCTAGTCTAGACTCCCTCTCACACAGACATGCTGTGATGTCATAGACCAGAACATTCTATCTGTCTAGTCTAGACTCCCTCTCACACAGACATGCTGTGATGTCATAGACCAGAACATTCTATCTGTCTAGTCTAGACTCCCTCTCACACAGACATGCTGTGATGTCATAGACCAGAACATTCTATCTGTCTAGTCTAGACTCCCTCTCACACAGACATGCTGTGATGTCATAGACCAGAACATTCTATCTGTCTAGTCTAGACTCCCTCTCACACAGACATGCTGTGATGTCATAGACCAGAACATTCTATCTGTCTAGTCCAGACATGCTGTGATGTCATAGACCAGAACGTTTTATCTGTCTAGTCTAGACTCCCTCTCACACAGACATGCTGTGATGTCATAGACCAGAACATTCTATCTGTCTAGTCTAGACTCCCTCTCACACAGACATGCTGTGATGTCATAGACCAAAACATTCTATCTGTCTAGTCTAGACTCCCTCTCACACAGACATGCTGTGATGTCATAGACCAGAACATTCTATCTGTCTAGTCTAGACTCCCTCTCACACCAGAACATTCTGTCTGTCTAGTCTAGACTCCCTCTCACACCAGAACATTCTATCTGTCTAGTCTAGACTCCCTCTCACACCAGAACATTCTATCTGTCTAGTCTAGACTCCCTCTTACACACAGAACATTCTATCTGTCTAGTCTAGACACCCTCTCACACACAGAACATTATATCTGTCTAGTCTAGACTCCCTCTCACACAGACATGCTGTGATGTCATAGACCAGAACATTCTATTTGTCTAGTCTAGACTCCCTCTCACACAGACATGCTGTGATGTCATAGACCAGAACATTCTATCTGTCTAGTCTAGACTCCCTCTCACACAGACATGCTGTGATGTCATAGACCAGAACATTCTATCTGTCTAGTCTAGACTCCCTCTCACACCAGAACATTATATCTGTCTAGTCTAGACTCCCTCTCACACCAGAACATTCTATCTGTCTAGTCTAGACTCCCTCTCACTCCAGAACATTCTATCTGTCTAGTCTAGACTCCCTCTCACACACAGAACATTCTATCTGTCTAGTCTAGACTCCCTCTCACACACAGAACATTCTATCTGTCTAGTCTAGACTCCCTCTCACACAGACATAATGTGATGTCATAGACCAGAACATTCTATCTGTCTAGTCTAGACTCCCTCTCACACAGACATGCTGTGATGTCATAGACCAGAACATTCTATCTGTCTAGTCTAGACTCCCTCTCACCCCAGAACATTCTATCTGTCTAGTCTAGACTCCCTCTCACACCAGAACATTCTATCTGTCTAGTCTAGACTCCCTCTCACACCAGAACATTCTATCTGTCTAGTCTAGACTCCCTCTCACACACAGAACATTCTATCTGTCTAGTCTAGACTCCCTCTCACACACAGAACATTCTATCTGTCTAGTCTAGACTCCCTCTCACAGAGACATAATGTAATGTCATAGACCAGAACATTCTATCTATCTGTCTAGTCTAGACTCCCTCTCACACAGACATGCTGTGATGTCATAGACCAGAACATTCTATCTGTCTAGTCTAGACTCCCTCTCACACAGACATGCTGTGATGTCATAGACCAGAACATTCTATCTGTCTAGTCTAGACTCCCTCTCACACAGACATGCTGTGATGTCATAGACCAGAACATTCTATCTGTCTAGTCTAGACTCCCTCTCACACAGACATGATGTGATGTCATAGACCAGAACATTCTATCTGTCTAGTCTAGACTCCCTCTCACACCAGAACATTCTATCTGTCTAGTCTAGACTCCCTCTCACACCAGAACATTCTATCTGTCTAGTCTAGACTCCCTCTCACACACAGAACATTCTATCTGTCTAGTCTAGACTCCCTCTCACACACAGAACATTCTATCTGTCTAGTCTAGACTCCCTCTCACACACAGAACATTCTATCTGTCTAGTCTAGACTCCCTCTCACACAGACATGCTGTGATGTCATAGACCAGAACATTCTATCTGTCTAGTCTAGACTCCCTCCCACACAGACATGCTGTGATGTCATAGACCAGAACATTCTATCTGTCTAGTCTAGACTCCCTCTCACACAGACATGCTGTGATGTCATAGACCAGAACATTCTATCTGTCTAGTCTAGACTCCCTCTCACACAGACATGCTGTGATGTCATAGACCAGAACATTCTATCTGTCTAGTCTAGACTCCCTCTCACACAGACATGCTGTGATGTCATAGACCAGAACATTCTATCTGTCTAGTCTAGACTCCCTCTCACACAGACATGCTGTGATGTCATAGACCAGAACATTCTATCTGTCTAGTCTAGACTCCCTCTCACACAGACATGCTGTGATGTCATAGACCAGAACATTCTATCTGTCTAGTCTAGACTCCCTCTCACACAGACATGCTGTGATGTCATAGACCAGAACATTCTATCTGTCTAGTCTAGACTCCCTCTCACACAGACATGCTGTGATGTCATAGACCAGAACATTCTATCTGTCTAGTCTAGACTCCCTCTCACACAGACATGCTGTGATGTCATAGACCAGAACATTATATCTGTCTAGTCTAGACTCCCTCTCACAAAGACATGCTGTGATGTCATAGACCAGAACATTCTATCTGTCTAGTCTAGACTCCCTCTCACACAGACATGCTGTGATGTCATAGACCAGAACATTCTATCTGTCTAGTCTAGACTCCCTCTCACACCAGAACATTCTATCTGTCTAGTCTAGACTCCCTCTCCCAGGCTCTCTCTCTCCTCTCTGTCGTGGGCGGTCGCATTCCTTTTCGCTCTCCTCTCCCCTGCTTTTTTTGTTTGCTCTACACTGCACTGACTCTTCAGAAGCAAAATGGATTTGTTAAGCTGGTCCCTGAATACAATTGATAACCTATTTTCCACGAGGAAAGCTGGTTCGGGGGAACCTGCCTGCCCAGACGGAACCTTTGCCGCAGGTTACATCAGAGATGCCTGGGACAACTGGCGTCTCGTTTGCTTGGCAGTCATGTCGATTGAGGACGTGGAAGATGTTTTCATTTTCGGATTCATGATAGTTGGACACATTGGACTAGGGAGTAGTGTGATGATCTATCGGCAAATTAAAAAGCTGGGAGCAGCGATTAGCGAGCTGCGCGAGCTGCCCCACTTGATCAAAGAACTGGGGAGGGCGGCTGGAATGCACGGCGCTGCGCTTGCGGATCTGAACCGTAAGGTCCTGGATCTGGATCGCAGGGTGGGCAATCTTGCTGCTCCCCAAATTGGCGTTTGACAGGAGACCCCAAATTTTCGAGAGGTTTGATTCTATGGAATGCTGTTTTTCCTCGCAGTGAACCCATTCACCTGATTATGGCCCAAAAACTCCCCCATGCCCTGAAGACTCCATGCAGCGTGCCAACCCCCCCCCCCCCCTCTGGTGAACTCTGTGCCGCCTTCTGGGGCAGTGCTCAAGGCCATTGTCCATAGCGACACTGATTGCTGCTCTACTACGAGGACGGGTCGGACTGACCCAGAACATCCTGAGACTTTACCCCACCTTATCTCTCTACCCCCCCCACTCCTCCCTCCCCCCACCCATACCTACCTACCCACCCCACTCCTCCCTCCCCCTGCCCATGCCACCCCGCCACCCCCCCCCCTCCCTTCTACAGTATTCTGTGGACTACAGCGCCGAGGCGTGGGTAACCCGCAATATGGCTGCCGTGGTTTTACAGTTTGTTGTGTTCTCTCTGCATTGCTGTCTGTCCTGTGTTGTTTTGTTTGCATTGCATTTAGAAATGCTCTTACTGTAACGCCGAATCAAGTTCCTATATGTGTATGCATAAATGGCAATAAACGTTATCTCTCTCATCTCTCTAGACTCCCTCTCACACCAGAACATTCTATCTGTCTAGTCTAGACTCCCTCTCACACACAGAACATTCTATCTGTCTAGTCTAGACTCCCTCTCACACCAGAACATTCTATCTGTCTAGTCTAGACTCCCTCTCACACCAGAACATTCTATCTGTCTAGTCTAGACTCCCTCTCACACACAGAACATTCTATCTGTCTAGTCTAGACTCCCTCTCACACACAGAACATTCTATCTGTCTAGTCTAGACTCCCTCTCACACACAGAACATTCTATCTGTCTAGTCTAGACTCCCTCTCACACACAGAACATTCTATCTGTCTAGTCTAGACTCCCTCTCACACACAGAACATTCTATCTGTCTAGTCTAGACTCCCTCTCACACAGACATGCTGTGATGTCATAGACCAGAACATTCTATCTGTCTAGTCTAGACTCCCTCTCACACAGACATGCTGTGATGTCATAGACCAGAACATTCTATCTGTCTAGTCTAGACTCCCTCTCACACAGACATGCTGTGATGTCATAGACCAGAACATTCTATCTGTCTAGTCTAGACTCCCTCTCACACAGACATGCTGTGATGTCATAGACCAGAACATTCAATCTGTCTAGTCTAGACTCCCTCTCACACAGACATGCTGTGATGTCATAGACCAGAACATTCTATCTGTCTAGTCTAGACTCCCTCTCACACAGACATGCTGTGATGTCATAGACCAGAACATTCTATCTGTCTAGTCTAGACTCCCTCTCACACCAGAACATTCTATCTGTCTAGTCTAGACTCCCTCTCACACCAGAACATTCTATCTGTCTAGTCTAGACTCCCTCTCACACACAGAACATTATATCTGTCTAGTCTAGACTCCCTCTCACACACAGAACATTCTATCTGTCTAGTCTAGACTCCCTCTCACACACAGAACATTCTATCTGTCTAGTCTAGACTCCCTCTCACACACAGAACATTCTATCTGTCTAGTCTAGACTCCCTCTCACACAGACATGCTGTGATGTCATAGACCAGAACATTCTATCTGTCTAGTCTAGACTCCCTCCCACACAGACATGCTGTGATGTCATAGACCAGAACATTCTATCTGTCTAGTCTAGACTCCCTCTCACACAGACATGCTGTGATGTCATAGACCAGAACATTCTATCTGTCTAGTCTAGACTCCCTCTCACACACAGAACATTCTATCTGTCTAGTCTAGACTCCCTCTCACACAGACATGCTGTGATGTCATAGACCAGAACATTCTATTTGTCTAGTCTAGACTCCCTCTCACACAGACATGCTGTGATGTCATAGACCAGAACATTCTATCTGTCTAGTCTAGACTCCCTCTCACACCAGAACATTATATCTGTCTAGTCTAGACTCCCTCTCACACCAGAACATTCTATCTGTCTAGTCTAGACTCCCTCTCACTCCAGAACATTCTATCTGTCTAGTCTAGACTCCCTCTCACACACAGAACATTCTATCTGTCTAGTCTAGACTCCCTCTCACACACAGAACATTCTATCTGTCTAGTCTAGACTCCCTCTCACACAGACATAATGTGATGTCATAGACCAGAACATTCTATCTGTCTAGTCTAGACTCCCTCTCACACAGACATGCTGTGATGTCATAGACCAGAACATTCTATCTGTCTAGTCTAGACTCCCTCTCACACAGACATGCTGTGATGTCATAGACCAGAACATTCTATCTGTCTAGTCTAGACTCCCTCTCACACAGACATGCTGTGATGTCATAGACCAGAACATTCTATCTGTCTAGTCTAGACTCCCTCTCACACATACATGCTGTGATGTCATAGACCAGAACATTCTATCTGTCTAGTCTAGACTCCCTCTCACACAGACATGATGTGATGTCATAGACCAGAACATTCTATCTGTCTAGTCTAGACTCCCTCTCACACCAGAACATTCTATCTGTCTAGTCTAGACTCCCTCTCACACCAGAACATTCTATCTGTCTAGTCTAGACTCCCTCTCACACACAGAACATTCTATCTGTCTAGTCTAGACTCCCTCTCACACACAGAACATTCTATCTGTCTAGTCTAGACTCCCTCTCACACAGACATGCTGTGATGTCATAGACCAGAACATTCTATCTGTCTAGTCTAGACTCCCTCTCACACAGACATGCTGTGATGTCATAGACCAGAACATTCTATCTGTCTAGTCTAGACTCCCTCTCACACAGACATGCTGTGATGTCATAGACCAGAACATTCTATCTGTCTAGTCTAGACTCCCTCTCACACCAGAACATTCTATCTGTCTAGTCTAGACTCCCTCTCACACCAGAACATTCTATCTGTCTAGTCTAGACTCCCTCTCACACACAGAACATTCTATCTGTCTAGTCTAGACTCCCTCTCACACACAGAACATTATATCTGTCTAGTCTAGACTCCCTCTCACACACAGAACATTCTATCTGTCTAGTCTAGACTCCCTCTCACACACAGAACATTCTATCTGTCTAGTCTAGACTCCCTCTCACACACAGAACATTCTATCTGTCTAGTCTAGACTCCCTCTCACACAGACATGCTGTGATGTCATAGACCAGAACATTCTATCTGTCTAGTCTAGACTCCCTCCCACACAGACATGCTGTGATGTCATAGACCAGAACATTCTATCTGTCTAGTCTAGACTCCCTCTCACACAGACATGCTGTGATGTCATAGACCAGAACATTCTATCTGTCTAGTCTAGACTCCCTCTCACACAGACATGCTGTGATGTCATAGACCAGAACATTCTATCTGTCCAGTCTAGACTCCCTCTCACACACAGAACATTCTATCTGTCTAGTCTAGACTCCCTCTCACACAGACATGCTGTGATGTCATAGACCAGAACATTCTATTTGTCTAGTCTAGACTCCCTCTCACACAGACATGCTGTGATGTCATAGACCAGAACATTCTATCTGTCTAGTCTAGACTCCCTCTCACACAGACATGCTGTGATGTCATAGACCAGAACATTCTATCTGTCTAGTCTAGACTCCCTCTCACACAGACATGCTGTGATGTCATAGACCAGAACATTCTATCTGTCTAGTCTAGACTCCCTCTCACACCAGAACATTATATCTGTCTAGTCTAGACTCCCTCTCACACCAGAACATTCTATCTGTCTAGTCTAGACTCCCTCTCACTCCAGAACATTCTATCTGTCTAGTCTAGACTCCCTCTCACACACAGAACATTCTATCTGTCTAGTCTAGACTCCCTCTCACACACAGAACATTCTATCTGTCTAGTCTAGACTCCCTCTCACACAGACATAATGTGATGTCATAGACCAGAACATTCTATCTGTCTAGTCTAGACTCCCTCTCACACAGACATGCTGTGATGTCATAGACCAGAACATTCTATCTGTCTAGTCTAGACTCCCTCTCACACAGACATGCTGTGATGTCATAGACCAGAACATTCTATCTGTCTAGTCTAGACTCCCTCTCACACAGACATGCTGTGATGTCATAGACCAGAACATTCTATCTGTCTAGTCTAGACTCCCTCTCACACAGACATGCTGTGATGTCATAGACCAGAACATTCTATCTGTCTAGTCTAGACTCCCTCTCACACAGACATGATGTGATGTCATAGACCAGAACATTCTATCTGTCTAGTCTAGACTCCCTCTCACACCAGAACATTCTATCTGTCTAGTCTAGACTCCCTCTCACACCAGAACATTCTATCTGTCTAGTGTTGGGAATTTGTATTAAAATCACTAGAAGTGATAAATCATGTACTATGTGCTCATTTAAATAATATGTGAATGCGGTCAGTTGAGAACAATAGGAAGGTCACGCAAAGCCAAAAGAGAGGTTCTGTTTTTGAGCGACAAGAAGAAGACAAGCTCCTGACTAAAAGAACGTTTTATGATTCAAACTGCCTATAAATTACTTATTTTTACCTATGTGCTAACAACCATTGTATACCTGCTGTTATGATATTCTATTTTTCTGTACTGATTTTATACTTTCATAACTAATGATTAATGATAAGTCTATTCTTCTATACTATACTTTAACTTGTAAATCGAATCCTAACTCATATTACTGTGCAACTTCAAATGTTTTCACAAGCTACTGATAAGAACTCAACTCACAGCTCTGCTCACAAAGTATGATATCACCATGGGAACGAGACGCTAGCAGGACACTCAAGCTGATAACATACATACACTCTCGCACCCACATACCAGAAGAATTGAAGGCCAACGCTAACGAGAAGACCTTCTGCAGCTGCAACGGATTTGTGCTGACACTTGGAAAACTACCAGATAGAGGGGGGGGCATCACCCAGCCCAAAATGTTTGATGAATTGTATAAAGACTATGTACCAGGGCTAAACGGGAGTCTGGTCTGGTGGAGCTCTTGCAGTTAACTTGTTGACGGCTAGCTGAGACGGGCCTGCAGAGGTGAAACTAGATGAGACCACTTTTCCATGGAAATGAACTAATTATTGCTTGCTGATGTGCTTGAATAAATATTATCTTAATGAACAGTTCAGTAGTGGTGCCTAATATTTGATTGGATCATATCATCTTAAGAAGTGATATCAAGGACGTCTCGTTGAGATTAAACGAACTCGCTTGTAAAGTGACGACTCAATTAAATCGATACTGGAGAAGTTGATCACCTTACACTAGTCTAGACTCCCTCTCACACACAGAACATTCTATCTGTCTAGTCTAGACTCCCTCTCACACACAGAACATTCTATCTGTCTAGTCTAGACTCCCTCTCACACACAGAACATTCTATCTGTCTAGTCTAGACTCCCTCTCACACACAGAACATTCTATCTGTCTAGTCTAGACTCCCTCTCACACAGACATGCTGTGATGTCATAGACCAGAACATTCTATCTGTCTAGTCTAGACTCCCTCTCTCACAGACATGCTGTGATGTCATAGACCAGAACATTCTATCTGTCTAGTCTAGACTCCCTCTCACACAGACATGCTGTGATGTCATAGACCAGAACATTCTATCTGTCTAGTCTAGACTCCCTCTCACACAGACATGCTGTGATGTCATAGACCAGAACATTCTATCTGTCTAGTCTAGACTCCCTCTCACACAGACATGCTGTGATGTCATAGACCAGAACATTCTATCTGTCTAGTCTAGACTCCCTCTCACACAGACATGCTGTGATGTCATAGACCAGAACATTCTATCTGTCTAGTCTAGACTCCCTCTCACAAAGACATGCTGTGATGTCATAGACCAGAACATTCTATCTGTCTAGTCTAGACTCTCTCTCACACAGACATGCTGTGATGTCATAGACCAGAACATTCTATCTGTCTAGTCTAGACTCCCTCTCACACCAGAACATTCTATCTGTCTAGTCTAGACTCCCTCTCACACCAGAACATTCTATCTGTCTAGTCTAGACTCCCTCTCACACCAGAACATTCTATCTGTCTAGTCTAGACTCCCTCTCACACACAGAACATTCTATCTGTCTAGTCTAGACTCCCTCTCACACACAGAACATTCTATCTGTCTAGTCTAGACTCCCTCTCACACACAGAACATTCTATCTGTCTAGTCTAGACTCCCTCTCACACACAGAACATTCTATCTGTCTAGTCTAGACTCCCTCTCACACAGACATGCTGTGATGTCATAGACCAGAACATTCTATCTGTCTAGTCTAGACTCCCTCTCACACAGACATGCTGTGATGTCATAGACCAGAACATTCTTTCTGTCTAGTCTAGACTCCCTCTCACACAGACATGCTGTGATGTCATAGACCAGAACATTCTATCTGTCTAGTCTAGACTCCCTCTCACACCAGAACATTATATCTGTCTAGTCTAGACTCCCTCTCACACCAGAACATTCTATCTGTCTAGTCTAGACTCCCTCTCACACACAGAACATTCTATCTGTCCAGTCTAGACTCCCTCTCACACACAGAACATTCTATCTGTCTAGTCTAGACTCCCTCTCACACAGACATGCTGTGATGTCATAGACCAGAACATTCTATCTGTCTAGTCTAGACTCCCTCTCACACAGACATGCTGTGATGTCATAGACCAGAAAGTTTTATCTGTCTAGTCTAGACTCCCTCTCACACAGACATGCTGTGATGTCATAGACCAGAACATTCTATCTGTCTAGTCTAGACTCCCTCTCACACAGACATGCTGTGATGTCATAGACCAGAACATTCTATCTGTCTAGTCTAGACTCCCTCTCACACAGACATGCTGTGATGTCATAGACCAGAACATTCTATCTGTCTAGTCTAGACTCCCTCTCACACCAGAACATTCTATCTGTCTAGTCTAGACTCCCTCTCACACCAGAACATTCTATCTGTCTAGTCTAGACTCCCTCTCACACCAGAACATTCTATCTGTCTAGTCTAGACTCCCTCTCACACCAGAACATTCTATCTGTCTAGTCTAGACTCCCTCTCACACACAGAACATTCTATCTGTCTAGTCTAGACTCCCTCTCACAGAGACATAATGTGATGTCATAGACCAGAACATTCTATCTATCTGTCTAGTCTAGACTCCCTCTCACACAGACATGCTGTGATGTCATAGACCAGAACATTCTATCTGTCTAGTCTAGACTCCCTCTCACACAGACATGCTGTGATGTCATAGACCAGAACATTCTATCTGTCTAGTCTAGACTCCCTCTCACACAGACATGATGTGATGTCATAGACCAGAACATTCTATCTGTCTAGTCTAGACTCCCTCTCACACCAGAACATTCTATCTGTCTAGTCTAGACTCCCTCTCACACCAGAACATTCTATCTGTCTAGTCTAGACTCCCTCTCACACACAGAACATTCTATCTGTCTAGTCTAGACTCCCTCTCACACACAGAACATTCTATCTGTCTAGTCTAGACTCCCTCTCACACACAGAACATTCTATCTGTCTAGTCTAGACTCCCTCTCACACACAGAACATTCTATCTGTCTAGTCTAGACTCCCTCTCACACAGACATGCTGTGATGTCATAGACCAGAACATTATATCTGTCTAGTCTAGACTCCCTCCCACACAGACATGCTGTGATGTCATAGACCAGAACATTCTATCTGTCTAGTCTAGACTCCCTCTCACACAGACATGCTGTGATGTCATAGACCAGAACATTCTATCTGTCTAGTCTAGACTCCCTCTCACACAGACATGCTGTGATGTCATAGACCAGAACATTCTATCTGTCTAGTCTAGACTCCCTCTCACACAGACATGCTGTGATGTCATAGACCAGAACATTCTATCTGTCTAGTCTAGACTCCCTCTCACACAGACATGCTGTGATGTCATAGACCAGAACATTCTATCTGTCTAGTCTAGACTCCCTCTCACACCAGAACATTCTATCTGTCTAGTCTAGACTCCCTCTCACACCAGAACATTCTATCTGTCTAGTCTAGACTCCCTCTCACACACAGAACATTCTATCTGTCTAGTCTAGACTCCCTCTCACACACAGAACATTCTATATGTCGAGTCTAGACTCCCTCTCACACCAGAACATTCTATCTGTCTAGTCTAGACCCCCTCTCACACCAGAACATTCTATCTGTCTAGTCTAGACTCCCTCTCACACACAGAACATTCTATCTGTCTAGTCTAGACTCCCTCTCACACCAGAACATTCTATCTGTCTAGTCTAGACCCCCTCTCACACCAGAACATTCTATCTGTCTAGTCTAGACTCCCTCTCACACAGACATGCTGTGATGTCATAGACCAGAACATTCTATCTGTCTAGTCTAGACTCCCTCTCACACAGACATGCTGTGATGTCATAGACCAGAACATTCTATCTGTCTAGTCTAGACTCCCTCTCACACAGACATGCTGTGATGTCATAGACCAGAACATTCTATCTGTCTAGTCTAGACTCCCTCTCACACCAGAACATTATATCTGTCTAGTCTAGACTCCCTCTCACACCAGAACATTCTATCTGTCTAGTCTAGACTCCCTCTCACTCCAGAACATTCTATCTGTCTAGTCTAGACTCCCTCTCACACACAGAACATTCTATCTGTCTAGTCTAGACTCCCTCTCACACACAGAACATTCTATCTGTCTAGTCTAGACTCCCTCTCACACAGACATAATGTGATGTCATAGACCAGAACATTCTATCTGTCTAGTCTAGACTCCCTCTCACACAGACATGCTGTGATGTCATAGACCAGAACATTCTATCTGTCTAGTCTAGACTCCCTCTCACACAGACATGCTGTGATGTCATAGACCAGAACATTCTATCTGTCTAGTCTAGACTCCCTCCCACACAGACATGCTGTGATGTCATAGACCAGAACATTCTATCTGTCTAGTCTAGACTCCCTCTCACACAGACATGCTGTGATGTCATAGACCAGAACATTCTATCTGTCTAGTCTAGACTCCCTCTCACACAGACATGCTGTGATGTCATAGACCAGAACATTCTATCTGTCTAGTCTAGACTCCCTCTCACACAGACATGCTGTGATGTCATAGACCAGAACATTCTATCTGTCTAGTCTAGACTCCCTCTCACACCAGAACATTCTATCTGTCTAGTCTAGACTCCCTCTCACACAGACATGCTGTGATGTCATAGACCAGAACATTCTATCTGTCTAGTCTAGACTCCCTCTCACACCAGAACATTCTATCTGTCTAGTCTAGACTCCCTCTCACACCAGAACATTCTATCTGTCTAGTCTAGACTCCCTCTCACACACAGAACATTCTATCTGTCTAGTCTAGACTCCCTCTCACACACAGAACATTCTATATGTCGAGTCTAGACTCCCTCTCACACCAGAACATTCTATCTGTCTAGTCTAGACCCCCTCTCACACCAGAACATTCTATCTGTCTAGTCTAGACTCCCTCTCACACACAGAACATTCTATCTGTCTAGTCTAGACTCCCTCTCACACCAGAACATTCTATCTGTCTAGTCTAGACCCCCTCTCACACCAGAACATTCTATCTGTCTAGTCTAGACTCCCTCTCACACACAGAACATTCTATCTGTCTAGTCTAGACTCCCTCTCACACACAGAACATTCTATCTGTCTAGTCTAGACTCCCTCTCACACAGACATGCTGTGATGTCATAGACCAGAACATTCTATCTGTCTAGTCTAGACTCCCTCTCACACAGACATGCTGTGATGTCATAGACCAGAACATTCTATCTGTCTAGTCTAGACTCCCTCTCACACAGACATGCTGTGATGTCATAGACCAGAACATTCTATCTGTCTAGTCTAGACTCCCTCTCACACAGACATGCTGTGATGTCATAGACCAGAACATTCTATCTGTCTAGTCTAGACTCCCTCTCACACAGACATGCTGTGATGTCATAGACCAGAACATTCTATCTGTCTAGTCTAGACTCCCTCTCACACAGACATGCTGTGATGTCATAGACCAGAACATTCTATCTGTCTAGTCTAGACTCCCTCTCACACCAGAACATTATATCTGTCTAGTCTAGACTCCCTCTCACACCAGAACATTCTATCTGTCTAGTCTAGACTCCCTCTCACTCCAGAACATTCTATCTGTCTAGTCTAGACTCCCTCTCACACACAGAACATTCTATCTGTCTAGTCTAGACTCCCTCTCACACACAGAACATTCTATCTGTCTAGTCTAGACTCCCTCTCACACAGACATAATGTGATGTCATAGACCAGAACATTCTATCTGTCTAGTCTAGACTCCCTCTCACACAGACATGCTGTGATGTCATAGACCAGAACATTCTATCTGTCTAGTCTAGACTCCCTCTCACACAGACATGCTGTGATGTCATAGACCAGAACATTCTATCTGTCTAGTCTAGACTCCCTCTCACACAGACATGCTGTGATGTCATAGACCAGAACATTCTATCTGTCTAGTCTAGACTCCCTCTCACACAGACATGCTGTGATGTCATAGACCAGAACATTCTATCTGTCTAGTCTAGACTCCCTCTCACACAGACATGATGTGATGTCATAGACCAGAACATTCTATCTGTCTAGTCTAGACTCCCTCTCACACCAGAACATTCTATCTGTCTAGTCTAGACTCCCTCTCACACCAGAACATTCTATCTGTCTAGTCTAGACTCCCTCTCACACACAGAACATTCTATCTGTCTAGTCTAGACTCCCTCTCACACACAGAACATTCTATCTGTCTAGTCTAGACTCCCTCTCACACACAGAACATTCTATCTGTCTAGTCTAGACTCCCTCTCACACACAGAACATTCTATCTGTCTAGTCTAGACTCCCTCTCACACAGACATGCTGTGATGTCATAGACCAGAACATTCTATCTGTCTAGTCTAGACTCCCTCTCTCACAGACATGCTGTGATGTCATAGACCAGAACATTCTATCTGTCTAGTCTAGACTCCCTCTCACACAGACATGCTGTGATGTCATAGACCAGAACATTCTATCTGTCTAGTCTAGACTCCCTCTCACACAGACATGCTGTGATGTCATAGACCAGAACATTCTATCTGTCTAGTCTAGACTCCCTCTCACACAGACATGCTGTGATGTCATAGACCAGAACATTCTATCTGTCTAGTCTAGACTCCCTCTCACAAAGACATGCTGTGATGTCATAGACCAGAACATTCTATCTGTCTAGTCTAGACTCCCTCTCACACAGACATGCTGTGATGTCATAGACCAGAACATTCTATCTGTCTAGTCTAGACTCCCTCTCACACCAGAACATTCTATCTGTCTAGTCTAGACTCCCTCTCACACCAGAACATTCTATCTGTCTAGTCTAGACTCCCTCTCACACCAGAACATTCTATCTGTCTAGTCTAGACTCCCTCTCACACACAGAACATTCTATCTGTCTAGTCTAGACTCCCTCTCACACACAGAACATTCTATCTGTCTAGTCTAGACTCCCTCTCACACACAGAACATTCTATCTGTCTAGTCTAGACTCCCTCTCACACACAGAACATTCTATCTGTCTAGTCTAGACTCCCTCTCACACAGACATGCTGTGATGTCATAGACCAGAAAGTTTTATCTGTCTAGTCTAGACTCCCTCTCACACAGACATGCTGTGATGTCATAGACCAGAACATTCTATCTGTCTAGTCTAGACTCCCTCTCACACAGACATGCTGTGATGTCATAGACCAGAACATTCTATCTGTCTAGTCTAGACTCCCTCTCACACAGACATGCTGTGATGTCATAGACCAGAACATTCTATCTGTCTAGTCTAGACTCCCTCTCACACCAGAACATTCTATCTGTCTAGTCTAGACTCCCTCTCACACCAGAACATTCTATCTGTCTAGTCTAGACTCCCTCTCACACCAGAACATTCTATCTGTCTAGTCTAGACTCCCTCTTACACACAGAACATTCTATCTGTCTAGTCTAGACTCCCTCTCACACACAGAACATTCTATCTGTCTAGTCTCCCTCTCACACAGACATGCTGTGATGTCATAGACCAGAACATTCTATTTGTCTAGTCTAGACTCCCTCTCACACAGACATGCTGTGATGTCATAGACCAGAACATTCTATCTGTCTAGTCTAGACTCCCTCTCACACAGACATGCTGTGATGTCATAGACCAGAACATTCTATCTGTCTAGTCTAGACTCCCTCTCACACCAGAACATTCTATCTGTCTAGTCTAGACTCCCTCTCACACCAGAACATTCTATCTGTCTAGTCTAGACTCCCTCTCACTCCAGAACATTCTATCTGCCTAGTCTAGACTCCCTCTCACACACAGAACATTCTATCTGTCTAGTCTAGACTCCCTCTCACACACACATAACATTCTATCTGTCTAGTCTAGACTCCCTCTCACACAGACATAATGTGATGCCATAGACCAGAACATTCTATCTGTCTAGTCTAGACTCCCTCTCACACAGACATGCTGTGATGTCATAGACCAGAACATTCTATCTGTCTAGTCTAGACTCCCTCTCACCCCAGAACATTCTATCTGTCTAGTCTAGACTCCCTCTCACACCAGAACATTCTATCTGTCTAGTCTAGACTCCCTCTCACACCAGAACATTCTATCTGTCTAGTCTAGACTCCCTCTCACACACAGAACATTCTATCTGTCTAGTCTAGACTCCCTCTCACACACAGAACATTCTATCTGTCTAGTCTAGACTCCCTCTCACAGAGACATAATGTGATGTCATAGACCAGAACATTCTATCTATCTGTCTAGTCTAGACTCCCTCTCACACAGACATGCTGTGATGTCATAGACCAGAACATTCTATCTGTCTAGTCTAGACTCCCTCTCACACAGACATGCTGTGATGTCATAGACCAGAACATTCTATCTGTCTAGTCTAGACTCCCTCTCACACAGACATGATGTGATGTCATAGACCAGAACATTCTATCTGTCTAGTCTAGACTCCCTCTCACACCAGAACATTCTATCTGTCTAGTCTAGACTCCCTCTCACACCAGAACATTCTATCTGTCTAGTCTAGACTCCCTCTCACACACAGAACATTCTATCTGTCTAGTCTAGACTCCCTCTCACACACAGAACATTCTATCTGTCTAGTCTAGACTCCCTCTCACACACAGAACATTCTATCTGTCTAGTCTAGACTCCCTCTCACACACAGAACATTCTATCTGTCTAGTCTAGACTCCCTCTCACACAGACATGCTGTGATGTCATAGACCAGAACATTATATCTGTCTAGTCTAGACTCCCTCCCACACAGACATGCTGTGATGTCATAGACCAGAACATTCTATCTGTCTAGTCTAGACTCCCTCTCACACAGACATGCTGTGATGTCATAGACCAGAACATTCTATCTGTCTAGTCTAGACTCCCTCTCACACAGACATGCTGTGATGTCATAGACCAGAACATTCTATCTGTCTAGTCTAGACTCCCTCTCACACAGACATGCTGTGATGTCATAGACCAGAACATTCTATCTGTCTAGTCTAGACTCCCTCTCACACAGACATGCTGTGATGTCATAGACCAGAACATTCTATCTGTCTAGTCTAGACTCCCTCTCACACCAGAACATTCTATCTGTCTAGTCTAGACTCCCTCTCACACCAGAACATTCTATCTGTCTAGTCTAGACTCCCTCTCACACACAGAACATTCTATCTGTCTAGTCTAGACTCCCTCTCACACACAGAACATTCTATATGTCGAGTCTAGACTCCCTCTCACACCAGAACATTCTATCTGTCTAGTCTAGACCCCCTCTCACACCAGAACATTCTATCTGTCTAGTCTAGACTCCCTCTCACACACAGAACATTCTATCTGTCTAGTCTAGACTCCCTCTCACACCAGAACATTCTATCTGTCTAGTCTAGACCCCCTCTCACACCAGAACATTCTATCTGTCTAGTCTAGACTCCCTCTCACACACAGAACATTCTATCTGTCTAGTCTAGACTCCCTCTCACACACAGAACATTCTATCTGTCTAGTCTAGACTCCCTCTCACACAGACATGCTGTGATGTCATAGACCAGAACATTCTATCTGTCTAGTCTAGACTCCCTCTCACACAGACATGCTGTGATGTCATAGACCAGAACATTCTATCTGTCTAGTCTAGACTCCCTCTCACACAGACATGCTGTGATGTCATAGACCAGAACATTCTATCTGTCTAGTCTAGACTCCCTCTCACACAGACATGCTGTGATGTCATAGACCAGAACATTCTATCTGTCTAGTCTAGACTCCCTCTCACACAGACATGCTGTGATGTCATAGACCAGAACATTCTATCTGTCTAGTCTAGACTCCCTCTCACACAGACATGCTGTGATGTCATAGACCAGAACATTCTATCTGTCTAGTCTAGACTCCCTCTCACACAGACATGCTGTGATGTCATAGACCAGAACATTCTATCTGTCTAGTCTAGACTCCCTCTCACACAGACATGCTGTGATGTCATAGACCAGAACATTCTATCTGTCTAGTCTAGACTCCCTCTCACACAGACATGCTGTGATGTCATAGACCAGAACATTCTATCTGTCTAGTCTAGACTCCCTCTCACACAGACATGCTGTGATGTCATAGACCAGAACATTCTATCTGTCTAGTCTAGACTCCCTCTCACACCAGAACATTCTATCTGTCTAGTCTAGACTCCCTCTCACACCAGAACATTCTATCTGTCTAGTCTAGACTCCCTCTCACACCAGAACATTCTATCTGTCTAGTCTAGACTCCCTCTCACACACAGAACATTCTATCTGTCTAGTCTAGACTCCCTCTCACACAGACATGCTGTGATGTCATAGACCAGAACATTCTATCTGTCTAGTCTAGACTCCCTCTCACACAGACATGCTGTGATGTCATAGACCAGAACATTCTATCTGTCTAGTCTAGACTCCCTCTCACACACAGAACATTCTATCTGTCTAGTCTAGACTCCCTCTCACACACAGAACATTCTATCTGTCTAGTCTAGACTCCCTCTCACACACAGAACATTCTATCTGTCTAGTCTAGACTCCCTCTCACACAGACATGCTGTGATGTCATAGACCAGAACATTCTATCTGTCTAGTCTAGACTCCCTCTCACACAGACATGCTGTGATGTCATAGACCAGAACATTCTATCTGTCTAGTCTAGACTCCCTCTCACACAGACATGCTGTGATGTCATAGACCAGAACATTCTATCTGTCTAGTCTAGACTCCCTCTCACACAGACATGCTGTGATGTCATAGACCAGAAAGTTTTATCTGTCTAGTCTAGACTCCCTCTCACACAGACATGCTGTGATGTCATAGACCAGAACATTCTATCTGTCTAGTCTAGACTCCCTCTCACACAGACATGCTGTGATGTCATAGACCAGAACATTCTATCTGTCTAGTCTAGACTCCCTCTCACACAGACATGCTGTGATGTCATAGACCAGAACATTCTATCTGTCTAGTCTAGACTCCCTCTCACACCAGAACATTCTATCTGTCTAGTCTAGACTCCCTCTCACACCAGAACATTCTATCTGTCTAGTCTAGACTCCCTCTCACACCAGAACATTCTATCTGTCTAGTCTAGACTCCCTCTTACACACAGAACATTCTATCTGTCTAGTCTAGACTCCCTCTCACACACAGAACATTCTATCTGTCTAGTCTAGACTCCCTCTCACACAGACGTGCTGTGATGTCATAGACCAGAACATTCTATCTGTCTAGTCTAGACTCCCTCTCACACACAGAACATTCTATCTGTCTAGTCTCCCTCTCACACAGACATGCTGTGATGTCATAGACCAGAACATTCTATTTGTCTAGTCTAGACTCCCTCTCACACAGACATGCTGTGATGTCATAGACCAGAACATTCTATCTGTCTAGTCTAGACTCCCTCTCACACAGACATGCTGTGATGTCATAGACCAGAACATTCTATCTGTCTAGTCTAGACTCCCTCTCACACCAGAACATTCTATCTGTCTAGTCTAGACTCCCTCTCACACCAGAACATTCTATCTGTCTAGTCTAGACTCCCTCTCACACACAGAACATTATATCTGTCTAGTCTAGACTCCCTCTCACACACAGAACATTCTATCTGTCTAGTCTAGACTCCCTCTCACACAGACATAATGTGATGTCATAGACCAGAACATTCTATCTGTCTAGTCTAGACTCCCTCTCACACAGACATGCTGTGATGTCATAGACCAGAACATTCTATCTGTCAAGTCTAGACTCCCTCTCACCCCAGAACATTCTATCTGTCTAGTCTAGACTCCCTCTCACACCAGAACATTCTATCTGTTTAGTCTAGACTCCCTCTCACACCAGAACATTCTATCTGTGTAGTCTAGACTCCCTCTCACACACAGAACATTCTATCTGTCTAGTCTAGACTCCCTCTCACACACAGAACATTCTATCTGTCTAGTCTAGACTCCCTCTCACACAGACATAATGTGATGTCATAGACCAGAACATTCTATCTGTCTAGTCTAGACTCCCTCTCACACAGACATGATGTGATGTCATAGACCAGAACATTCTATCTGTCTAGTCTAGACTCCCTCTCACCCCAGAACATTCTATCTGTCTAGTCTAGACTCCCTCTCACACCAGAACATTCTATCTGTCTAGTCTAGACTCCCTCTCACACCAGAACAATCTATCTGTCTAGTCTAGACTCCCTCTCACACACAGAACATTCTATCTGTCTAGTCTAGACTCCCTCTCACACACAGAACATTCTATCTGTCTAGTCTAGACTCCCTCTCACACACAGAACATTCTATCTGTCTAGTCTAGACTCCCTCTCACACAGACATGCTGTGATGTCATAGACCAGAACATTCTATCTGTCTAGTCTAGACTCCCTCTCACACAGACATGCTGTGATGTCATAGACCAGAACATTCTATCTGTCTAGTCTAGACTCCCTCTCACACAGACATGCTGTGATGTCATAGACCAGAACATTCTATCTGTCTAGTCTAGACTCCCTCTCACACAGACATGCTGTGATGTCATAGAACAGAACATTCTATCTGTCTAGTCTAGACTCCCTCTCACACACAGAACATTCTATCTGTCTAGTCTAGACTCCCTCTCACACACAGAACATTCTATCTGTCTAGTCTAGACTCCCTCTCACACAGACATGCTGTGATGTCATAGACCAGAACATTCTATCTGTCTAGTCTAGACTCCCTCTCACACAGACATGCTGTGATGTCATAGACCAGAACATTCTATCTGTCTAGTCTAGACTCCCTCTCACACAGACATGCTGTGATGTCATAGACCAGAACATTCTATCTGTCTAGTCTAGACTCCCTCTCACACAGACATGCTGTGATGTCATAGACCAGAACATTCAATCTGTCTAGTCTAGACTCCCTCTCACACAGACATGCTGTGATGTCATAGACCAGAACATTCTATCTGTCTAGTCTAGACTCCCTCTCACACAGACATGCTGTGATGTCATAGACCAGAACATTCTATCTGTCTAGTCTAGACTCCCTCTCACACCAGAACATTCTATCTGTCTAGTCTAGACTCCCTCTCACACCAGAACATTCTATCTGTCTAGTCTAGACTCCCTCTCACACACAGAACATTCTATCTGTCTAGTCTAGACTCCCTCTCACACACAGAACATTCTATATGTCGAGTCTAGACTCCCTCTCACACCAGAACATTCTATCTGTCTAGTCTAGACCCCCTCTCACACCAGAACATTCTATCTGTCTAGTCTAGACTCCCTCTCACACACAGAACATTCTATCTGTCTAGTCTAGACTCCCTCTCACACCAGAACATTCTATCTGTCTAGTCTAGACCCCCTCTCACACCAGAACATTCTATCTGTCTAGTCTAGACTCCCTCTCACACACAGAACATTCTATCTGTCTAGTCTAGACTCCCTCTCACACACAGAACATTCTATCTGTCTAGTCTAGACTCCCTCTCACACAGACATGCTGTGATGTCATAGACCAGAACATTCTATCTGTCTAGTCTAGACTCCCTCTCACACAGACATGCTGTGATGTCATAGACCAGAACATTCTATCTGTCTAGTCTAGACTCCCTCTCACACAGACATGCTGTGATGTCATAGACCAGAACATTCTATCTGTCTAGTCTAGACTCCCTCTCACACAGACATGCTGTGATGTCATAGACCAGAACATTCTATCTGTCTAGTCTAGACTCCCTCTCACACAGACATGCTGTGATGTCATAGACCAGAACATTCTATCTGTCTAGTCTAGACTCCCTCTCACACAGACATGCTGTGATGTCATAGACCAGAACATTCTATCTGTCTAGTCTAGACTCCCTCTCACACAGACATGCTGTGATGTCATAGACCAGAACATTCTATCTGTCTAGTCTAGACTCCCTCTACACAGACATGCTGTGATGTCATAGACCAGAACATTCTATCTGTCTAGTCTAGACTCCCTCTCACACAGACATGCTGTGATGTCATAGACCAGAACATTCTATCTGTCTAGTCTAGACTCCCTCTCACACAGACATGCTGTGATGTCATAGACCAGAACATTCTATCTGTCTAGTCTAGACTCCCTCTCACACCAGAACATTCTATCTGTCTAGTCTAGACTCCCTCTCACACCAGAACATTCTATCTGTCTAGTCTAGACTCCCTCTCACACACAGAACATTCTATCTGTCTAGTCTAGACTCCCTCTCACACAGACATGCTGTGATGTCATAGACCAGAACATTCTATCTGTCTAGTCTAGACTCCCTCTCACACAGACATGCTGTGATGTCATAGACCAGAACATTCTATCTGTCTAGTCTAGACTCCCTCTCACACACAGAACATTCTATCTGTCTAGTCTAGACTCCCTCTCACACACAGAACATTCTATCTGTCTAGTCTAGACTCCCTCTCACACACAGAACATTCTATCTGTCTAGTCTAGACTCCCTCTCACACAGACATGCTGTGATGTCATAGACCAGAACATTCTATCTGTCTAGTCTAGACTCCCTCTCACACAGACATGCTGTGATGTCATAGACCAGAACATTCTATCTGTCTAGTCTAGACTCCCTCTCACACAGACATGCTGTGATGTCATAGACCAGAACATTCTATCTGTCTAGTCTAGACTCCCTCTCACACAGACATGCTGTGATGTCATAGACCAGAACAGTTCTATCTGTCTAGTCTAGACTCCCTCTCACACAGACATGCTGTGATGTCATAGACCAGAACATTCTATCTGTCTAGTCTAGACTCCCTCTCACACAGACATGCTGTGATGTCATAGACCAGAACATTCTATCTGTCTAGTCTAGACTCCCTCTCACACAGACATGCTGTGATGTCATAGACCAGAACATTCTATCTGTCTAGTCTAGACTCCCTCTCACACCAGAACATTCTATCTGTCTAGTCTAGACTCCCTCTCACACCAGAACATTCTATCTGTCTAGTCTAGACTCCCTCTCACACCAGAACATTCTATCTGTCTAGTCTAGACTCCCTCTTACACACAGAACATTCTATCTGTCTAGTCTAGACTCCCTCTCACACACAGAACATTCTATCTGTCTAGTCTAGACTCCCTCTCACACAGACGTGCTGTGATGTCATAGACCAGAACATTCTATCTGTCTAGTCTAGACTCCCTCTCACACACAGAACATTCTATCTGTCTAGTCTCCCTCTCACACAGACATGCTGTGATGTCATAGACCAGAACATTCTATTTGTCTAGTCTAGACTCCCTCTCACACAGACATGCTGTGATGTCATAGACCAGAACATTCTATCTGTCTAGTCTAGACTCCCTCTCACACAGACATGCTGTGATGTCATAGACCAGAACATTCTATCTGTCTAGTCTAGACTCCCTCTCACACCAGAACATTCTATCTGTCTAGTCTAGACTCCCTCTCACACCAGAACATTCTATCTGTCTAGTCTAGACTCCCTCTCACACACAGAACATTATATCTGTCTAGTCTAGACTCCCTCTCACACACAGAACATTCTATCTGTCTAGTCTAGACTCCCTCTCACACAGACATACTGTGATGTCATAGACCAGAACATTCTATCTGTCTAGTCTAGACTCCCTCTCACACAGACATGCTGTGATGTCATAGACCAGAACATTCTATCTGTCTAGTCTAGACTCCCTCTCACCCCAGAACATTCTATCTGTCTAGTCTAGACTCCCTCTCACACCAGAACATTCTATCTGTTTAGTCTAGACTCCCTCTCACACCAGAACATTCTATCTGTGTAGTCTAGACTCCCTCTCACACACAGAACATTCTATCTGTCTAGTCTAGACTCCCTCTCACACACAGAACATTCTATCTGTCTAGTCTAGACTCCCTCTCACACAGACATGAATGTGATGTCATAGACCAGAACATTCTATCTGTCTAGTCTAGACTCCCTCTCACACAGACATGCTGTGATGTCATAGACCAGAACATTCTATCTGTCTAGTCTAGACTCCCTCTCACCCCAGAACATTCTATCTGTCTAGTCTAGACTCCCTCTCACACCAGAACATTCTATCTGTCTAGTCTAGACTCCCTCTCACACCAGAACAATCTATCTGTCTAGTCTAGACTCCCTCTCACACACAGAACATTCTATCTGTCTAGTCTAGACTCCCTCTCACACACAGAACATTCTATCTGTCTAGTCTAGACTCCCTCTCACACACAGAACATTCTATCTGTCTAGTCTAGACTCCCTCTCACACAGACATGCTGTGATGTCATAGACCAGAACATTCTATCTGTCTAGTCTAGACTCCCTCTCACACAGACATGCTGTGATGTCATAGACCAGAACATTCTATCTGTCTAGTCTAGACTCCCTCTCACACAGACATGCTGTGATGTCATAGACCAGAACATTCTATCTGTCTAGTCTAGACTCCCTCTCACACAGACATGCTGTGATGTCATAGAACAGAACATTCTATCTGTCTAGTCTAGACTCCCTCTCACACACAGAACATTCTATCTGTCTAGTCTAGACTCCCTCTCACACACAGAACATTCTATCTGTCTAGTCTAGACTCCCTCTCACACAGACATGCTGTGATGTCATAGACCAGAACATTCTATCTGTCTAGTCTAGACTCCCTCTCACACAGACATGCTGTGATGTCATAGACCAGAACATTCTATCTGTCTAGTCTAGACTCCCTCTCACACAGACATGCTGTGATGTCATAGACCAGAACATTCTATCTGTCTAGTCTAGACTCCCTCTCACACAGACATGCTGTGATGTCATAGACCAGAACATTCAATCTGTCTAGTCTAGACTCCCTCTCACACAGACATGCTGTGATGTCATAGACCAGAACATTCTATCTGTCTAGTCTAGACTCCCTCTCACACAGACATGCTGTGATGTCATAGACCAGAACATTCTATCTGTCTAGTCTAGACTCCCTCTCACACCAGAACATTCTATCTGTCTAGTCTAGACTCCCTCTCACACCAGAACATTCTATCTGTCTAGTCTAGACTCCCTCTCACACCAGAACATTCTATCTGTCT
Source organism: Nansenia antarctica (assembly GCF_963989245.1). NCBI lineage: Eukaryota > Metazoa > Chordata > Actinopteri > Argentiniformes > Microstomatidae > Nansenia > Nansenia antarctica. The sequence goes on from NC_137680.1 coordinate 37,547,499, forward strand.
AGTCTAGACTCCCTCTCACACACAGAACATTATATCTGTCTAGTCTAGACTCCCTCTCACACACAGAACATTCTATCTGTCTAGTCTAGACTCCCTCTCACACAGACATGCTGTGATGTCATAGACCAGAACATTCTATCTGTCTAGTCTAGACTCCCTCTCACACAGACATGCTGTGATGTCATAGACCAGAACATTATATCTGTCTAGTCTAGACTCCCTCTCACACAGACATGCTGTGATGTCATAGACCAGAACATTCAATCTGTCTAGTCTAGACTCCCTCTCACACAGACATGCTGTGATGTCATAGACCAGAACATTCTATCTGTCTAGTCTAGACTCCCTCTCACACAGACATGCTGTGATTTCATAGACCAGAACATTCTATCTGTCTAGTCTAGACTCCCTCTCACACCAGAACATTCTATCTGTCTAGTCTAGACTCCCTCTCACACCAGAACATTCTATCTGTCTAGTCTAGACTCCCTCTCACACACAGAACATTCTATCTGTCTAGTCTAGACTCCCTCTCACACACAGAACATTCTATCTGTCTAGTCTAGACTCCCTCTCACACACAGAACATTATATCTGTCTAGTCTAGACTCCCTCTCACACACAGAACATTCTATCTGTCTAGTCTAGACTCCCTCTCACACAGACATGCTGTGATGTCATAGACCAGAACATTCTATCTGTCTAGTCTAGACTCCCTCCCACACAGACATGCTGTGATGTCATAGACCAGAACATTCTATCTGTCTAGTCTAGACTCCCTCTCACACAGACATGCTGTGATGTCATAGACCAGAACATTCTATCTGTCTAGTCTAGACTCCCTCTCACACAGACATGCTGTGATGTCATAGACCAGAACATTCTATCTGTCTAGTCTAGACTCCCTCTCACACAGACATGTTGTGATGTCATAGACCAGAACATTCTATCTGTCTAGTCTAGACTCCCTCTCACACAGACATGCTGTGATGTCATAGACCAGAACATTCTATCTGTCTAGTCTAGACTCCCTCTCACACCAGAACATTCTATCTGTCTAGTCTAGACTCCCTCTCACACCAGAACATTCTATCTGTCTTGTCTAGACTCCCTCTCACACACAGAACATTCTATCTGTCTAGTCTAGACTCCCTCTCACACACAGAACATTCTATCTGTCTAGTCTAGACTCCCTCTCACACACAGAACATTCTATCTGTCTAGTCTAGACTCCCTCTCACACAGACATGCTGTGATGTCATAGACCAGAACATTCTATCTGTCTAGTCTAGACTCCCTCTCACACAGACATGCTGTGATGTCATAGACCAGAACATTCTATCTGTCTAGTCTAGACTCCCTCTCACACAGACATGCTGTGATGTCATAGACCAGAACATTCTATCTGTCTAGTCTAGACTCCCTCTCACACAGACATGCTGTGATGTCATAGACCAGAAAGTTTTATCTGTCTAGTCTAGACTCCCTCTCACACAGACATGCTGTGATGTCATAGACCAGAACATTCTATCTGTCTAGTCTAGACTCCCTCTCACACAGACATGCTGTGATGTCATAGACCAGAACATTCTATCTGTCTAGTCTAGACTCCCTCTCACACAGACATGCTGTGATGTCATAGACCAGAACATTCTATCTGTCTAGTCTAGACTCCCTCTCACACCAGAACATTATATCTGTCTAGTCTAGACTCCCTCTCACACCAGAACATTCTATCTGTCTAGTCTAGACTCCCTCTCACACACAGAACATTCTATCTGTCCAGTCTAGACTCCCTCTCACACACAGAACATTCTATCTGTCTAGTCTAGACTCCCTCTCACACAGACATGCTGTGATGTCATAGACCAGAACATTCTATCTGTCTAGTCTAGACTCCCTCTCACACAGACATGCTGTGATGTCATAGACCAGAACATTCTATCTGTCTAGTCTAGACTCCCTCTCACACAGACATGCTGTGATGTCATAGACCAGAACATTCTATCTGTCTAGTCTAGACTCCCTCTCACACACAGAACATTCTATCTGTCTAGTCTAGACTCCCTCTCACACACAGAACATTCTATCTGTCTAGTCTAGACTCCCTCTCACACAGACATGCTGTGATGTCATAGACCAGAACATTCTATCTGTCTAGTCTAGACTCCCTCTCACACAGACATGCTGTGATGTCATAGACCAGAACATTCTATCTGTCTAGTCTAGACTCCCTCTCACACAGACATGCTGTGATGTCATAGACCAGAACATTCTATCTGTCTAGTCTAGACTCCCTCTCACACAGACATGCTGTGATGTCATAGACCAGAACATTCAATCTGTCTAGTCTAGACTCCCTCTCACACAGACATGCTGTGATGTCATAGACCAGAACATTCTATCTGTCTAGTCTAGACTCCCTCTCACACAGACATGCTGTGATGTCATAGACCAGAACATTCTATCTGTCTAGTCTAGACTCCCTCTCACACCAGAACATTCTATCTGTCTAGTCTAGACTCCCTCTCACACCAGAACATTCTATCTGTCTAGTCTAGACTCCCTCTCACACCAGAACATTCTATCTGTCTAGTCTAGACTCCCTCTCACACACAGAACATTATATCTGTCTAGTCTAGACTCCCTCTCACACACAGAACATTCTATCTGTCTAGTCTAGACTCCCTCTCACACAGACATGCTGTGATGTCATAGACCAGAACATTCTATCTGTCTAGTCTAGACTCCCTCTCACACAGACATGCTGTGATGTCATAGACCAGAACATTATATCTGTCTAGTCTAGACTCCCTCTCACACAGACATGCTGTGATGTCATAGACCAGAACATTCAATCTGTCTAGTCTAGACTCCCTCTCACACAGACATGCTGTGATGTCATAGACCAGAACATTCTATCTGTCTAGTCTAGACTCCCTCTCACACAGACATGCTGTGATTTCATAGACCAGAACATTCTATCTGTCTAGTCTAGACTCCCTCTCACACCAGAACATTCTATCTGTCTAGTCTAGACTCCCTCTCACACCAGAACATTCTATCTGTCTAGTCTAGACTCCCTCTCACACACAGAACATTCTATCTGTCTAGTCTAGACTCCCTCTCACACACAGAACATTCTATCTGTCTAGTCTAGACTCCCTCTCACACACAGAACATTATATCTGTCTAGTCTAGACTCCCTCTCACACACAGAACATTCTATCTGTCTAGTCTAGACTCCCTCTCACACAGACATGCTGTGATGTCATAGACCAGAACATTCTATCTGTCTAGTCTAGACTCCCTCCCACACAGACATGCTGTGATGTCATAGACCAGAACATTCTATCTGTCTAGTCTAGACTCCCTCTCACACAGACATGCTGTGATGTCATAGACCAGAACATTCTATCTGTCTAGTCTAGACTCCCTCTCACACAGACATGCTGTGATGTCATAGACCAGAACATTCTATCTGTCTAGTCTAGACTCCCTCTCACACAGACATGTTGTGATGTCATAGACCAGAACATTCTATCTGTCTAGTCTAGACTCCCTCTCACACAGACATGCTGTGATGTCATAGACCAGAACATTCTATCTGTCTAGTCTAGACTCCCTCTCACACCAGAACATTCTATCTGTCTAGTCTAGACTCCCTCTCACACCAGAACATTCTATCTGTCTTGTCTAGACTCCCTCTCACACACAGAACATTCTATCTGTCTAGTCTAGACTCCCTCTCACACACAGAACATTCTATCTGTCTAGTCTAGACTCCCTCTCACACACAGAACATTCTATCTGTCTAGTCTAGACTCCCTCTCACACAGACATGCTGTGATGTCATAGACCAGAACATTCTATCTGTCTAGTCTAGACTCCCTCTCACACAGACATGCTGTGATGTCATAGACCAGAACATTCTATCTGTCTAGTCTAGACTCCCTCTCACACAGACATGCTGTGATGTCATAGACCAGAACATTCTATCTGTCTAGTCTAGACTCCCTCTCACACAGACATGCTGTGATGTCATAGACCAGAAAGTTTTATCTGTCTAGTCTAGACTCCCTCTCACACAGACATGCTGTGATGTCATAGACCAGAACATTCTATCTGTCTAGTCTAGACTCCCTCTCACACAGACATGCTGTGATGTCATAGACCAGAACATTCTATCTGTCTAGTCTAGACTCCCTCTCACACAGACATGCTGTGATGTCATAGACCAGAACATTCTATCTGTCTAGTCTAGACTCCCTCTCACACCAGAACATTCTATCTGTCTAGTCTAGACTCCCTCTCACACCAGAACATTCTATCTGTCTAGTCTAGACTCCCTCTCACACCAGAACATTCTATCTGTCTAGTCTAGACTCCCTCTTACACACAGAACATTCTATCTGTCTAGTCTAGACTCCCTCTCACACACAGAACATTCTATCTGTCTAGTCTCCCTCTCACACAGACATGCTGTGATGTCATAGACCAGAACATTCTATTTGTCTAGTCTAGACTCCCTCTCACACAGACATGCTGTGATGTCATAGACCAGAACATTCTATCTGTCTAGTCTAGACTCCCTCTCACACAGACATGCTGTGATGTCATAGACCAGAACATTCTATCTGTCTAGTCTAGACTCCCTCTCACACCAGAACATTCTATCTGTCTAGTCTAGACTCCCTCTCACACCAGAACATTCTATCTGTCTAGTCTAGACTCCCTCTCACACACAGAACATTATATCTGTCTAGTCTAGACTCCCTCTCACACACAGAACATTCTATCTGTCTAGTCTAGACTCCCTCTCACACAGACATAATGTGATGTCATAGACCAGAACATTCTATCTGTCTAGTCTAGACTCCCTCTCACACAGACATGCTGTGATGTCATAGACCAGAACATTCTATCTGTCAAGTCTAGACTCCCTCTCACCCCAGAACATTCTATCTGTCTAGTCTAGACTCCCTCTCACACCAGAACATTCTATCTGTTTAGTCTAGACTCCCTCTCACACCAGAACATTCTATCTGTGTAGTCTAGACTCCCTCTCACACACAGAACATTCTATCTGTCTAGTCTAGACTCCCTCTCACACACAGAACATTCTATCTGTCTAGTCTAGACTCCCTCTCACACAGACATAATGTGATGTCATAGACCAGAACATTCTATCTGTCTAGTCTAGACTCCCTCTCACACAGACATGATGTGATGTCATAGACCAGAACATTCTATCTGTCTAGTCTAGACTCCCTCTCACCCCAGAACATTCTATCTGTCTAGTCTAGACTCCCTCTCACCCCAGAACATTCTATCTGTCTAGTCTAGACTCCCTCTCACACCAGAACAATCTATCTGTCTAGTCTAGACTCCCTCTCACACACAGAACATTCTATCTGTCTAGTCTAGACTCCCTCTCACACACAGAACATTCTATCTGTCTAGTCTAGACTCCCTCTCACACACAGAACATTCTATCTGTCTAGTCTAGACTCCCTCTCACACAGACATGCTGTGATGTCATAGACCAGAACATTCTATCTGTCTAGTCTAGACTCCCTCTCACACAGACATGCTGTGATGTCATAGACCAGAACATTCTATCTGTCTAGTCTAGACTCCCTCTCACACAGACATGCTGTGATGTCATAGACCAGAACATTCTATCTGTCTAGTCTAGACTCCCTCTCACACAGACATGCTGTGATGTCATAGACCAGAACATTCTATCTGTCTAGTCTAGACTCCCTCTCACACACAGAACATTCTATCTGTCTAGTCTAGACTCCCTCTCACACACAGAACATTCTATCTGTCTAGTCTAGACTCCCTCTCACACAGACATGCTGTGATGTCATAGACCAGAACATTCTATCTGTCTAGTCTAGACTCCCTCTCACACAGACATGCTGTGATGTCATAGACCAGAACATTCTATCTGTCTAGTCTAGACTCCCTCTCACACAGACATGCTGTGATGTCATAGACCAGAACATTCTATCTGTCTAGTCTAGACTCCCTCTCACACAGACATGCTGTGATGTCATAGACCAGAACATTCTATCTGTCTAGTCTAGACTCCCTCTCACACAGACATGCTGTGATGTCATAGACCAGAACATTCTATCTGTCTAGTCTAGACTCCCTCTCACACCAGAACATTCTATCTGTCTAGTCTAGACTCCCTCTCACACCAGAACATTCTATCTGTCTAGTCTAGACTCCCTCTCACACCAGAACATTCTATCTGTCTAGTCTAGACTCCCTCTCACACACAGAACATTATATCTGTCTAGTCTAGACTCCCTCTCACACACAGAACATTCTATCTGTCTAGTCTAGACTCCCTCTCACACAGACATGCTGTGATGTCATAGACCAGAACATTCTATCTGTCTAGTCTAGACTCCCTCTCACACAGACATGCTGTGATGTCATAGACCAGAACATTATATCTGTCTAGTCTAGACTCCCTCTCACACAGACATGCTGTGATGTCATAGACCAGAACATTCAATCTGTCTAGTCTAGACTCCCTCTCACACAGACATGCTGTGATGTCATAGACCAGAACATTCTATCTGTCTAGTCTAGACTCCCTCTCACACAGACATGCTGTGATTTCATAGACCAGAACATTCTATCTGTCTAGTCTAGACTCCCTCTCACACCAGAACATTCTATCTGTCTAGTCTAGACTCCCTCTCACACCAGAACATTCTATCTGTCTAGTCTAGACTCCCTCTCACACACAGAACATTCTATCTGTCTAGTCTAGACTCCCTCTCACACACAGAACATTCTATCTGTCTAGTCTAGACTCCCTCTCACACACAGAACATTATATCTGTCTAGTCTAGACTCCCTCTCACACACAGAACATTCTATCTGTCTAGTCTAGACTCCCTCTCACACAGACATGCTGTGATGTCATAGACCAGAACATTCTATCTGTCTAGTCTAGACTCCCTCCCACACAGACATGCTGTGATGTCATAGACCAGAACATTCTATCTGTCTAGTCTAGACTCCCTCTCACACAGACATGCTGTGATGTCATAGACCAGAACATTCTATCTGTCTAGTCTAGACTCCCTCTCACACAGACATGCTGTGATGTCATAGACCAGAACATTCTATCTGTCTAGTCTAGACTCCCTCTCACACAGACATGTTGTGATGTCATAGACCAGAACATTCTATCTGTCTAGTCTAGACTCCCTCTCACACAGACATGCTGTGATGTCATAGACCAGAACATTCTATCTGTCTAGTCTAGACTCCCTCTCACACCAGAACATTCTATCTGTCTAGTCTAGACTCCCTCTCACACCAGAACATTCTATCTGTCTTGTCTAGACTCCCTCTCACACACAGAACATTCTATCTGTCTAGTCTAGACTCCCTCTCACACACAGAACATTCTATCTGTCTAGTCTAGACTCCCTCTCACACACAGAACATTCTATCTGTCTAGTCTAGACTCCCTCTCACACAGACATGCTGTGATGTCATAGACCAGAACATTCTATCTGTCTAGTCTAGACTCCCTCTCACACAGACATGCTGTGATGTCATAGACCAGAACATTCTATCTGTCTAGTCTAGACTCCCTCTCACACAGACATGCTGTGATGTCATAGACCAGAACATTCTATCTGTCTAGTCTAGACTCCCTCTCACACAGACATGCTGTGATGTCATAGACCAGAAAGTTTTATCTGTCTAGTCTAGACTCCCTCTCACACAGACATGCTGTGATGTCATAGACCAGAACATTCTATCTGTCTAGTCTAGACTCCCTCTCACACAGACATGCTGTGATGTCATAGACCAGAACATTCTATCTGTCTAGTCTAGACTCCCTCTCACACAGACATGCTGTGATGTCATAGACCAGAACATTCTATCTGTCTAGTCTAGACTCCCTCTCACACCAGAACATTCTATCTGTCTAGTCTAGACTCCCTCTCACACCAGAACATTCTATCTGTCTAGTCTAGACTCCCTCTCACACCAGAACATTCTATCTGTCTAGTCTAGACTCCCTCTTACACACAGAACATTCTATCTGTCTAGTCTAGACTCCCTCTCACACACAGAACATTCTATCTGTCTAGTCTCCCTCTCACACAGACATGCTGTGATGTCATAGACCAGAACATTCTATTTGTCTAGTCTAGACTCCCTCTCACACAGACATGCTGTGATGTCATAGACCAGAACATTCTATCTGTCTAGTCTAGACTCCCTCTCACACAGACATGCTGTGATGTCATAGACCAGAACATTCTATCTGTCTAGTCTAGACTCCCTCTCACACCAGAACATTCTATCTGTCTAGTCTAGACTCCCTCTCACACCAGAACATTCTATCTGTCTAGTCTAGACTCCCTCTCACTCCAGAACATTCTATCTGCCTAGTCTAGACTCCCTCTCACACACAGAACATTCTATCTGTCTAGTCTAGACTCCCTCTCACACACACAGAACATTCTATCTGTCTAGTCTAGACTCCCTCTCACACAGACATAATGTGATGTCATAGACCAGAACATTCTATCTGTCTAGTCTAGACTCCCTCTCACACAGACATGCTGTGATGTCATAGACCAGAACATTCTATCTGTCTAGTCTAGACTCCCTCTCACCCCAGAACATTCTATCTGTCTAGTCTAGACTCCCTCTCACACCAGAACATTCTATCTGTCTAGTCTAGACTCCCTCTCACACCAGAACATTCTATCTGTCTAGTCTAGACTCCCTCTCACACACAGAACATTCTATCTGTCTAGTCTAGACTCCCTCTCACACACAGAACATTCTATCTGTCTAGTCTAGACTCCCTCTCACAGAGACATAATGTGATGTCATAGACCAGAACATTCTATCTATCTGTCTAGTCTAGACTCCCTCTCACACAGACATGCTGTGATGTCATAGACCAGAACATTCTATCTGTCTAGTCTAGACTCCCTCTCACACAGACATGCTGTGATGTCATAGACCAGAACATTCTATCTGTCTAGTCTAGACTCCCTCTCACACAGACATGTTGTGATGTCATAGACCAGAACATTCTATCTGTCTAGTCTAGACTCCCTCTCACACAGACATGCTGTGATGTCATAGACCAGAACATTCTATCTGTCTAGTCTAGACTCCCTCTCACACCAGAACATTCTATCTGTCTAGTCTAGACTCCCTCTCACACCAGAACATTCTATCTGTCTTGTCTAGACTCCCTCTCACACACAGAACATTCTATCTGTCTAGTCTAGACTCCCTCTCACACACAGAACATTCTATCTGTCTAGTCTAGACTCCCTCTCACACACAGAACATTCTATCTGTCTAGTCTAGACTCCCTCTCACACAGACATGCTGTGATGTCATAGACCAGAACATTCTATCTGTCTAGTCTAGACTCCCTCTCACACAGACATGCTGTGATGTCATAGACCAGAACATTCTATCTGTCTAGTCTAGACTCCCTCTCACACAGACATGCTGTGATGTCATAGACCAGAACATTCTATCTGTCTAGTCTAGACTCCCTCTCACACAGACATGCTGTGATGTCATAGACCAGAAAGTTTTATCTGTCTAGTCTAGACTCCCTCTCACACAGACATGCTGTGATGTCATAGACCAGAACATTCTATCTGTCTAGTCTAGACTCCCTCTCACACAGACATGCTGTGATGTCATAGACCAGAACATTCTATCTGTCTAGTCTAGACTCCCTCTCACACAGACATGCTGTGATGTCATAGACCAGAACATTCTATCTGTCTAGTCTAGACTCCCTCTCACACCAGAACATTCTATCTGTCTAGTCTAGACTCCCTCTCACACCAGAACATTCTATCTGTCTAGTCTAGACTCCCTCTCACACCAGAACATTCTATCTGTCTAGTCTAGACTCCCTCTTACACACAGAACATTCTATCTGTCTAGTCTAGACTCCCTCTCACACACAGAACATTCTATCTGTCTAGTCTCCCTCTCACACAGACATGCTGTGATGTCATAGACCAGAACATTCTATTTGTCTAGTCTAGACTCCCTCTCACACAGACATGCTGTGATGTCATAGACCAGAACATTCTATCTGTCTAGTCTAGACTCCCTCTCACACAGACATGCTGTGATGTCATAGACCAGAACATTCTATCTGTCTAGTCTAGACTCCCTCTCACACGAGAACATTCTATCTGTCTAGTCTAGACTCCCTCTCACACCAGAACATTCTATCTGTCTAGTCTAGACTCCCTCTCACTCCAGAACATTCTATCTGCCTAGTCTAGACTCCCTCTCACACACAGAACATTCTATCTGTCTAGTCTAGACTCCCTCTCACACACATAGAACATTCTATCTGTCTAGTCTAGACTCCCTCTCACACAGACATAATGTGATGTCATAGACCAGAACATTCTATCTGTCTAGTCTAGACTCCCTCTCACACAGACATGCTGTGATGTCATAGACCAGAACATTCTATCTGTCTAGTCTAGACTCCCTCTCACCCCAGAACATTCTATCTGTCTAGTCTAGACTCCCTCTCACACCAGAACATTCTATCTGTCTAGTCTAGACTCCCTCTCACACCAGAACATTCTATCTGTCTAGTCTAGACTCCCTCTCACACACAGAACATTCTATCTGTCTAGTCTAGACTCCCTCTCACACACAGAACATTCTATCTGTCTAGTCTAGACTCCCTCTCACAGAGACATAATGTGATGTCATAGACCAGAACATTCTATCTATCTGTCTAGTCTAGACTCCCTCTCACACAGACATGCTGTGATGTCATAGACCAGAACATTCTATCTGTCTAGTCTAGACTCCCTCTCACACAGACATGCTGTGATGTCATAGACCAGAACATTCTATCTGTCTAGTCTAGACTCCCTCTCACACAGACATGCTGTGATGTCATAGACCAGAACATTCTATCTGTCTAGTCTAGACTCCCTCTCACACAGACATGCTGTGATGTCATAGACCAGAACATTCTATCTGTCTAGTCTAGACTCCCTCTCACACAGACATGCTGTGATGTCATAGACCAGAACATTCTATCTGTCTAGTCTAGACTCCCTCTCACACAGACATGATGTGATGTCATAGACCAGAACATTCTATCTGTCTAGTCTAGACTCCCTCTCACACCAGAACATTCTATCTGTCTAGTCTAGACTCCCTCTCACACCAGAACATTCTATCTGTCTAGTCTAGACTCCCTCTCACACACAGAACATTCTATCTGTCTAGTCTAGACTCCCTCTCACACACAGAACATTCTATCTGTCTAGTCTAGACTCCCTCTCACACACAGAACATTCTATCTGTCTAGTCTAGACTCCCTCTCACACACAGAACATTCTATCTGTCTAGTCTAGACTCCCTCTCACACAGACATGCTGTGATGTCATAGACCAGAACATTATATCTGTCTAGTCTAGACTCCCTCCCACACAGACATGCTGTGATGTCATAGACCAGAACATTCTATCTGTCTAGTCTAGACTCCCTCTCACACAGACATGCTGTGATGTCATAGACCAGAACATTCTATCTGTCTTGTCTAGACTCCCTCTCACACAGACATGCTGTGATGTCATAGACCAGAACATTCTATCTGTCTAGTCTAGACTCCCTCTCACACAGACATGCTGTGATGTCATAGACCAGAACATTCTATCTGTCTAGTCTAGACTCCCTCTCACACAGACATGCTGTGATGTCATAGACCAGAACATTCTATCTGTCTAGTCTAGACTCCCTCTCACACCAGAACATTCTATCTGTCTAGTCTAGACTCCCTCTCACACCAGAACATTCTATCTGTCTAGTCTAGACTCCCTCTCACACCAGAACATTCTATCTGTCTAGTCTAGACTCCCTCTCACACCAGAACATTCTATCTGTCTAGTCTAGACTCCCTCTCACACACAGAACATTCTATCTGTCTAGTCTAGACTCCCTCTCACACACAGAACATTCTATCTGTCTAGTCTAGACTCCCTCTCACACAGACATGCTGTGATGTCATAGACCAGAACATTCTATCTGTCTAGTCTAGACTCCCTCTCACACAGACATGCTGTGATGTCATAGACCAGAACATTCTATCTGTCTAGTCTAGACTCCCTCTCACACAGACATGCTGTGATGTCATAGACCAGAACATTCTATCTGTCTAGTCTAGACTCCCTCTCACACAGACATGCTGTGATGTCATAGACCAGAACATTCTATCTGTCTAGTCTAGACTCCCTCTCACACAGACATGCTGTGATGTCATAGACCAGAACATTCTATCTGTCTAGTCTAGACTCCCTCTCACACAGACATGCTGTGATGTCATAGACCAGAACATTCTATCTGTCTAGTCTAGACTCCCTCTCACACCAGAACATTATATCTGTCTAGTCTAGACTCCCTCTCACACCAGAACATTCTATCTGTCTAGTCTAGACTCCCTCTCACACACAGAACATTCTATCTGTCCAGTCTAGACTCCCTCTCACACACAGAACATTCTATCTGTCTAGTCTAGACTCCCTCTCACACACAGAACATTCTATCTGTCTAGTCTAGACTCCCTCTCACACACAGAACATTCTATCTGTCTAGTCTAGACTCCCTCTCACACAGACATGCTGTGATGTCATAGACCAGAACATTCTATCTGTCTAGTCTAGACTCCCTCTCACACAGACATGCTGTGATGTCATAGACCAGAACATTCTATCTGTCTAGTCTAGACTCCCTCTCACACAGACATGCTGTGATGTCATAGACCAGAACATTCTATCTGTCTAGTCTAGACTCCCTCCCACACAGACATGCTGTGATGTCATATACCAGAACATTCTATCTGTCTAGTCTAGACTCCCTCTCACACAGACATGCTGTGATGTCATAGACCAGAACATTCTATCTGTCTAGTCTAGACTCCCTCTCACACAGACATGCTGTGATGTCATAGACCAGAACATTCTATCTGTCTTGTCTAGACTCCCTCTCACACAGACATGCTGTGATGTCATAGACCAGAACATTCTATCTGTCTAGTCTAGACTCCCTCTCACACAGACATGCTGTGATGTCATAGACCAGAACATTCTATCTATCTAGTCTAGACTCCCTCTCACACCAGAACATTCTATCTGTCTAGTCTAGACTCCCTCTCACACAGACATGCTGTGATGTCATAGACCAGAACATTCTATCTGTCTAGTCTAGACTCCCTCCCACACAGACATGCTGTGATGTCATATACCAGAACATTCTATCTGTCTAGTCTAGACTCCCTCTCACACAGACATGCTGTGATGTCATAGACCAGAACATTCTATCTGTCTAGTCTAGACTCCCTCTCACACAGACATGCTGTGATGTCATAGACCAGAACATTCTATCTGTCTTGTCTAGACTCCCTCTCACACAGACATGCTGTGATGTCATAGACCAGAACATTATATCTGTCTAGTCTAGACTCCCTCTCACACAGACATGCTGTGATGTCATAGACCAGAACATTCTATCTGTCTAGTCTAGACTCCCTCTCACACCAGAACATTCTATCTGTCTAGTCTAGACTCCCTCTCACACCAGAACATTCTATCTGTCTAGTCTAGACTCCCTCTCACACCAGAACATTCTATCTGTCTAGTCTAGACCCCCTCTCACACCAGAACATTCTATCTGTCTAGTCTAGACTCCCTCTCACACACAGAACATTCTATCTGTCTAGTCTAGACTCCCTCTCACACACAGAACATTCTATCTGTCTAGTCTAGACTCCCTCTCACACAGACATGCTGTGATGTCATAGACCAGAACATTCTATCTGTCTAGTCTAGACTCCCTCTCACACAGACATGCTGTGATGTCATAGACCAGAACATTCTATCTGTCTAGTCTAGACTCCCTCTCACACAGACATGCTGTGATGTCATAGACCAGAACATTCTATCTGTCTAGTCTAGACTCCCTCTCACACAGACATGCTGTGATGTCATAGACCAGAACATTCTATCTGTCTAGTCTAGACTCCCTCTCACACAGACATGCTGTGATGTCATAGACCAGAACATTCTATCTGTCTAGTCTAGACTCCCTCTCACACCAGAACATTCTATCTGTCTAGTCTAGACTCCCTCTCACACCAGAACATTCTATCTGTCTAGTCTAGACTCCCTCTCACACCAGAACATTCTATCTTTCTAGTCTAGACTCCCTCTCACACACAGAACATTCTATCTGTCTAGTCTAGACTCCCTCTCACACACAGAACATTCTATCTGTCTAGTCTAGACTCCCTCTCACACCAGAACATTCTATCTTTCTAGTCTAGACTCCCTCTCACACACATAACATTCTATCTGTCTAGTCTAGACTCCCTCTCACACACAGAACATTCTATCTGTCTAGTCTAGACTCCCTCTCACACAGACATGCTGTGATGTCATAGACCAGAACATTCTATCTGTCTAGTCTAGACTCCCTCTCACACAGACATGCTGTGATGTCATAGACCAGAACATTCTATCTGTCTAGTCTAGACTCCCTCTCACACAGACATGCTGTGATGTCATAGACCAGAACATTCTATCTGTCTAGTCTAGACTCCCTCTCACACAGACATGCTGTGATGTCATAGACCAGAACATTCTATCTGTCTAGTCTAGACTCCCTCTCACACAGACATGCTGTGATGTCATAGACCAGAACATTCTATCTGTCTAGTCTAGACTCCCTCTCACACAGACATGCTGTGATGTCATAGACCAGAACATTCTATCTGTCTAGTCTAGACTCCCTCTCACACAGACATGCTGTGATGTCTTAGACCAGAACATTCTATCTGTCTAGTCTAGACTCCCTCTCACACAGACATGCTGTGATGTCATAGACCAGAACATTCTATCTGTCTAGTCTAGACTCCCTCTCACAAAGACATGCTGTGATGTCATAGACCAGAACATTCTATCTGTCTAGTCTAGACTCCCTCTCACACAGACATGCTGTGATGTCATAGACCAGAACATTCTATCTGTCTAGTCTAGACTCCCTCTCACACAGACATACTGTGATGTCATAGACCAGAACATTCTATCTGTCTAGTCTAGACTCCCTCTCACACAGACATGCTGTGATGTCATAGACCAGAACATTCTATCTGTCTAGTCTAGACTCCCTCTCACACAGACATGCTGTGATGTCATAGAACAGAACATTCTATCTGTCTAGTCTAGACTCCCTCTCACACAGACATGCTGTGATGTCTTAGACCAGAACATTCTATCTGTCTAGTCTAGACTCCCTCTCACACAGACATGCTGTGATGTCATAGACCAGAACATTCTATCTGTCTAGTCTAGACTCCCTCTCACACAGACATGCTGTGATGTCATAGACCAGAACATTCTATCTGTCTAGTCTAGACTCCCTCTCACACCAGAACATTCTATCTGTCTAGTCTAGACTCCCTCTCACACCAGAACATTCTATCTGTCTAGTCTAGACTCCCTCTCACACCAGAACATTCTATCTGTCTAGTCTAGACTCCCTCTCACACACAGAACATTCTATCTGTCTAGTCTAGACTCCCTCTCACACACAGAACATTCTATCTGTCTAGTCTAGACTCCCTCTCACACACAGAACATTCTATCTGTCTAGTCTAGACTCCCTCTCACACACAGAACATTCTATCTGTCTAGTCTAGACTCCCTCTCACACAGACATGCTGTGATGTCATAGACCAGAACATTCTATCTGTCTAGTCTAGACTCCCTCTCACACAGACATGCTGTGATGTCATAGACCAGAACATTCTATCTGTCTAGTCTAGACTCCCTCTCACACAGACATGCTGTGATGTCATAGACCAGAACATTCTATCTGTCTAGTCTAGACTACCTCTCACACCAGAACATTATATCTGTCTAGTCTAGACTCCCTCTCACACCAGAACATTCTATCTGTCTAGTCTAGACTCCCTCTCACACACAGAACATTCTATCTGTCCAGTCTAGACTCCCTCTCACACACAGAACATTCTATCTGTCTAGTCTAGACTCCCTCTCACACACAGAACATTCTATCTGTCTAGTCTAGACTCCCTCTCACACACAGAACATTCTATCTGTCTATTCTAGACTCCCTCTCACACAGACATGCTGTGATGTCATAGACCAGAACATTCTATCTGTCTAGTCTAGACTCCCTCTCACACAGACATGCTGTGATGTCATTGACCAGAACATTCTATCTGTCTAGTCTAGACTCCCTCTCACACAGACATGCTGTGATGTCATAGACCAGAACATTCTATCTGTCTAGTCTAGACTCCCTCTCACACAGACATGATGTGATGTCATAGACCAGAACATTCTATCTGTCTAGTCTAGACTCCCTCTCACACCAGAACATTCTATCTGTCTAGTCTAGACTCCCTCTCACACCAGAACATTCTATCTGTCTAGTCTAGACTCCCTCGCACACACAGAACATTCTATCTGTCTAGTCTAGACTCCCTCTCACACACAGAACATTCTATCTGTCTAGTCTAGACTCCCTCTCACACACAGAACATTCTATCTGTCTAGTCTAGACTCCCTCTCACACACAGAACATTCTATCTGTCTAGTCTAGACTCCCTCTCACACACAGAACATTCTATCTGTCTAGTCTAGACTCCCTCTCACACAGACATGCTGTGATGTCATAGACCAGAACATTCTATCTGTCTAGTCTAGACTCCCTCTCACACAGACATGCTGTGATGTCATAGACCAGAACATTCTATCTGTCTAGTCTAGACTCCCTCTCACACAGACATGCTGTGATGTCATAGACCAGAACATTCTATCTGTCTAGTCTAGACTCCCTCTCACACCAGAACATTATATCTGTCTAGTCTAGACTCCCTCTCACACCAGAACATTCTATCTGTCTAGTCTAGACTCCCTCTCACACACAGAACATTCTATCTGTCCAGTCTAGACTCCCTCTCACACACAGAACATTCTATCTGTCTAGTCTAGACTCCCTCTCACACACAGAACATTCTATCTGTCTAGTCTAGACTCCCTCTCACACACACAACATTCTATCTGTCTATTCTAGACTCCCTCTCACACAGACATGCTGTGATGTCATAGACCAGAACATTCTATCTGTCTAGTCTAGACTCCCTCTCACACAGACATGCTGTGATGTCATAGACCAGAACATTCTATCTGTCTAGTCTAGACTCCCTCTCACACAGACATGCTGTGATGTCATAGACCAGAACATTCTATCTGTCTAGTCTAGACTCCCTCTCACACAGACATGCTGTGATGTCATAGACCAGAACATTCTATCTGTCTAGTCTAGACTCCCTCTCACACAGACATGATGTGATGTCATAGACCAGAACATTCTATCTGTCTAGTCTAGACTCCCTCTCACACCAGAACATTCTATCTGTCTAGTCTAGACTCCCTCTCACACCAGAACATTCTATCTGTCTAGTCTAGACTCCCTCTCACACACAGAACATTCTATCTGTCTAGTCTAGACTCCCTCTCACACACAGAACATTCTATCTGTCTAGTCTAGACTCCCTCTCACACACAGAACATTCTATCTGTCTAGTCTAGACTCCCTCTCACACACAGAACATTCTATCTGTCTAGTCTAGACTCCCTCTCACACAGACATGCTGTGATGTCATAGACCAGAACATTATATCTGTCTAGTCTAGACTCCCTCCCACACAGACATGCTGTGATGTCATAGACCAGAACATTCTATCTGTCTAGTCTAGACTCCCTCTCACACAGACATGCTGTGATGTCATAGACCAGAACATTCTATCTGTCTAGTCTAGACTCCCTCTCACACAGACATGCTGTGATGTCATAGACCAGAACATTCTATCTGTCTAGTCTAGACTCCCTCTCACACAGACATGCTGTGATGTCATAGACCAGAACATTCTATCTGTCTAGTCTAGACTCCCTCTCACACAGACATGCTGTGATGTCATAGACCAGAACATTCTATCTGTCTAGTCTAGACTCCCTCTCACACCAGAACATTCTATCTGTCTAGTCTAGACTCCCTCTCACACCAGAACATTCTATCTGTCTAGTCTAGACCCCCTCTCACACCAGAACATTCTATCTGTCTAGTCTAGACTCCCTCTCACACACAGAACATTCTATCTGTCTAGTCTAGACTCCCTCTCACACACAGAACATTCTATCTGTCTAGTCTAGACTCCCTCTCACAGAGACATGCTGTGATGTCATAGACCAGAACATTCTATATGTCTAGTCTAGACTCCCTCTCACACAGACATGCTGTGATGTCATAGACCAGAACATTCTATCTGTCTAGTCTAGACTCCCTCTCACACAGACATGCTGTGATGTCATAGACCAGAACATTCTATCTGTCTAGTCTAGACTCCCTCTCACACAGACATGCTGTGATGTCATAGACCAGAACATTCTATCTGTCTAGTCTAGACTCCCTCTCACACAGACATGCTGTGATGTCATAGACCAGAACATTCTATCTGTCTAGTCTAGACTCCCTCTCACACAGACATGCTGTGATGTCATAGACCAGAACATTCTATCTGTCTAGTCTAGACTCCCTCTCACACAGACATGCTGTGATGTCATAGACCAGAACATTCTATCTGTCTAGTCTAGACTCCCTCTCACACAGACATGCTGTGATGTCATAGACCAAAACATTCTATCTGTCTAGTCTAGACTCCCTCTCACACAGACATGCTGTGATGTCATAGACCAGAACATTCTATCTGTCTAGTCTAGACTCCCTCTCACACAGACATGCTGTGATGTCATAGACC
The DNA here is from genome assembly GCF_963989245.1 of Nansenia antarctica. NCBI lineage: Eukaryota > Metazoa > Chordata > Actinopteri > Argentiniformes > Microstomatidae > Nansenia > Nansenia antarctica. The sequence goes on from NC_137680.1 coordinate 37,566,412, forward strand.
AGAACATTCTATCTGTCTAGTCTAGACTCCCTCTCACACAGACTTGCTGTGATGTCATAGACCAGAACATTCTATCTGTCTAGTCTAGACTCCCTCTCACACCAGAACATTCTATCTGTCTAGTCTAGACTCCCTCTCACACCAGAACATTCTATCTGTCTAGTCTAGACTCCCTCTCACACACAGAACATTCTATCTGTCTAGTCTAGACTCCCTCTCACACACAGAACATTCTATCTGTCTAGTCTAGACTCCCTCTCACACACAGAACATTCTATCTGTCTAGTCTAGACTCCCTCTCACACAGACTTGCTGTGATGTCATAGACCAGAACATTCTATCTGTCTAGTCTAGACTCCCTCTCACACCAGAACATTCTATCTGTCTAGTCTAGACTCCCTCTCACACCAGAACATTCTATCTGTCTAGTCTAGACTCCCTCTCACACACAGAACATTCTATCTGTCTAGTCTAGACTCCCTCTCACACACAGAACATTCTATCTGTCTAGTCTAGACTCCCTCTCACACACAGAACATTCTATCTGTCTAGTCTAGACTCCCTCTCACACACAGAACATTCTATCTGTCTAGTCTAGATTCCCTCTCACACAGACATGCTGTGATGTCATAGACCAGAACATTCTATCTGTCTAGTCTAGACTCCCTCTCACACAGACATGCTGTGATGTCATAGACCAGAACATTCTATCTGTCTAGTCTAGACTACCTCTCACACAGACATGCTGTGATGTCATAGACCAGAACATTCTATCTGTCTAGTCTAGACTCCCTCTCACACACAGAACATTCTATCTGTCTAGTCTAGACTCCCTCTCACACACAGAACATTCTATCTGTCTAGTCTAGACTCCCTCTCACACACAGAACATTCTATCTGTCTAGTCTAGACTCCCTCTCACACAGACATGCTGTGATGTCATAGACCAGAACATTCTATCTGTCTAGTCTAGACTCCCTCTCACACAGACATGCTGTGATGTCATAGACCAGAACATTCTATCTGTCTAGTCTAGACTCCCTCTCACACAGACATGCTGTGATGTCATAGACCAGAACATTCTATCTGTCTAGTCTAGACTCCCTCTCACACCAGAACATTATATCTGTCTAGTCTAGACTCCCTCTCACACCAGAACATTCTATCTGTCTAGTCTAGACTCCCTCTCACACACAGAACATTCTATCTGTCCAGTCTAGACTCCCTCTCACACACAGAACATTCTATCTGTCTAGTCTAGACTCCCTCTCACACACAGAACATTCTATCTGTCTAGTCTAGACTCCCTCTCACACACAGAACATTCTATCTGTCTAGTCTAGACTCCCTCTCACACAGACATGCTGTGATGTCATAGACCAGAACATTCTATCTGTCTAGTCTAGACTCCCTCTCACACAGACATGCTGTGATGTCATAGACCAGAACATTCTATCTGTCTAGTCTAGACTCCCTCTCACACAGACATGCTGTGATGTCATAGACCAGAACATTCTATCTGTCTAGTCTAGACTCCCTCTCACACACAGAACATTCTATCTGTCTAGTCTAGACTCCCTCTCACACAGACATGCTGTGATGTCATAGACCAGAACATTCTATCTGTCTAGTCTAGACTCCCTCTCACACAGACATGCTGTGATGTCATAGACCAGAACATTCTATCTGTCTAGTCTAGACTCCCTCTCACACAGACATGCTGTGATGTCATAGACCAGAACATTCTATCTGTCTAGTCTAGACTCCCTCTCACACAGACATGCTGTGATGTCATAGACCAGAACATTCTATCTGTCTAGTCTAGACTCCCTCTCACACAGACATGCTGTGATGTCATAGACCAGAACATTCTATCTGTCTAGTCTAGACTCCCTCTCACACAGACATGCTGTGATGTCTTAGACCAGAACATTCTATCTGTCTAGTCTAGACTCCCTCTCACACAGACTTGCTGTGATGTCATAGACCAGAACATTCTATCTGTCTAGTCTAGACTCCCTCTCACAAAGACATGCTGTGATGTCATAGACCAGAACATTCTATCTGTCTAGTCTAGACTCCCTCTCACACAGACATGCTGTGATGTCATAGACCAGAACATTCTATCTGTCTAGTCTAGACTCCCTCTCACACCAGAACATTCTATCTGTCTAGTCTAGACTCCCTCTCACACCAGAACATTCTATCTGTCTAGTCTAGACTCCCTCTCACACACAGAACATTCTATCTGTCTAGTCTAGACTCCCTCTCACACACAGAACATTCTATCTGTCTAGTCTAGACTCCCTCTCACACACAGAACATTCTATCTGTCTAGTCTAGACTCCCTCTCACACACAGAACATTCTATCTGTCTAGTCTAGACTCCCTCTCACACAGACATGCTGTGATGTCATAGACCAGAACATTCTATCTGTCTAGTCTAGACTCCCTCTCACACAGACATGCTGTGATGTCATAGACCAGAACATTCTATCTGTCTAGTCTAGACTCCCTCTCACACAGACATGCTGTGATGTCATAGACCAGAACATTCTATCTGTCTAGTCTAGACTCCCTCTCACACCAGAACATTATATCTGTCTAGTCTAGACTCCCTCTCACACCAGAACATTCTATCTGTCTAGTCTAGACTCCCTCTCACACACAGAACATTCTATCTGTCCAGTCTAGACTCCCTCTCACACACAGAACATTCTATCTGTCTAGTCTAGACTCCCTCTCACACACAGAACATTCTATCTGTCTAGTCTAGACTCCCTCTCACACACAGAACATTCTATCTGTCTAATCTAGACTCCCTCTCACACAGACATGCTGTGATGTCATAGACCAGAACATTCTATCTGTCTAGTCTAGACTCCCTCTCACACAGACATGCTGTGATGTCATAGACCAGAACATTCTATCTGTCTAGTCTAGACTCCCTCTCACACAGACATGCTGTGATGTCATAGACCAGAACATTCTATCTGTCTAGTCTAGACTCCCTCTCACACACAGAACATTCTATCTGTCTAGTCTAGACTCCCTCTCACACACAGAACATTCTATCTGTCTAGTCTAGACTCCCTCTCACACACAGAACATTCTATCTGTCTAGTCTAGACTCCCTCTCACACACAGAACATTCTATCTGTCTAGTCTAGACTCCCTCTCACACACAGAACATTCTATCTGTCTAGTCTAGACTCCCTCTCACACAGACATGCTGTGATGTCATAGACCAGAACATTCTATCTGTCTAGTCTAGACTCCCTCTCACACATACATGCTGTGATGTCATAGACCAGAACATTCTATCTGTCTAGTCTAGACTCCCTCTCACACCAGAACATTATATCTGTCTAGTCTAGACTCCCTCTCACACCAGAACATTATATCTGTCTAGTCTAGACTCCCTCTCACACACAGAACATTCTATCTGTCCAGTCTAGACTCCCTCTCACACACAGAACATTCTATCTGTCTAGTCTAGACTCCCTCTCACACACAGAACATTCTATCTGTCTAGTCTAGACTCCCTCTCACACACAGAACATTCTATCTGTCTAGTCTAGACTCCCTCTCACACAGACATGCTGTGATGTCATAGACCAGAACATTCTATCTGTCTAGTCTAGACTCCCTCTCACACAGACATGCTGTGATGTCATAGACCAGAACATTCTATCTGTCTAGTCTAGACTCCCTCTCACACAGACATGCTGTGATGTCATAGACCAGAACATTCTATCTGTCTAGTCTAGACTCCCTCTCACACAGACATGCTGTGATGTCATAGACCAGAACATTCAATCTGTCTAGTCTAGACTCCCTCTCACACAGACATGCTGTGATGTCATAGACCAGAACATTCTATCTGTCTAGTCTAGACTCCCTCTCACACAGACATGCTGTGATGTCATAGACCAGAACATTCTATCTGTCTAGTCTAGACTCCCTCTCACACCAGGACATTCTATCTGTCTAGTCTAGACTCCCTCTCACACCAGAACATTCTATCTGTCTAGTCTAGACTCCCTCTCACACACAGAACATTCTATCTGTCTAGTCTAGACTCCCTCTCACACACAGAACATTCTATCTGTCTAGTCTAGACTCCCTCTCACACACAGAACATTATATCTGTCTAGTCTAGACTCCCTCTCACACACAGAACATTCTATCTGTCTAGTCTAGACTCCCTCTCACACAGACATGCTGTGATGTCATAGACCAGAACATTCTATCTGTCTAGTCTAGACTCCCTCCCACACAGACATGCTGTGATGTCATAGACCAGAACATTCTATCTGTCTAGTCTAGACTCCCTCTCACACAGACATGCTGTGATGTCATAGACCAGAACATTCTATCTGTCTAGTCTAGACTCCCTCTCACACAGACATGTTGTGATGTCATAGACCAGAACATTCTATCTGTCTAGTCTAGACTCCCTCTCACACAGACATGCTGTGATGTCATAGACCAGAACATTCTATCTGTCTAGTCTAGACTCCCTCTCACACCAGAACATTCTATCTGTCTAGTCTAGACTCCCTCTCACACCAGAACATTCTATCTGTATTGTCTAGACTCCCTCTCACACACAGAACATTCTATCTGTCTAGTCTAGACTCCCTCTCACACACAGAACATTCTATCTGTCAAGTCTAGACTTCCTCTCACACAGACATGCTGTGATGTCATAGACCAGAACATTCTATCTGTCTAGTCTAGACTCCCTCTCACACAGACATGCTGTGATGTCATAGACCAGAACATTCTATCTGTCTAGTCTAGATTCCCTCTCACACAGACATGCTGTGATGTCATAGACCAGAACATTCTACCTGTCTAGTCTAGACTCCCTCTCACACAGACATGCTGTGATGTCATAGACCAGAAAGTTTTATCTGTCTAGTCTAGACTCCCTCTCACACAGACATGCTGTGATGTCATAGACCAGAACATTCTATCTGTCTAGTCTAGACTCCCTCTCACACAGACATGCTGTGATGTCATAGACCAGAACATTCTATCTGTCTAGTCTAGACTCCCTCTCACACAGACATGCTGTGATGTCATAGACCAGAACATTCTATCTGTCTAGTCTAGACTCCCTCTCACACCAGAACATTCTATCTGTCTAGTCTAGACTCCCTCTCACACCAGAACATTCTATCTGTCTAGTCTAGACTCCCTCTCACACCAGAACATTCTATCTGTCTAGTCTAGACTCCCTCTTACACACAGAACATTCTATCTGTCTAGTCTAGACTCCCTCTCACACACAGAACATTCTATCTGTCTAGTCTCCCTCTCACACAGACATGCTGTGATGTCATAGACCAGAACATTCTATTTGTCTAGTCTAGACTCCCTCTCACACAGACATGCTGTGATGTCATAGACCAGAACATTCTATCTGTCTAGTCTAGACTCCCTCTCACACAGACATGCTGTGATGTCATAGACCAGAACATTCTATCTGTCTAGTCTAGACTCCCTCTCACACCAGAACATTCTATCTGTCTAGTCTAGACTCCCTCTCACACCAGAACATTCTATCTGTCTAGTCTAGACTCCCTCTCACTCCAGAACATTCTATCTGTCTAGTCTAGACTCCCTCTCACACACACAGAACATTCTATCTGTCTAGTCTAGACTCCCTATCACACAGACATAATGTGATGTCATAGACCAGAACATTCTATCTGTCTAGTCTAGACTCCCTCTCACACAGACATGCTGTTATGTCATAGACCAGAACATTCTATCTGTCTAGTCTAGACTCCCTCTCACCCCAGAACATTCTATCTGTCTAGTCTAGACTCCCTCTCACACCAGAACATTCTATCTGTCTAGTCTAGACTCCCTCTCACACCAGAACATTCTATCTGTCTAGTCTAGACTCCCTCTCACACACAGAACATTCTATCTGTCTAGTCTAGACTCCCTCTCACACACAGAACATTCTATCTGTCTAGTCTAGACTCCCTCTCACAGAGACATAATGTGATGTCATAGACCAGAACATTCTATCTATCTGTCTAGTCTAGACTCCCTCTCACACAGACATGCTGTGATGTCATAGACCAGAACATTCTATCTGTCTAGTCTAGACTCCCTCTCACACAGACATGCTGTGATGTCATAGACCAGAACATTCTATCTGTCTAGTCTAGACTCCCTCTCACACAGACATGCTGTGATGTCATAGACCAGAACATTCTATCTGTCTAGTCTAGACTCCCTCTCACACAGACATGCTGTGATGTCATAGACCAGAACATTCTATCTGTCTAGTCTAGACTCCCTCTCACACAGACATGCTGTGATGTCATAGACCAGAACATTCTATCTGTCTAGTCTAGACTCCCTCTCACACAGACATGCTGTGATGTCATAGACCAGAACATTCTATCTGTCTAGTCTAGACTCCCTCTCACACAGACATGATGTGATGTCATAGACCAGAACATTCTATCTGTCTAGTCTAGACTCCCTCTCACACCAGAACATTCTATCTGTCTAGTCTAGACTCCCTCTCACACCAGAACATTCTATCTGTCTAGTCTAGACTCCCTCTCACACACAGAACATTCTATCTGTCTAGTCTAGACTCCCTCTCACACACAGAACATTCTATCTGTCTAGTCTAGACTCCCTCTCACACACAGAACATTCTATCTGTCTAGTCTAGACTCCCTCTCACACACAGAACATTCTATCTGTCTAGTCTAGACTCCCTCTCACACAGACATGCTGTGATGTCATAGACCAGAACATTATATCTGTCTAGTCTAGACTCCCTCCCACACAGACATGCTGTGATGTCATAGACCAGAACATTCTATCTGTCTAGTCTAGACTCCCTCTCACACAGACATGCTGTGATGTCATAGACCAGAACATTCTATCTGTCTAGTCTAGACTCCCTCTCACACAGACATGCTGTGATGTCATAGACCAGAACATTCTATCTGTCTAGTCTAGACTCCCTCTCACACAGACATGCTGTGATGTCATAGACCAGAACATTCTATCTGTCTAGTCTAGACTCCCTCTCAGACCAGAACATTCTATCTGTCTAGTCTAGACTCCCTCTCACACCAGAACATTCTATCTGTCTAGTCTAGACTCCCTCTCACACCAGAACATTCTATCTGTCTAGTCTAGACTCCCTCTCACACACAGAACATTCTATCTGTCTAGTCTAGACTCCCTCTCACACACAGAACATTCTATCTGTCTAGTCTAGACTCCCTCTCACACAGACATGCTGTGATGTCATAGACCAGAACATTCTATCTGTCTAGTCTAGACTCCCTCTCACACAGACATGATGTGATGTCATAGACCAGAACATTCTATCTGTCTAGTCTAGACTCCCTCTCACACCAGAACATTCTATCTGTCTAGTCTAGACTCCCTCTCACACCAGAACATTCTATCTGTCTAGTCTAGACTCCCTCTCACACACAGAACATTCTATCTGTCTAGTCTAGACTCCCTCTCACACACAGAACATTCTATCTGTCTAGTCTAGACTCCCTCTCACACACAGAACATTCTATCTGTCTAGTCTAGACTCCCTCTCACACACAGAACATTCTATCTGTCTAGTCTAGACTCCCTCTCACACAGACATGCTGTGATGTCATAGACCAGAACATTATATCTGTCTAGTCTAGACTCCCTCCCACACAGACATGCTGTGATGTCATAGACCAGAACATTCTATCTGTCTAGTCTAGACTCCCTCTCACACAGACATGCTGTGATGTCATAGACCAGAACATTCTATCTGTCTAGTCTAGACTCCCTCTCACACAGACATGCTGTGATGTCATAGACCAGAACATTCTATCTGTCTAGTCTAGACTCCCTCTCACACAGACATGCTGTGATGTCATAGACCAGAACATTCTATCTGTCTAGTCTAGACTCCCTCTCAGACCAGAACATTCTATCTGTCTAGTCTAGACTCCCTCTCACACCAGAACATTCTATCTGTCTAGTCTAGACTCCCTCTCACACCAGAACATTCTATCTGTCTAGTCTAGACTCCCTCTCACACACAGAACATTCTATCTGTCTAGTCTAGACTCCCTCTCACACACAGAACATTCTATCTGTCTAGTCTAGACTCCCTCTCACACAGACATGCTGTGATGTCATAGACCAGAACATTCTATCTGTCTAGTCTAGACTCCCTCTCACACAGACATGCTGTGATGTCATAGACCAGAACATTCTATCTGTCTAGTCTAGACTCCCTCTCACACAGACATGCTGTGATGTCATAGACCAGAACATTCTATCTGTCTAGTCTAGACTCCCTCTCACACCAGAACATTATATCTGTCTAGTCTAGACTCCCTCTCACACCAGAACATTCTATCTGTCTAGTCTAGACTCCCTCTCACACACAGAACATTCTATCTGTCCAGTCTAGACTCCCTCTCACACACAGAACATTCTATCTGTCTAGTCTAGACTCCCTCTCACACACAGAACATTCTATCTGTCTAGTCTAGACTCCCTCTCACACACAGAACATTCTATCTGTCTAGTCTAGACTCCCTCTCACACAGACATGCTGTGATGTCATAGACCAGAACATTCTATCTGTCTAGTCTAGACTCCCTCTCACACAGACATGCTGTGATGTCATAGACCAGAACATTCTATCTGTCTAGTCTAGACTCCCTCTCACACAGACATGCTGTGATGTCATAGACCAGAACATTCTATCTGTCTAGTCTAGACTCCCTCTCACACAGACATGCTGTGATGTCATAGACCAGAACATTCAATCTGTCTAGTCTAGACTCCCTCTCACACAGACATGCTGTGATGTCATAGACCAGAACATTCTATCTGTCTAGTCTAGACTCCCTCTCACACAGACATGCTGTGATGTCATAGACCAGAACATTCTATCTGTCTAGTCTAGACTCCCTCTCACACCAGAACATTCTATCTGTCTAGTCTAGACTCCCTCTCACACACAGAACATTCTATCTGTCTAGTCTAGACTCCCTCTCACACACAGAACATTCTATCTGTCTAGTCTAGACTCCCTCTCACACACAGAACATTATATCTGTCTAGTCTAGACTCCCTCTCACACACAGAACATTCTATCTGTCTAGTCTAGACTCCCTCTCACACAGACATGCTGTGATGTCATAGACCAGAACATTCTATCTGTCTAGTCTAGACTCCCTCCCACACAGACATGCTGTGATGTCATAGACCAGAACATTCTATCTGTCTAGTCTAGACTCCCTCTCACACAGACATGCTGTGATGTCATAGACCAGAACATTCTATCTGTCTAGTCTAGACTCCCTCTCACACAGACATGCTGTGATGTCATAGACCAGAACATTCTATCTGTCTAGTCTAGACTCCCTCTCACACAGACATGTTGTGATGTCATAGACCAGAACATTCTATCTGTCTAGTCTAGACTCCCTCTCACACAGACATGCTGTGATGTCATAGACCAGAACATTCTATCTGTCTAGTCTAGACTCCCTCTCACACCAGAACATTCTATCTGTCTAGTCTAGACTCCCTCTCACACCAGAACATTCTATCTGTCTTGTCTAGACTCCCTCTCACACACAGAACATTCTATCTGTCTAGTCTAGACTCCCTCTCACACACAGAACATTCTATCTGTCTAGTCTAGACTCCCTCTCACACACAGAACATTCTATCTGTCTAGTCTAGACTCCCTCTCACACAGACATGCTGTGATGTCATAGACCAGAACATTCTATCTGTCTAGTCTAGACTCCCTCTCACACAGACATGCTGTGATGTCATAGACCAGAACATTCTATCTGTCTAGTCTAGACTCCCTCTCACACAGACATGCTGTGATGTCATAGACCAGAACATTCTATCTGTCTAGTCTAGACTCCCTCTCACACAGACATGCTGTGATGTCATAGACCAGAACATTCTATCTGTCTAGTCTAGACTCCCTCTCACACAGACATGCTGTGATGTCATAGACCAGAACATTCTATCTGTCTAGTCTAGACTCCCTCTCACACAGACATGCTGTGATGTCATAGACCAGAACATTCTATCTGTCTAGTCTAGACTCCCTCTCACACCAGAACATTCTATCTGTCTAGTCTAGACTCCCTCTCACACACAGAACATTCTATCTGTCTAGTCTAGACTCCCTCTCACACAGACATGCTGTGATGTCATAGACCAGAAAGTTTTATCTGTCTAGTCTAGACTCCCTCTCACACAGACATGCTGTGATGTCATAGACCAGAACATTCTATCTGTCTAGTCTAGACTCCCTCTCACACAGACATGCTGTGATGTCATAGACCAGAACATTCTATCTGTCTAGTCTAGACTCCCTCTCACACAGACATGCTGTGATGTCATAGACCAGAACATTCTATCTGTCTAGTCTAGACTCCCTCTCACACCAGAACATTCTATCTGTCTAGTCTAGACTCCCTCTCACACCAGAACATTCTATCTGTCTAGTCTAGACTCCCTCTCACACCAGAACATTCTATCTGTCTAGTCTAGACTCCCTCTCACACACAGAACATTCTATCTGTCTAGTCTAGACTCCCTCTCACACCAGAACATTCTATCTGTCTAGTCTAGACTCCCTCTCACACACAGAACATTCTATCTGTCTAGTCTAGACTCCCTCTCACACACAGAACATTCTATCTGTCTAGTCTAGACTCCCTCTCACACACAGAACATTCTATCTGTCTAGTCTCCCTCTCACACAGACATGCTGTGATGTCATAGACCAGAACATTCTATTTGTCTAGTCTAGACTCCCTCTCACACAGACATGCTGTGATGTCATAGACCAGAACATTCTATCTGTCTAGTCTAGACTCCCTCTCACACAGACATGCTGTGATGTCATAGACCAGAACATTCTATCTGTCTAGTCTAGACTCCCTCTCACACCAGAACATTCTATCTGTCTAGTCTAGACTCCCTCTCACACCAGAACATTCTATCTGTCTAGTCTAGACTCCCTCTCACTCCAGAACATTCTATCTGTCTAGTCTAGACTCCCTCTCACACACAGAACATTCTATCTGTCTAGTCTAGACTCCCTCTCACACACACAGAACATTCTATCTGTCTAGTCTAGACTCCCTCTCACACAGACATAATGTGATGTCATAGACCAGAACATTCTATCTGTCTAGTCTAGACTCCCTCTCACACAGACATGCTGTGATGTCATAGACCAGAACATTCTATCTGTCTAGTCTAGACTCCCTCTCACCCCAGAACATTCTATCTGTCTAGTCTAGACTCCCTCTCACACCAGAACATTCTATCTGTCTAGTCTAGACTCCCTCTCACACCAGAACATTCTATCTGTCTAGTCTAGACTCCCTCTCACACACAGAACATTCTATCTGTCTAGTCTAGACTCCCTCTCACACACAGAACATTCTATCTGTCTAGTCTAGACTCCCTCTCACAGAGACATAATGTGATGTCATAGACCAGAACATTCTATCTATCTGTCTAGTCTAGACTCCCTCTCACACAGACATGCTGTGATGTCATAGACCAGAACATTATATCTGTCTAGTCTAGACTCCCTCTCACACAGACATGCTGTGATGTCATAGACCAGAACATTCTATCTGTCTAGTCTAGACTCCCTCTCACACAGACATGCTGTGATGTCATAGACCAGAACATTCTATCTGTCTAGTCTAGACTCCCTCTCACACAGACATGCTGTGATGTCATAGACCAGAACATTCTATCTGTCTAGTCTAGACTCCCTCTCACACAGACATGCTGTGATGTCATAGACCAGAACATTCTATCTGTCTAGTCTAGACTCCCTCTCACACAGACATGCTGTGATGTCATAGACCAGAACATTCTATCTGTCTAGTCTAGACTCCCTCTCACACAGACATGATGTGATGTCATAGACCAGAACATTCTATCTGTCTAGTCTAGACTCCCTCTCACACCAGAACATTCTATCTGTCTAGTCTAGACTCCCTCTCACACCAGAACATTCTATCTGTCTAGTCTAGACTCCCTCTCACACACAGAACATTCTATCTGTCTAGTCTAGACTCCCTCTCACACACAGAACATTCTATCTGTCTAGTCTAGACTCCCTCTCACACACAGAACATTCTATCTGTCTAGTCTAGACTCCCTCTCACACACAGAACATTATATCTGTCTAGTCTAGACTCCCTCTCACACAGACATGCTGTGATGTCATAGACCAGAACATTATATCTGTCTAGTCTAGACTCCCTCCCACACAGACATGCTGTGATGTCATAGACCAGAACATTCTATCTGTCTAGTCTAGACTCCCTCTCACACAGACATGCTGTGATGTCATAGACCAGAACATTCTATCTGTCTAGTCTAGACTCCCTCTCACACAGACATGCTGTGATGTCATAGACCAGAACATTCTATCTGTCTAGTCTAGACTCCCTCTCACACAGACATGCTGTGATGTCATAGACCAGAACATTCTATCTGTCTAGTCTAGACTCCCTCTCACACCAGAACATTCTATCTGTCTAGTCTAGACCCCCTCTCACACACAGAACATTCTATCTGTCTAGTCTAGACTCCCTCTCACACACAGAACATTCTATCTGTCTAGTCTAGACTCCCTCTCACACAGACATGCTGTGATGTCATAGACCAGAACATTCTATCTGTCTAGTCTAGACTCCCTCTCACACAGACATGCTGTGATGTCATAGACCAGAACATTCTATCTGTCTAGTCTAGACTCCCTCTCACACAGACATGCTGTGATGTCATAGACCAGAACATTCTATCTGTCTAGTCTAGACTCCCTCTCACACAGACATGCTGTGATGTCATAGACCAGAACATTCTATCTGTCTAGTCTAGACTCCCTCTCAGACCAGAACATTCTATCTGTCTAGTCTAGACTCCCTCTCACACCAGAACATTCTATCTGTCTAGTCTAGACTCCCTCTCACACCAGAACATTCTATCTGTCTAGTCTAGACTCCCTCTCACACACAGAACATTCTATCTGTCTAGTCTAGACTCCCTCTCACACACAGAACATTCTATCTGTCTAGTCTAGACTCCCTCTCACACAGACATGCTGTGATGTCATAGACCAGAACATTCTATCTGTCTAGTCTAGACTCCCTCTCACACAGACATGCTGTGATGTCATAGACCAGAACATTCTATCTGTCTAGTCTAGACTCCCTCTCACACAGACATGCTGTGATGTCATAGACCAGAACATTCTATCTGTCTAGTCTAGACTCCCTCTCACACCAGAACATTCTATCTGTCTAGTCTAGACTCCCTCTCACACCAGAACATTCTATCTGTCTAGTCTAGACTCCCTCTCACACACAGAACATTCTATCTGTCCAGTCTAGACTCCCTCTCACACACAGAACATTCTATCTGTCTAGTCTAGACTCCCTCTCACACACAGAACATTCTATCTGTCTAGTCTAGACTCCCTCTCACACACAGAACATTCTATCTGTCTAGTCTAGACTCCCTCTCACACAGACATGCTGTGATGTCATAGACCAGAACATTCTATCTGTCTAGTCTAGACTCCCTCTCACACAGACATGCTGTAACCCTATGTCATAGACCAGAACATTCTATCTGTCTAGTCTAGACTCCCTCTCACACCAGAACATTCTATCTGTCTAGTCTAGACTCCCTCTCACACCAGAACATTCTATCTGTCTTGTCTAGACTCCCTCTCACACACAGAACATTCTATCTGTCTAGTCTAGACTCCCTCTCACACACAGAACATTCTATCTGTCTAGTCTAGACTCCCTCTCACACACAGAACATTCTATCTGTCTAGTCTAGACTCCCTCTCACACAGACATGCTGTGATGTCATAGACCAGAACATTCTATCTGTCTAGTCTAGACTCCCTCTCACACAGACATGCTGTGATGTCATAGACCAGAACATTCTATCTGTCTAGTCTAGACTCCCTCTCACACAGACATGCTGTGATGTCATAGACCAGAACATTCTATCTGTCTAGTCTAGACTCCCTCTCACACAGACATGCTGTGATGTCATAGACCAGAAAGTTTTATCTGTCTAGTCTAGACTCCCTCTCACACAGACATGCTGTGATGTCATAGACCAGAACATTCTATCTGTCTAGTCTAGACTCCCTCTCACACAGACATGCTGTGATGTCATAGACCAGAACATTCTATCTGTCTAGTCTAGACTCCCTCTCACACAGACATGCTGTGATGTCATAGACCAGAACATTCTATCTGTCTAGTCTAGACTCCCTCTCACACCAGAACATTCTATCTGTCTAGTCTAGACTCCCTCTCACACCAGAACATTCTATCTGTCTAGTCTAGACTCCCTCTCACACCAGAACATTCTATCTGTCTAGTCTAGACTCCCTCTTACACACAGAACATTCTATCTGTCTAGTCTAGACTCCCTCTCACACACAGAACATTCTATCTGTCTAGTCTAGACTCCCTCTCACACACAGAACATTCTATCTGTCTAGTCTAGACTCCCTCTCACACACAGAACATTCTATCTGTCTAGTCTCCCTCTCACACAGACATGCTGTGATGTCATAGACCAGAACATTCTATTTGTCTAGTCTAGACTCCCTCTCACACAGACATGCTGTGATGTCATAGACCAGAACATTCTATCTGTCTAGTCTAGACTCCCTCTCACACAGACATGCTGTGATGTCATAGACCAGAACATTCTATCTGTCTAGTCTAGACTCCCTCTCACACCAGAACATTCTATCTGTCTAGTCTAGACTCCCTCTCACACCAGAACATTCTATCTGTCTAGTCTAGACTCCCTCTCACTCCAGAACATTCTATCTGTCTAGTCTAGACTCCCTCTCACACACAGAACATTCTATCTGTCTAGTCTAGACTCCCTCTCACACACACAGAACATTCTATCTGTCTAGTCTAGACTCCCTCTCACACAGACATAATGTGATGTCATAGACCAGAACATTCTATCTGTCTAGTCTAGACTCCCTCTCACACAGACATGCTGTGATGTCATAGACCAGAACATTCTATCTGTCTAGTCTAGACTCCCTCTCACCCCAGAACATTCTATCTGTCTAGTCTAGACTCCCTCTCACACCAGAACATTCTATCTGTCTAGTCTAGACTCCCTCTCACACCAGAACATTCTATCTGTCTAGTCTAGACTCCCTCTCACACACAGAACATTCTATCTGTCTAGTCTAGACTCCCTCTCACACACAGAACATTCTATCTGTCTAGTCTAGACTCCCTCTCACAGAGACATAATGTGATGTCATAGACCAGAACATTCTATATATCTGTCTAGTCTAGACTCCCTCTCACACAGACATGCTGTGATGTCATAGACCAGAACATTCTATCTGTCTAGTCTAGACTCCCTCTCACACAGACATGCTGTGATGTCATAGACCAGAACATTCTATCTGTCTAGTCTAGACTCCCTCTCACACAGACATGCTGTGATGTCATAGACCAGAACATTCTATCTGTCTAGTCTAGACTCCCTCTCACACAGACATGCTGTGATGTCATAGACCAGAACATTCTATCTGTCTAGTCTAGACTCCCTCTCACACAGACATGCTGTGATGTCATAGACCAGAACATTCTATCTGTCTAGTCTAGACTCCCTCTCACACAGACATGCTGTGATGTCATAGACCAGAACATTCTATCTGTCTAGTCTAGACTCCCTCTCACACAGACATGATGTGATGTCATAGACCAGAACATTCTATCTGTCTAGTCTAGACTCCCTCTCACACCAGAACATTCTATCTGTCTAGTCTAGACTCCCTCTCACACCAGAACATTCTATCTGTCTAGTCTAGACTCCCTCTCACACACAGAACATTCTATCTGTCTAGTCTAGACTCCCTCTCACACACAGAACATTCTATCTGTCTAGTCTAGACTCCCTCTCACACACAGAACATTCTATCTGTCTAGTCTAGACTCCCTCTCACACACAGAACATTCTATCTGTCTAGTCTAGACTCCCTCTCACACACAGAACATTCTATCTGTCTAGTCTAGACTCCCTCTCACACACAGAACATTCTATCTGTCTAGTCTAGACTCCCTCTCACACAGACATGCTGTGATGTCATAGACCAGAACATTATATCTGTCTAGTCTAGACTCCCTCCCACACAGACATGCTGTGATGTCATAGACCAGAACATTCTATCTGTCTAGTCTAGACTCCCTCTCACACAGACATGCTGTGATGTCATAGACCAGAACATTCTATCTGTCTAGTCTAGACTCCCTCTCACACAGACATGCTGTGATGTCATAGACCAGAACATTCTATCTGTCTAGTCTAGACTCCCTCTCACACCAGAACATTCTATCTGTCTAGTCTAGACCCCCTCTCACACACAGAACATTCTATCTGTCTAGTCTAGACTCCCTCTCACACACAGAACATTCTATCTGTCTAGTCTAGACTCCCTCTCACACAGACATGCTGTGATGTCATAGACCAGAACATTCTATCTGTCTAGTCTAGACTCCCTCTCACACAGACATGCTGTGATGTCATAGACCAGAACATTCTATCTGTCTAGTCTAGACTCCCTCTCACACAGACATGCTGTGATGTCATAGACCAGAACATTCTATCTGTCTAGTCTAGACTCCCTCTCACACAGACATGCTGTGATGTCATAGACCAGAACATTCTATCTGTCTAGTCTAGACTCCCTCTCACACAGACATGCTGTGATGTCATAGACCAGAACATTCTATCTGTCTAGTCTAGACTCCCTCTCACACAGACATGCTGTGATGTCATAGACCAGAACATTCTATCTGTCTAGTCTAGACTCCCTCTCACACAGACATGCTGTGATGTCATAGACCAGAACATTCTATCTGTCTAGTCTAGACTCCCTCTCACACAGACATGATGTGATGTCATAGACCAGAACATTCTATCTGTCTAGTCTAGACTCCCTCTCACACCAGAACATTCTATCTGTCTAGTCTAGACTCCCTCTCACACCAGAACATTCTATCTGTCTAGTCTAGACTCCCTCTCACACACAGAACATTCTATCTGTCTAGTCTAGACTCCCTCTCACACACAGAACATTCTATCTGTCTAGTCTAGACTCCCTCTCACACACAGAACATTCTATCTGTCTAGTCTAGACTCCCTCTCACACACAGAACATTCTATCTGTCTAGTCTAGACTCCCTCTCACACAGACATGCTGTGATGTCATAGACCAGAACATTATATCTGTCTAGTCTAGACTCCCTCCCACACAGACATGCTGTGATGTCATAGACCAGAACATTCTATCTGTCTAGTCTAGACTCCCTCTCACACAGACATGCTGTGATGTCATAGACCAGAACATTCTATCTGTCTAGTCTAGACTCCCTCTCACACAGACATGCTGTGATGTCATAGACCAGAACATTCTATCTGTCTAGTCTAGACTCCCTCTCACACCAGAACATTCTATCTGTCTAGTCTAGACCCCCTCTCACACACAGAACATTCTATCTGTCTAGTCTAGACTCCCTCTCACACACAGAACATTCTATCTGTCTAGTCTAGACTCCCTCTCACACAGACATGCTGTGATGTCATAGACCAGAACATTCTATCTGTCTAGTCTAGACTCCCTCTCACACAGACATGCTGTGATGTCATAGACCAGAACATTCTATCTGTCTAGTCTAGACTCCCTCTCACACAGACATGCTGTGATGTCATAGACCAGAACATTCTATCTGTCTAGTCTAGACTCCCTCTCACACAGACATGCTGTGATGTCATAGACCAGAACATTCTATCTGTCTAGTCTAGACTCCCTCTCACACAGACATGCTGTGATGTCATAGACCAGAACATTCTATCTGTCTAGTCTAGACTCCCTCTCACACAGACATGCTGTGATGTCATAGACCAGAACATTCTATCTGTCTAGTCTAGACTCCCTCTCACACAGACATGCTGTGATGTCATAGACCAGAACATTCTATCTGTCTAGTTTAGACTCCCTCTCACACAGACATGCTGTGATGTCATAGACCAGAACATTCTATCTGTCTAGTCTAGACTCCCTCTCACACAGACATGCTGTGATGTCATAGACCAGAACATTCTATCTGTCTAGTCTAGACTCCCTCTCACACAGACATGCTGTGATGTCATAGACCAGAACATTCTATCTGTCTAGTCTAGACTCCCTCTCACACCAGAACATTCTATCTGTCTAGTCTAGACTCCCTCTCACACCAGAACATTCTATCTGTCTAGTCTAGACTCCCTCTCACACCAGAACATTCTATCTGTCTAGTCTAGACTCCCTCTCACACACAGAACATTCTATCTGTCTAGTCTAGACTCCCTCTCACACACAGAACATTCTATCTGTCTAGTCTAGACTCCCTCTCACACACAGAACATTCTATCTGTCTAGTCTAGACTCCCTCTCACACACAGAACATTCTATCTGTCTAGTCTAGACTCCCTCTCACACAGACATGCTGTGATGTCATAGACCAGAACATTCTATCTGTCTAGTCTAGACTCCCTCTCACACAGACATGCTGTGATGTCATAGACCAGAACATTCTATCTGTCTAGTCTAGACTCCCTCTCACACAGACATGCTGTGATGTCATAGACCAGAACATTCTATCTGTCTAGTCTAGACTCCCTCTCACACCAGAACATTATATCTGTCTAGTCTAGACTCCCTCTCACACCAGAACATTCTATCTGTCTAGTCTAGACTCCCTCTCACACACAGAACATTCTATCTGTCCAGTCTAGACTCCCTCTCACACACAGAACATTCTATCTGTCTAGTCTAGACTCCCTCTCACACACAGAACATTCTATCTGTCTAGTCTAGACTCCCTCTCACACACAGAACATTCTATCTGTCTAGTCTAGACTCCCTCTCACACAGACATGCTGTGATGTCATAGACCAGAACATTCTATCTGTCTAGTCTAGACTCCCTCTCACACAGACATGCTGTGATGTCATAGACCAGAACATTCTATCTGTCTAGTCTAGACTCCCTCTCACACAGACATGCTGTGATGTCATAGACCAGAACATTCTATCTGTCTAGTCTAGACTCCCTCTCACACAGACATGCTGTGATGTCATAGACCAGAACATTCAATCTGTCTAGTCTAGACTCCCTCTCACACAGACATGCTGTGATGTCATAGACCAGAACATTCTATCTGTCTAGTCTAGACTCCCTCTCACACAGACATGCTGTGATGTCATAGACCAGAACATTCTATCTGTCTAGTCTAGACTCCCTCTCACACCAGAACATTCTATCTGTCTAGTCTAGACTCCCTCTCACACCAGAACATTCTATCTGTCTAGTCTAGACTCCCTCTCACACACAGAACATTATATCTGTCTAGTCTAGACTCCCTCTCACACACAGAACATTATATCTGTCTAGTCTAGACTCCCTCTCACACACAGAACATTCTATCTGTCTAGTCTAGACTCCCTCTCACACACAGAACATTCTATCTGTCTAGTCTAGACTCCCTCTCACACAGACATGCTGTGATGTCATAGACCAGAACATTCTATCTGTCTAGTCTAGACTCCCTCCCACACAGACATGCTGTGATGTCATAGACCAGAACATTCTATCTGTCTAGTCTAGACTCCCTCTCACACAGACATGCTGTGATGTCATAGACCAGAACATTCTATCTGTCTAGTCTAGACTCCCTCTCACACAGACATGCTGTGATGTCATAGACCAGAACATTCTATCTGTCTAGTCTAGACTCCCTCTCACACAGACATGCTGTGATGTCATAGACCAGAACATTCTATCTGTCTAGTCTAGACTCCCTCTCACACAGACATGCTGTGATGTCATAGACCAGAACATTCTATCTGTCTAGTCTAGACTCCCTCTCACACAGACATGCTGTGATGTCATAGACCAGAACATTCTATCTGTCTAGTCTAGACTCCCTCTCACACCAGAACATTCTATCTGTCTAGTCTAGACTCCCTCTCACACACAGAACATTCTATCTGTCTAGTCTAGACTCCCTCTCACACAGACATGCTGTGATGTCATAGACCAGAACATTCTATCTGTCTAGTCTAGACTCCCTCTCACACAGACATGCTGTGATGTCATAGACCAGAACATTCTATCTGTCTAGTCTAGACTCCCTCTCACACAGACATGCTGTGATGTCATAGACCAGAACATTCTATCTGTCTAGTCTAGACTCCCTCTCACACAGACATGCTGTGATGTCATAGACCAGAACATTCTATCTGTCTAGTCTAGACTCCCTCTCACACAGACATGCTGTGATGTCATAGACCAGAACATTCTATCTGTCTAGTCTAGACTCCCTCTCACACAGACATGCTGTGATGTCATAGACCAGAACATTCTATCTGTCTAGTCTAGACTCCCTCTCACAAAGACATGCTGTGATGTCATAGACCAGAACATTCTATCTGTCTAGTCTAGACTCCCTCTCACACAGACATGCTGTGATGTCATAGACCAGAACATTCTATCTGTCTAGTCTAGACTCCCTCTCACACCAGAACATTCTATCTGTCTAGTCTAGACTCCCTCTCACACCAGAACATTCTATCTGTCTAGTCTAGACTCCCTCTCACACCAGAACATTCTATCTGTCTAGTCTAGACTCCCTCTCACACACAGAACATTCTATCTGTCTAGTCTAGACTCCCTCTCACACACAGAACATTCTATCTGTCTAGTCTAGACTCCCTCTCACACACAGAACATTCTATCTGTCTAGTCTAGACTCCCTCTCACACACAGAACATTCTATCTGTCTAGTCTAGACTCCCTCTCACACAGACATGCTGTGATGTCATAGACCAGAACATTCTATCTGTCTAGTCTAGACTCCCTCTCACACAGACATGCTGTGATGTCATAGACCAGAACATTCTATCTGTCTAGTCTAGACTCCCTCTCACACAGACATGCTGTGATGTCATAGACCAGAACATTCTATCTGTCTAGTCTAGACTCCCTCTCACACAGACATGCTGTGATGTCATAGACCAGAACATTCTATCTGTCTAGTCTAGACTCCCTCTCACACAGACATGCTGTGATGTCATAGACCAGAACATTCTATCTGTCTAGTTTAGACTCCCTCTCACACAGACATGCTGTGATGTCATAGACCAGAACATTCTATCTGTCTAGTCTAGACTCCCTCTCACACAGACATGCTGTGATGTCATAGACCAGAACATTCTATCTGTCTAGTCTAGACTCCCTCTCACACAGACATGCTGTGATGTCATAGACCAGAACATTCTATCTGTCTAGTCTAGACTCCCTCTCACACCAGAACATTCTATCTGTCTAGTCTAGACTCCCTCTCACACCAGAACATTCTATCTGTCTAGTCTAGACTCCCTCTCACACCAGAACATTCTATCTGTCTAGTCTAGACTCCCTCTCACACACAGAACATTCTATCTGTCTAGTCTAGACTCCCTCTCACACACAGAACATTCTATCTGTCTAGTCTAGACTCCCTCTCACACACAGAACATTCTATATGTCTAGTCTAGACTCCCTCTCACACACAGAACATTCTATCTGTCTAGTCTAGACTCCCTCTCACACAGACATGCTGTGATGTCATAGACCAGAACATTCTATCTGTCTAGTCTAGACTCCCTCTCACACAGACATGCTGTGATGTCATAGACCAGAACATTCTATCTGTCTAGTCTAGACTCCCTCTCACACAGACATGCTGTGATGTCATAGACCAGAACATTCTATCTGTCTAGTCTAGACTCCCTCTCACACCAGAACATTATATCTGTCTAGTCTAGACTCCCTCTCACACCAGAACATTCTATCTGTCTAGTCTAGACTCCCTCTCACACACAGAACATTCTATCTGTCCAGTCTAGACTCCCTCTCACACACAGAACATTCTATCTGTCTAGTCTAGACTCCCTCTCACACACAGAACATTCTATCTGTCTAGTCTAGACTCCCTCTCACACACAGAACATTCTATCTGTCTAGTCTAGACTCCCTCTCACACAGACATGCTGTGATGTCATAGACCAGAACATTCTATCTGTCTAGTCTAGACTCCCTCTCACACAGACATGCTGTGATGTCATAGACCAGAACATTCTATCTGTCTAGTCTAGACTCCCTCTCACACAGACATGCTGTGATGTCATAGACCAGAACATTCTATCTGTCTAGTCTAGACTCCCTCTCACACAGACATGCTGTGATGTCATAGACCAGAACATTCAATCTGTCTAGTCTAGACTCCCTCTCACACAGACATGCTGTGATGTCATAGACCAGAACATTCTATCTGTCTAGTCTAGACTCCCTCTCACACAGACATGCTGTGATGTCATAGACCAGAACATTCTATCTGTCTAGTCTAGACTCCCTCTCACACCAGAACATTCTATCTGTCTAGTCTAGACTCCCTCTCACACCAGAACATTCTATCTGTCTAGTCTAGACTCCCTCTCACACACAGAACATTATATCTGTCTAGTCTAGACTCCCTCTCACACACAGAACATTATATCTGTCTAGTCTAGACTCCCTCTCACACACAGAACATTCTATCTGTCTAGTCTAGACTCCCTCTCACACACAGAACATTCTATCTGTCTAGTCTAGACTCCCTCTCACACAGACATGCTGTGATGTCATAGACCAGAACATTCTATCTGTCTAGTCTAGACTCCCTCCCACACAGACATGCTGTGATGTCATAGACCAGAACATTCTATCTGTCTAGTCTAGACTCCCTCTCACACAGACATGCTGTGATGTCATAGACCAGAACATTCTATCTGTCTAGTCTAGACTCCCTCTCACACAGACATGCTGTGATGTCATAGACCAGAACATTCTATCTGTCTAGTCTAGACTCCCTCTCACACAGACATGCTGTGATGTCATAGACCAGAACATTCTATCTGTCTAGTCTAGACTCCCTCTCACACAGACATGCTGTGATGTCATAGACCAGAACATTCTATCTGTCTAGTCTAGACTCCCTCTCACACAGACATGCTGTGATGTCATAGACCAGAACATTCTATCTGTCTAGTCTAGACTCCCTCTCACACCAGAACATTCTATCTGTCTAGTCTAGACTCCCTCTCACACACAGAACATTCTATCTGTCTAGTCTAGACTCCCTCTCACACAGACATGCTGTGATGTCATAGACCAGAACATTCTATCTGTCTAGTCTAGACTCCCTCTCACACAGACATGCTGTGATGTCATAGACCAGAACATTCTATCTGTCTAGTCTAGACTCCCTCTCACACAGACATGCTGTGATGTCATAGACCAGAACATTCTATCTGTCTAGTCTAGACTCCCTCTCACACAGACATGCTGTGATGTCATAGACCAGAACATTCTATCTGTCTAGTCTAGACTCCCTCTCACACAGACATGCTGTGATGTCATAGACCAGAACATTCTATCTGTCTAGTCTAGACTCCCTCTCACACAGACATGCTGTGATGTCATAGACCAGAACATTCTATCTGTCTAGTCTAGACTCCCTCTCACAAAGACATGCTGTGATGTCATAGACCAGAACATTCTATCTGTCTAGTCTAGACTCCCTCTCACACAGACATGCTGTGATGTCATAGACCAGAACATTCTATCTGTCTAGTCTAGACTCCCTCTCACACCAGAACATTCTATCTGTCTAGTCTAGACTCCCTCTCACACCAGAACATTCTATCTGTCTAGTCTAGACTCCCTCTCACACCAGAACATTCTATTTGTCTAGTCTAGACTCCCTCTCACACACAGAACATTCTATCTGTCTAGTCTAGACTCCCTCTCACACCAGAACATTCTATCTGTCTAGTCTAGACCCCCTCTCACACACAGAACATTCTATCTGTCTAGTCTAGACTCCCTCTCACACACAGAACATTCTATCTGTCTAGTCTAGACTCCCTCTCACACAGACATGCTGTGATGTCATAGACCAGAACATTCTATCTGTCTAGTCTAGACTCCCTCTCACACAGACATGCTGTGATGTCATAGACCAGAACATTCTATCTGTCTAGTCTAGACTCCCTCTCACACAGACATGCTGTGATGTCATAGACCAGAACATTCTATCTGTCTAGTCTAGACTCCCTCTCACACAGACATGCTGTGATGTCATAGACCAGAACATTCTATCTGTCTAGTCTAGACTCCCTCTCACACAGACATGCTGTGATGTCATAGACCAGAACATTCTATCTGTCTAGTCTAGACTCCCTCTCACACAGACATGCTGTGATGTCATAGACCAGAACATTCTATCTGTCTAGTCTAGACTCCCTCTCACACAGACATGCTGTGATGTCATAGACCAGAACATTCTATCTGTCTAGTTTAGACTCCCTCTCACACAGACATGCTGTGATGTCATAGACCAGAACATTCTATCTGTCTAGTCTAGACTCCCTCTCACACAGACATGCTGTGATGTCATAGACCAGAACATTCTATCTGTCTAGTCTAGACTCCCTCTCACACAGACATGCTGTGATGTCATAGACCAGAACATTCTATCTGTCTAGTCTAGACTCCCTCTCACACCAGAACATTCTATCTGTCTAGTCTAGACTCCCTCTCACACCAGAACATTCTATCTGTCTAGTCTAGACTCCCTCTCACACCAGAACATTCTATCTGTCTAGTCTAGACTCCCTCTCACACACAGAACATTCTATCTGTCTAGTCTAGACTCCCTCTCACACACAGAACATTCTATCTGTCTAGTCTAGACTCCCTCTCACACACAGAACATTCTATCTGTCTAGTCTAGACTCCCTCTCACACACAGAACATTCTATCTGTCTAGTCTAGACTCCCTCTCACACAGACATGCTGTGATGTCATAGACCAGAACATTCTATCTGTCTAGTCTAGACTCCCTCTCACACAGACATGCTGTGATGTCATAGACCAGAACATTCTATCTGTCTAGTCTAGACTCCCTCTCACACAGACATGCTGTGATGTCATAGACCAGAACATTCTATCTGTCTAGTCTAGACTCCCTCTCACACCAGAACATTATATCTGTCTAGTCTAGACTCCCTCTCACACCAGAACATTCTATCTGTCTAGTCTAGACTCCCTCTCACACACAGAACATTCTATCTGTCCAGTCTAGACTCCCTCTCACACACAGAACATTCTATCTGTCTAGTCTAGACTCCCTCTCACACACAGAACATTCTATCTGTCTAGTCTAGACTCCCTCTCACACACAGAACATTCTATCTGTCTAGTCTAGACTCCCTCTCACACAGACATGCTGTGATGTCATAGACCAGAACATTCTATCTGTCTAGTCTAGACTCCCTCTCACACAGACATGCTGTGATGTCATAGACCAGAACATTCTATCTGTCTAGTCTAGACTCCCTCTCACACAGACATGCTGTGATGTCATAGACCAGAACATTCTATCTGTCTAGTCTAGACTCCCTCTCACACAGACATGCTGTGATGTCATAGACCAGAACATTCAATCTGTCTAGTCTAGACTCCCTCTCACACAGACATGCTGTGATGTCATAGACCAGAACATTCTATCTGTCTAGTCTAGACTCCCTCTCACACAGACATGCTGTGATGTCATAGACCAGAACATTCTATCTGTCTAGTCTAGACTCCCTCTCACACCAGAACATTCTATCTGTCTAGTCTAGACTCCCTCTCACACCAGAACATTCTATCTGTCTAGTCTAGACTCCCTCTCACACACAGAACATTATATCTGTCTAGTCTAGACTCCCTCTCACACACAGAACATTATATCTGTCTAGTCTAGACTCCCTCTCACACACAGAACATTCTATCTGTCTAGTCTAGACTCCCTCTCACACACAGAACATTCTATCTGTCTAGTCTAGACTCCCTCTCACACAGACATGCTGTGATGTCATAGACCAGAACATTCTATCTGTCTAGTCTAGACTCCCTCCCACACAGACATGCTGTGATGTCATAGACCAGAACATTCTATCTGTCTAGTCTAGACTCCCTCTCACACAGACATGCTGTGATGTCATAGACCAGAACATTCTATCTGTCTAGTCTAGACTCCCTCTCACACAGACATGCTGTGATGTCATAGACCAGAACATTCTATCTGTCTAGTCTAGACTCCCTCTCACACAGACATGCTGTGATGTCATAGACCAGAACATTCTATCTGTCTAGTCTAGACTCCCTCTCACACAGACATGCTGTGATGTCATAGACCAGAACATTCTATCTGTCTAGTCTAGACTCCCTCTCACACAGACATGCTGTGATGTCATAGACCAGAACATTCTATCTGTCTAGTCTAGACTCCCTCTCACACCAGAACATTCTATCTGTCTAGTCTAGACTCCCTCTCACACACAGAACATTCTATCTGTCTAGTCTAGACTCCCTCTCACACAGACATGCTGTGATGTCATAGACCAGAACATTCTATCTGTCTAGTCTAGACTCCCTCTCACACAGACATGCTGTGATGTCATAGACCAGAACATTCTATCTGTCTAGTCTAGACTCCCTCTCACACAGACATGCTGTGATGTCATAGACCAGAACATTCTATCTGTCTAGTCTAGACTCCCTCTCACACAGACATGCTGTGATGTCATAGACCAGAACATTCTATCTGTCTAGTCTAGACTCCCTCTCACACAGACATGCTGTGATGTCATAGACCAGAACATTCTATCTGTCTAGTCTAGACTCCCTCTCACACAGACATGCTGTGATGTCATAGACCAGAACATTCTATCTGTCTAGTCTAGACTCCCTCTCACAAAGACATGCTGTGATGTCATAGACCAGAACATTCTATCTGTCTAGTCTAGACTCCCTCTCACACAGACATGCTGTGATGTCATAGACCAGAACATTCTATCTGTCTAGTCTAGACTCCCTCTCACACCAGAACATTCTATCTGTCTAGTCTAGACTCCCTCTCACACCAGAACATTCTATCTGTCTAGTCTAGACTCCCTCTCACACCAGAACATTCTATCTGTCTAGTCTAGACTCCCTCTCACACACAGAACATTCTATCTGTCTAGTCTAGACTCCCTCTCACACACAGAACATTCTATCTGTCTAGTCTAGACTCCCTCTCACACACAGAACATTCTATCTGTCTAGTCTAGACTCCCTCTCACACACAGAACATTCTATCTGTCTAGTCTAGACTCCCTCTCACACAGACATGCTGTGATGTCATAGACCAGAACATTCTATCTGTCTAGTCTAGACTCCCTCTCACACAAACATGCTGTGATGTCATAGACCAGAACATTCTATCTGTCTAGTCTAGACTCCCTCTCACACAGACATGCTGTGATGTCATAGACCAGAACATTCTATCTGTCTAGTCTAGACTCCCTCTCACACCAGAACATTATATCTGTCTAGTCTAGACTCCCTCTCACACCAGAACATTCTATCTGTCTAGTCTAGACTCCCTCTCACACACAGAACATTCTATCTGTCCAGTCTAGACTCCCTCTCACACACAGAACATTCTATCTGTCTAGTCTAGACTCCCTCTCACACACAGAACATTCTATCTGTCTAGTCTAGACTCCCTCTCACACACAGAACATTCTATCTGTCTAGTCTAGACTCCCTCTCACACAGACATGCTGTGATGTCATAGACCAGAACATTCTATCTGTCTAGTCTAGACTCCCTCTCACACAGACATGCTGTGATGTCATAGACCAGAACATTCTATCTGTCTAGTCTAGACT
Source organism: Nansenia antarctica (assembly GCF_963989245.1). Lineage (NCBI taxonomy): Eukaryota > Metazoa > Chordata > Actinopteri > Argentiniformes > Microstomatidae > Nansenia > Nansenia antarctica. The sequence goes on from NC_137680.1 coordinate 37,594,366, forward strand.
CCCTCTCACACAGACATGCTGTGATGTCATAGACCAGAACATTCTATCTGTCTAGTCTAGACTCCCTCTCACACCAGAACATTCTATCTGTCTAGTCTAGACTCCCTCTCACACCAGAACATTCTATCTGTCTAGTCTAGACTCCCTCTCACACCAGAACATTCTATCTGTCTAGTCTAGACTCCCTCTCACACACAGAACATTATATCTGTCTAGTCTAGACTCCCTCTCACACACAGAACATTCTATCTGTCTAGTCTAGACTCCCTCTCACACCAGAACATTCTATCTGTCTAGTCTAGACTCCCTCTCACACACAGAACATTCTATCTGTCTAGTCTAGACTCCCTCTCACACACAGAACATTCTATCTGTCTAGTCTAGACTCCCTCTCACACACAGAACATTCTATCTGTCTAGTCTAGACTCCCTCTCACACAGACATGCTGTGATGTCATAGACCAGAACATTCTATCTGTCTAGTCTAGACTCCCTGCCACACAGACATGCTGTGATGTCATAGACCAGAACATTCTATCTGTCTAGTCTAGACTCCCTCTCACACAGACATGCTGTGATGTCATAGACCAGAACATTCTATCTGTCTAGTCTAGACTCCCTCTCACACAGACATGCTGTGATGTCATAGACCAGAACATTCTATCTGTCTAGTCTAGACTCCCTCTCACACCAGAACATTCTATCTGTCTAGTCTAGACCCCCTCTCACACACAGAACATTCTATCTGTCTAGTCTAGACTCCCTCTCACACACAGAACATTCTATCTGTCTAGTCTAGACTCCCTCTCACACAGACATGCTGTGATGTCATAGACCAGAACATTCTATCTGTCTAGTCTAGACTCCCTCTCACACAGACATGCTGTGATGTCATAGACCAGAACATTCTATCTGTCTAGTCTAGACTCCCTCTCACACAGACATGCTGTGATGTCATAGACCAGAACATTCTATCTGTCTAGTCTAGACTCCCTCTCACACAGACATGCTGTGATGTCATAGACCAGAACATTCTATCTGTCTAGTCTAGACTCCCTCTCACACAGACATGCTGTGATGTCATAGACCAGAACATTCTATCTGTCTAGTCTAGACTCCCTCTCACACAGACATGCTGTGATGTCATAGACCAGAACATTCTATCTGTCTAGTCTAGACTCCCTCTCACACAGACATGCTGTGATGTCATAGACCAGAACATTCTATCTGTCTAGTTTAGACTCCCTCTCACACAGACATGCTGTGATGTCATAGACCAGAACATTCTATCTGTCTAGTCTAGACTCCCTCTCACACAGACATGCTGTGATGTCATAGACCAGAACATTCTATCTGTCTAGTCTAGACTCCCTCTCACACAGACATGCTGTGATGTCATAGACCAGAACATTCTATCTGTCTAGTCTAGACTCCCTCTCACACCAGAACATTCTATCTGTCTAGTCTAGACTCCCTCTCACACCAGAACATTCTATCTGTCTAGTCTAGACTCCCTCTCACACCAGAACATTCTATCTGTCTAGTCTAGACTCCCTCTCACACACAGAACATTCTATCTGTCTAGTCTAGACTCCCTCTCACACACAGAACATTCTATCTGTCTAGTCTAGACTCCCTCTCACACACAGAACATTCTATCTGTCTAGTCTAGACTCCCTCTCACACACAGAACATTCTATCTGTCTAGTCTAGACTCCCTCTCACACAGACATGCTGTGATGTCATAGACCAGAACATTCTATCTGTCTAGTCTAGACTCCCTCTCACACAGACATGCTGTGATGTCATAGACCAGAACATTCTATCTGTCTAGTCTAGACTCCCTCTCACACAGACATGCTGTGATGTCATAGACCAGAACATTCTATCTGTCTAGTCTAGACTCCCTCTCACACCAGAACATTATATCTGTCTAGTCTAGACTCCCTCTCACACCAGAACATTCTATCTGTCTAGTCTAGACTCCCTCTCACACACAGAACATTCTATCTGTCCAGTCTAGACTCCCTCTCACACACAGAACATTCTATCTGTCTAGTCTAGACTCCCTCTCACACACAGAACATTCTATCTGTCTAGTCTAGACTCCCTCTCACACACAGAACATTCTATCTGTCTAGTCTAGACTCCCTCTCACACAGACATGCTGTGATGTCATAGACCAGAACATTCTATCTGTCTAGTCTAGACTCCCTCTCACACAGACATGCTGTGATGTCATAGACCAGAACATTCTATCTGTCTAGTCTAGACTCCCTCTCACACAGACATGCTGTGATGTCATAGACCAGAACATTCTATCTGTCTAGTCTAGACTCCCTCTCACACAGACATGCTGTGATGTCATAGACCAGAACATTCAATCTGTCTAGTCTAGACTCCCTCTCACACAGACATGCTGTGATGTCATAGACCAGAACATTCTATCTGTCTAGTCTAGACTCCCTCTCACACAGACATGCTGTGATGTCATAGACCAGAACATTCTATCTGTCTAGTCTAGACTCCCTCTCACACCAGAACATTCTATCTGTCTAGTCTAGACTCCCTCTCACACCAGAACATTCTATCTGTCTAGTCTAGACTCCCTCTCACACACAGAACATTCTATCTGTCTAGTCTAGACTCCCTCTCACACAGACATGCTGTGATGTCATAGACCAGAACATTCTATCTGTCTAGTCTAGACTCCCTCTCACACACAGAACATTCTATCTGTCTACTCTAGACTCCCTCTCACACACAGAACATTCTATCTGTCTAGTCTAGACTCCCTCTCACACAGACATGCTGTGATGTCATAGACCAGAACATTCTATCTGTCTAGTCTAGACTCCCTCCCACACAGACATGCTGTGATGTCATAGACCAGAACATTCTATCTGTCTAGTCTAGACTCCCTCTCACACAGACATGCTGTGATGTCATAGACCAGAACATTCTATCTGTCTAGTCTAGACTCCCTCTCACACAGACATGCTGTGATGTCATAGACCAGAACATTCTATCTGTCTAGTCTAGACTCCCTCTCACACAGACATGCTGTGATGTCATAGACCAGAACATTCTATCTGTCTAGTCTAGACTCCCTCTCACACCAGAACATTCTATCTGTCTAGTCTAGACTCCCTCTCACACCAGAACATTCTATCTGTCTAGTCTAGACTCCCTCTCACACCAGAACATTCTATCTGTCTAGTCTAGACTCCCTCTCACACACAGAACATTCTATCTGTCTAGTCTAGACTCCCTCTCACACACAGAACATTCTATCTGTCTAGTCTAGACTCCCTCTCACACACAGAACATTCTATCTGTCTAGTCTAGACTCCCTCTCACACACAGAACATTCTATCTGTCTAGTCTAGACTCCCTCTCACACAGACATGCTGTGATGTCATAGACCAGAACATTCTATCTGTCTAGTCTAGACTCCCTCTCACACAAACATGCTGTGATGTCATAGACCAGAACATTCTATCTGTCTAGTCTAGACTCCCTCTCACACAGACATGCTGTGATGTCATAGACCAGAACATTCTATCTGTCTAGTCTAGACTCCCTCTCACACCAGAACATTATATCTGTCTAGTCTAGACTCCCTCTCACACCAGAACATTCTATCTGTCTAGTCTAGACTCCCTCTCACACACAGAACATTCTATCTGTCCAGTCTAGACTCCCTCTCACACACAGAACATTCTATCTGTCTAGTCTAGACTCCCTCTCACACACAGAACATTCTATCTGTCTAGTCTAGACTCCCTCTCACACACAGAACATTCTATCTGTCTAGTCTAGACTCCCTCTCACACAGACATGCTGTGATGTCATAGACCAGAACATTCTATCTGTCTAGTCTAGACTCCCTCTCACACAGACATGCTGTGATGTCATAGACCAGAACATTCTATCTGTCTAGTCTAGACTCCCTCTCACACAGACATGCTGTGATGTCATAGACCAGAACATTCTATCTGTCTAGTCTAGACTCCCTCTCACACCAGAACATTCTATCTGTCTAGTCTAGACTCCCTCTCACACCAGAACATTCTATCTGTCTAGTCTAGACTCCCTCTCACACACAGAACATTATATCTGTCTAGTCTAGACTCCCTCTCACACACAGAACATTCTATCTGTCTAGTCTAGACTCCCTCTCACACCAGAACATTCTATCTGTCTAGTCTAGACTCCCTCTCACACACAGAACATTCTATCTGTCTAGTCTAGACTCCCTCTCACACAGACATGCTGTGATGTCATAGACCAGAACATTCTATCTGTCTAGTCTAGACTCCCTGCCACACAGACATGCTGTGATGTCATAGACCAGAACATTCTATCTGTCTAGTCTAGACTCCCACTCACACAGACATGCTGTGATGTCATAGACCAGAACATTCTATCTGTCTAGTCTAGACTCCCTCTCACACAGACATGCTGTGATGTCATAGACCAGAACATTCTATCTGTCTAGTCTAGACTCCCTCTCACACAGACATGTTGTGATGTCATAGACCAGAACATTCTATCTGTCTAGTCTAGACTCCCTCTCACACAGACATGCTGTGATGTCATAGACCAGAACATTCTATCTGTCTAGTCTAGACTCCCTCTCACACCAGAACATTCTATCTGTCTAGTCTAGACTCCCTCTCACACCAGAACATTCTATCTGTCTAGTCTAGACCCCCTCTCACACGAGAACATTCTATCTGTCTAGTCTAGACTCCCTCTCACACACAGAACATTCTATCTGTCTAGTCTAGACTCCCTCTCACACACAGAACATTCTATCTGTCTAGTCTAGACTCCCTCTCACACAGACATGCTGTGATGTCATAGACCAGAACATTCTATCTGTCTAGTCTAGACTCCCTCTCACACAGACATGCTGTGATGTCATAGACCAGAACATTCTATCTGTCTAGTCTAGACTCCCTCTCACACAGACATGCTGTGATGTCATAGACCAGAACATTCTATCTGTCTAGTCTAGACTCCCTCTCACACAGACATGCTGTGATGTCATAGACCAGAACATTCAATCTGTCTAGTCTAGACTCCCTCTCACACAGACATGCTGTGATGTCATAGACCAGAACATTCTATCTGTCTAGTCTAGACTCCCTCTAACACAGACATGCTGTGATGTCATAGACCAGAACATTCTATCTGTCTAGTCTAGACTCCCTCTCACACAGACATGCTGTGATGTCATAGACCAGAACATTCTATCTGTCTAGTCTAGACTCCCTCTCACACAGACATCCTGTGATGTCATAGACCAGAACATTCTATCTGTCTAGTCTAGACTCCCTCTCACACCAGAACATTCTATCTGTCTAGTCTAGACTCCCTCTCACACCAGAACATTCTATCTGTCTAGTCTAGACTCCCTCTCACACACAGAACATTATATCTGTCTAGTCTAGACTCCCTCTCACACACAGAACATTCTATCTGTCTAGTCTAGACTCCCTCTCACACACAGAACATTCTATCTGTCTAGTCTAGACTCCCTCTCACACACAGAACATTCTATCTGTCTAGTCTAGACTCCCTCTCACACAGACATGCTGTGATGTCATAGACCAGAACATTCTATCTGTCTAGTCTAGACTCCCTCCCACACAGACATGCTGTGATGTCATAGACCAGAACATTCTATCTGTCTAGTCTAGACTCCCTCTCACACAGACATGCTGTGATGTCATAGACCAGAACATTCTATCTGTCTAGTCTAGACTCCCTCTCACACACAGAACATTCTATCTGTCTAGTCTAGACTCCCTCTCACACAGACATGCTGTGATGTCATAGACCAGAACATTCTATTTGTCTAGTCTAGACTCCCTCTCACACAGACATGCTGTGATGTCATAGACCAGAACATTCTATCTGTCTAGTCTAGACTCCCTCTCACACAGACATGCTGTGATGTCATAGACCAGAACATTCTATCTGTCTAGTCTAGACTCCCTCTCACACCAGAACATTATATCTGTCTAGTCTAGACTCCCTCTCACACCAGAACATTCTATCTGTCTAGTCTAGACTCCCTCTCACTCCAGAACATTCTATCTGTCTAGTCTAGACTCCCTCTCACACACAGAACATTCTATCTGTCTAGTCTAGACTCCCTCTCACACACAGAACATTCTATCTGTCTAGTCTAGACTCCCTCTCACACAGACATAATGTGATGTCATAGACCAGAACATTCTATCTGTCTAGTCTAGACTCCCTCTCACACAGACATGCTGTGATGTCATAGACCAGAACATTCTATCTGTCTAGTCTAGACTCCCACTCACACAGACATGCTGTGATGTCATAGACCAGAACATTCTATCTGTCTAGTCTAGACTCCCTCTCACACAGACATGCTGTGATGTCATAGACCAGAACATTCTATCTGTCTAGTCTAGACTCCCTCTCACACAGACATGCTGTGATGTCATAGACCAGAACATTCTATCTGTCTAGTCTAGACTCCCTCTCACACAGACATGATGTGATGTCATAGACCAGAACATTCTATCTGTCTAGTCTAGACTCCCTCTCACACCAGAACATTCTATCTGTCTAGTCTAGACTCCCTCTCACACACAGAACATTATATCTGTCTAGTCTAGACTCCCTCTCACACACAGAACATTCTATCTGTCTAGTCTAGACTCCCTCTCACACCAGAACATTCTATCTGTCTAGTCTAGACTCCCTCTCACACACAGAACATTCTATCTGTCTAGTCTAGACTCCCTCTCACACACAGAACATTCTATCTGTCTAGTCGAGACTCCCTCTCACACACAGAACATTCTATCTGTCTAGTCTAGACTCCCTCTCACACAGACATGCTGTGATGTCATAGACCAGAACATTCTATCTGTCTAGTCTAGACTCCCTGCCACACAGACATGCTGTGATGTCATAGACCAGAACATTCTATCTGTCTAGTCTAGACTCCCTCTCACACAGACATGCTGTGATGTCATAGACCAGAACATTCTATCTGTCTAGTCTAGACTCCCTCTCACACAGACATGCTGTGATGTCATAGACCAGAACATTCTATCTGTCTAGTCTAGACTCCCTCTCACACAGACATGTTGTGATGTCATAGACCAGAACATTCTATCTGTCTAGTCTAGACTCCCTCTCACACAGACATGCTGTGATGTCATAGACCAGAACATTCTATCTGTCTAGTCTAGACTCCCTCTCACACCAGAACATTCTATCTGTCTAGTCTAGACTCCCTCTCACACCAGAACATTCTATCTGTCTAGTCTAGACCCCCTCTCACACGAGAACATTCTATCTGTCTAGTCTAGACTCCCTCTCACACACAGAACATTCTATCTGTCTAGTCTAGACTCCCTCTCACACACAGAACATTCTATCTGTCTAGTCTAGACTCCCTCTCACACAGACATGCTGTGATGTCATAGACCAGAACATTCTATCTGTCTAGTCTAGACTCCCTCTCACACAGACATGCTGTGATGTCATAGACCAGAACATTCTATCTGTCTAGTCTAGACTCCCTCTCACACAGACATGCTGTGATGTCATAGACCAGAACATTCTATCTGTCTAGTCTAGACTCCCTCTCACACAGACATGCTGTGATGTCATAGACCAGAACATTCAATCTGTCTAGTCTAGACTCCCTCTCACACAGACATGCTGTGATGTCATAGACCAGAACATTCTATCTGTCTAGTCTAGACTCCCTCTCACACAGACATGCTGTGATGTCATAGACCAGAACATTCTATCTGTCTAGTCTAGACTCCCTCTCACACAGACATGCTGTGATGTCATAGACCAGAACATTCTATCTGTCTAGTCTAGACTCCCTCTCACACAGACATCCTGTGATGTCATAGACCAGAACATTCTATCTGTCTAGTCTAGACTCCCTCTCACACCAGAACATTCTATCTGTCTAGTCTAGACTCCCTCTCACACCAGAACATTCTATCTGTCTAGTCTAGACTCCCTCTCACACACAGAACATTATATCTGTCTAGTCTAGACTCCCTCTCACACACAGAACATTCTATCTGTCTAGTCTAGACTCCCTCTCACACACAGAACATTCTATCTGTCTAGTCTAGACTCCCTCTCACACACAGAACATTCTATCTGTCTAGTCTAGACTCCCTCTCACACAGACATGCTGTGTTGTCATAGACCAGAACATTCTATCTGTCTAGTCTAGACTCCCTCCCACACAGACATGCTGTGATGTCATAGACCAGAACATTCTATCTGTCTAGTCTAGACTCCCTCTCACACAGACATGCTGTGATGTCATAGACCAGAACATTCTATCTGTCTAGTCTAGACTCCCTCTCACACACAGAACATTCTATCTGTCTAGTCTAGACTCCCTCTCACACAGACATGCTGTGATGTCATAGACCAGAACATTCTATTTGTCTAGTCTAGACTCCCTCTCACACAGACATGCTGTGATGTCATAGACCAGAACATTCTATCTGTCTAGTCTAGACTCCCTCTCACACAGACATGCTGTGATGTCATAGACCAGAACATTCTATCTGTCTAGTCTAGACTCCCTCTCACACCAGAACATTATATCTGTCTAGTCTAGACTCCCTCTCACACCAGAACATTCTATCTGTCTAGTCTAGACTCCCTCTCACTCCAGAACATTCTATCTGTCTAGTCTAGACTCCCTCTCACACACAGAACATTCTATCTGTCTAGTCTAGACTCCCTCTCACACACAGAACATTCTATCTGTCTAGTCTAGACTCCCTCTCACACAGACATAATGTGATGTCATAGACCAGAACATTCTATCTGTCTAGTCTAGACTCCCTCTCACACAGACATGATGCGATGTCATAGACCAGAACATTCTATCTGTCTAGTCTAGACTCCCTCTCACACCAGAACATTCTATCTGTCTAGTCTAGACTCCCTCTCACACCAGAACATTCTATCTGTCTAGTCTAGACTCCCTCTCACACACAGAACATTCTATCTGTCTAGTCTAGACTCCCTCTCACACACAGAACATTCTATCTGTCTAGTCTAGACTCCCTCTCACACACAGAACATTCTATCTGTCTAGTCTAGACTCCCTCTCACACACAGAACATTCTATCTGTCTAGTCTAGACTCCCTCTCACACAGACATGCTGTGATGTCATAGACCAGAACATTATATCTGTCTAGTCTAGACTCCCTCCCACACAGACATGCTGTGATGTCATAGACCAGAACATTCTATCTGTCTAGTCTAGACTCCCTCTCACACAGACATGCTGTGATGTCATAGACCAGAACATTCTATCTGTCTAGTCTAGACTCCCTCTCACACAGACATGCTGTGATGTCATAGACCAGAACATTCTATCTGTCTAGTCTAGACTCCCTCTCACACAGACATGCTGTGATGTCATAGACCAGAACATTCTATCTGTCTAGTCTAGACTCCCTCTCACACAGACATGCTGTGATGTCATAGACCAGAACATTCTATCTGTCTAGTCTAGACTCCCTCTCACACAGACATGCTGTGATGTCATAGACCAGAACATTCTATCTGTCTAGTCTAGACTCCCTCTCACAAAGACATGCTGTGATGTCATAGACCAGAACATTCTATCTGTCTAGTCTAGACTCCCTCTCACACAGACATGCTGGGATGTCATAGACCAGAACATTCTATCTGTCTAGTCTAGACTCCCTCTCACACCAGAACATTCTATCTGTCTAGTCTAGACTCCCTCTCACACCAGAACATTCTATCTGTCTAGTCTAGACTCCCTCTCACACCAGAACATTCTATCTGTCTAGTCTAGACTCCCTCTCACACACAGAACATTCTATCTGTCTAGTCTAGACTCCCTCTCACACACAGAACATTCTATCTGTCTAGTCTAGACTCCCTCTCACACACAGAACATTCTATCTGTCTAGTCTAGACTCCCTCTCACACACAGAACATTCTATCTGTCTAGTCTAGACTCCCTCTCACACAGACATGCTGTGATGTCATAGACCAGAACATTCTATCTGTCTAGTCTAGACTCCCTCTCACACAGACATGCTGTGATGTCATAGACCAGAACATTCTATCTGTCTAGTCTAGACTCCCTCTCACACAGACATGCTGTGATGTCATAGACCAGAACATTCTATCTGTCTAGTCTAGACTCCCTCTCACACCAGAACATTATATCTGTCTAGTCTAGACTCCCTCTCACACCAGAACATTCTATCTGTCTAGTCTAGACTCCCTCTCACACACAGAACATTCTATCTGTCCAGTCTAGACTCCCTCTCACACACAGAACATTCTATCTGTCTAGTCTAGACTCCCTCTCACACACAGAACATTCTATCTGTCTAGTCTAGACTCCCTCTCACACACAGAACATTCTATCTGTCTAGTCTAGACTCCCTCTCACACAGACATGCTGTGATGTCATAGACCAGAACATTCTATCTGTCTAGTCTAGACTCCCTCTCACACAGACATGCTGTGATGTCATAGACCAGAACATTCTATCTGTCTAGTCTAGACTCCCTCTCACACAGACATGCTGTGATGTCATAGACCAGAACATTCTATCTGTCTAGTCTAGACTCCCTCTCACACAGACATGCTGTGATGTCATAGACCAGAACATTCAATCTGTCTAGTCTAGACTCCCTCTCACACAGACATGCTGTGATGTCATAGACCAGAACATTCTATCTGTCTAGTCTAGACTCCCTCTCACACAGACATGCTGTGATGTCATAGACCAGAACATTCTATCTGTCTAGTCTAGACTCCCTCTCACACCAGAACATTCTATCTGTCTAGTCTAGACTCCCTCTCACACCAGAACATTCTATCTGTCTAGTCTAGACTCCCTCTCACACACAGAACATTATATCTGTCTAGTCTAGACTCCCTCTCACACACAGAACATTCTATCTGTCTAGTCTAGACTCCCTCTCACACACAGAACATTCTATCTGTCTAGTCTAGACTCCCTCTCACACACAGAACATTCTATCTGTCTAGTCTAGACTCCCTCTCACACAGACATGCTGTGATGTCATAGACCAGAACATTCTATCTGTCTAGTCTAGACTCCCTCCCACACAGACATGCTGTGATGTCATAGACCAGAACATTCTATCTGTCTAGTCTAGACTCCCTCTCACACAGACATGCTGTGATGTCATAGACCAGAACATTCTATCTGTCTAGTCTAGACTCCCTCTCACACACAGAACATTCTATCTGTCTAGTCTAGACTCCCTCTCACACAGACATGCTGTGATGTCATAGACCAGAACATTCTATTTGTCTAGTCTAGACTCCCTCTCACACAGACATGCTGTGATGTCATAGACCAGAACATTCTATCTGTCTAGTCTAGACTCCCTCTCACACAGACATGCTGTGATGTCATAGACCAGAACATTCTATCTGTCTAGTCTAGACTCCCTCTCACACCAGAACATTATATCTGTCTAGTCTAGACTCCCTCTCACACCAGAACATTCTATCTGTCTAGTCTAGACTCCCTCTCACTCCAGAACATTCTATCTGTCTAGTCTAGACTCCCTCTCACACACAGAACATTCTATCTGTCTAGTCTAGACTCCCTCTCACACACAGAACATTCTATCTGTCTAGTCTAGACTCCCTCTCACACAGACATAATGTGATGTCATAGACCAGAACATTCTATCTGTCTAGTCTAGACTCCCTCTCACACAGACATGATGCGATGTCATAGACCAGAACATTCTATCTGTCTAGTCTAGACTCCCTCTCACACCAGAACATTCTATCTGTCTAGTCTAGACTCCCTCTCACACCAGAACATTCTATCTGTCTAGTCTAGACTCCCTCTCACACACAGAACATTCTATCTGTCTAGTCTAGACTCCCTCTCACACACAGAACATTCTATCTGTCTAGTCTAGACTCCCTCTCACACACAGAACATTCTATCTGTCTAGTCTAGACTCCCTCTCACACACAGAACATTCTATCTGTCTAGTCTAGACTCCCTCTCACACAGACATGCTGTGATGTCATAGACCAGAACATTATATCTGTCTAGTCTAGACTCCCTCCCACACAGACATGCTGTGATGTCATAGACCAGAACATTCTATCTGTCTAGTCTAGACTCCCTCTCACACAGACATGCTGTGATGTCATAGACCAGAACATTCTATCTGTCTAGTCTAGACTCCCTCTCACACAGACATGCTGTGATGTCATAGACCAGAACATTCTATCTGTCTAGTCTAGACTCCCTCTCACACAGACATGCTGTGATGTCATAGACCAGAACATTCTATCTGTCTAGTCTAGACTCCCTCTCACACAGACATGCTGTGATGTCATAGACCAGAACATTCTATCTGTCTAGTCTAGACTCCCTCTCACACAGACATGCTGTGATGTCATAGACCAGAACATTCTATCTGTCTAGTCTAGACTCCCTCTCACACAGACATGCTGTGATGTCATAGACCAGAACATTCTATCTGTCTAGTCTAGACTCCCTCTCACACAGACATGCTGTGATGTCATAGACCAGAACATTCTATCTGTCTAGTCTAGACTCCCTCTCACAAAGACATGCTGTGATGTCATAGACCAGAACATTCTATCTGTCTAGTCTAGACTCCCTCTCACACAGACATGCTGGGATGTCATAGACCAGAACATTCTATCTGTCTAGTCTAGACTCCCTCTCACACCAGAACATTCTATCTGTCTAGTCTAGACTCCCTCTCACACCAGAACATTCTATCTGTCTAGTCTAGACTCCCTCTCACACCAGAACATTCTATCTGTCTAGTCTAGACTCCCTCTCACACACAGAACATTCTATCTGTCTAGTCTAGACTCCCTCTCACACACAGAACATTCTATCTGTCTAGTCTAGACTCCCTCTCACACACAGAACATTCTATCTGTCTAGTCTAGACTCCCTCTCACACACAGAACATTCTATCTGTCTAGTCTAGACTCCCTCTCACACAGACATGCTGTGATGTCATAGACCAGAACATTCTATCTGTCTAGTCTAGACTCCCTCTCACACAGACATGCTGTGATGTCATAGACCAGAACATTCTATCTGTCTAGTCTAGACTCCCTCTCACACAGACATGCTGTGATGTCATAGACCAGAACATTCTATCTGTCTAGTCTAGACTCCCTCTCACACCAGAACATTATATCTGTCTAGTCTAGACTCCCTCTCACACCAGAACATTCTATCTGTCTAGTCTAGACTCCCTCTCACACACAGAACATTCTATCTGTCCAGTCTAGACTCCCTCTCACACACAGAACATTCTATCTGTCTAGTCTAGACTCCCTCTCACACACAGAACATTCTATCTGTCTAGTCTAGACTCCCTCTCACACACAGAACATTCTATCTGTCTAGTCTAGACTCCCTCTCACACAGACATGCTGTGATGTCATAGACCAGAACATTCTATCTGTCTAGTCTAGACTCCCTCTCACACAGACATGCTGTGATGTCATAGACCAGAACATTCTATCTGTCTAGTCTAGACTCCCTCTCACACAGACATGCTGTGATGTCATAGACCAGAACATTCTATCTGTCTAGTCTAGACTCCCTCTCACACAGACATGCTGTGATGTCATAGACCAGAACATTCAATCTGTCTAGTCTAGACTCCCTCTCACACAGACATGCTGTGATGTCATAGACCAGAACATTCTATCTGTCTAGTCTAGACTCCCTCTCACACAGACATGCTGTGATGTCATAGACCAGAACATTCTATCTGTCTAGTCTAGACTCCCTCTCACACCAGAACATTCTATCTGTCTAGTCTAGACTCCCTCTCACACCAGAACATTCTATCTGTCTAGTCTAGACTCCCTCTCACACACAGAACATTATATCTGTCTAGTCTAGACTCCCTCTCACACACAGAACATTCTATCTGTCTAGTCTAGACTCCCTCTCACACACAGAACATTCTATCTGTCTAGTCTAGACTCCCTCTCACACACAGAACATTCTATCTGTCTAGTCTAGACTCCCTCTCACACAGACATGCTGTGATGTCATAGACCAGAACATTCTATCTGTCTAGTCTAGACTCCCTCCCACACAGACATGCTGTGATGTCATAGACCAGAACATTCTATCTGTCTAGTCTAGACTCCCTCTCACACAGACATGCTGTGATGTCATAGACCAGAACATTCTATCTGTCTAGTCTAGACTCCCTCTCACACACAGAACATTCTATCTGTCTAGTCTAGACTCCCTCTCACACAGACATGCTGTGATGTCATAGACCAGAACATTCTATTTGTCTAGTCTAGACTCCCTCTCACACAGACATGCTGTGATGTCATAGACCAGAACATTCTATCTGTCTAGTCTAGACTCCCTCTCACACAGACATGCTGTGATGTCATAGACCAGAACATTCTATCTGTCTAGTCTAGACTCCCTCTCACACCAGAACATTATATCTGTCTAGTCTAGACTCCCTCTCACACCAGAACATTCTATCTGTCTAGTCTAGACTCCCTCTCACTCCAGAACATTCTATCTGTCTAGTCTAGACTCCCTCTCACACACAGAACATTCTATCTGTCTAGTCTAGACTCCCTCTCACACACAGAACATTCTATCTGTCTAGTCTAGACTCCCTCTCACACAGACATAATGTGATGTCATAGACCAGAACATTCTATCTGTCTAGTCTAGACTCCCTCTCACACAGACATGCTGTGATGTCATAGACCAGAACATTCTATCTGTCTAGTCTAGACTCCCTCTCACACAGACATGCTGTGATGTCATAGACCAGAACATTCTATCTGTCTAGTCTAGACTCCCTCTCACACAGACATGCTGTGATGTCATAGACCAGAACATTCTATCTGTCTAGTCTAGACTCCCTCTCACACAGACATGCTGTGATGTCATAGACCAGAACATTCTATCTGTCTAGTCTAGACTCCCTCTCACACAGACATGATGTGATGTCATAGACCAGAACATTCTATCTGTCTAGTCTAGACTCCCTCTCACACCAGAACATTCTATCTGTCTAGTCTAGACTCCCTCTCACACCAGAACATTCTATCTGTCTAGTCTAGACTCCCTCTCACACACAGAACATTCTATCTGTCTAGTCTAGACTCCCTCTCACACACAGAACATTCTATCTGTCTAGTCTAGACTCCCTCTCACACAGACATGCTGTGATGTCATAGACCAGAACATTCTATCTGTCTAGTCTAGACTCCCTCTCACACAGACATGCTGTGATGTCATAGACCAGAACATTCTATCTGTCTAGTCTAGACTCCCTCTCACACAGACATGCTGTGATGTCATAGACCAGAACATTCTATCTGTCTAGTCTAGACTCCCTCTCACACAGACATGCTGTGATGTCATAGACCAGAACATTCAATCTGTCTAGTCTAGACTCCCTCTCACACAGACATGCTGTGATGTCATAGACCAGAACATTCTATCTGTCTAGTCTAGACTCCCTCTCACACAGACATGCTGTGATGTCATAGACCAGAACATTCTATCTGTCTAGTCTAGACTCCCTCTCACACCAGAACATTCTATCTGTCTAGTCTAGACTCCCTCTCACACCAGAACATTCTATCTGTCTAGTCTAGACTCCCTCTCACACACAGAACATTATATCTGTCTAGTCTAGACTCCCTCTCACACACAGAACATTCTATCTGTCTAGTCTAGACTCCCTCTCACACACAGAACATTCTATCTGTCTAGTCTAGACTCCCTCTCACACACAGAACATTCTATCTGTCTAGTCTAGACTCCCTCTCACACAGACATGCTGTGATGTCATAGACCAGAACATTCTATCTGTCTAGTCTAGACTCCCTCCCACACAGACATGCTGTGATGTCATAGACCAGAACATTCTATCTGTCTAGTCTAGACTCCCTCTCACACAGACATGCTGTGATGTCATAGACCAGAACATTCTATCTGTCTAGTCTAGACTCCCTCTCACACACAGAACATTCTATCTGTCTAGTCTAGACTCCCTCTCACACAGACATGCTGTGATGTCATAGACCAGAACATTCTATTTGTCTAGTCTAGACTCCCTCTCACACAGACATGCTGTGATGTCATAGACCAGAACATTCTATCTGTCTAGTCTAGACTCCCTCTCACACAGACATGCTGTGATGTCATAGACCAGAACATTCTATCTGTCTAGTCTAGACTCCCTCTCACACAGACATGCTGTGATGTCATAGACCAGAACATTCTATCTGTCTAGTCTAGACTCCCTCTCACACCAGAACATTCTATCTGTCTAGTCTAGACTCCCTCTCACACCAGAACATTATATCTGTCTAGTCTAGACTCCCTCTCACACCAGAACATTCTATCTGTCTAGTCTAGACTCCCTCTCACTCCAGAACATTCTATCTGTCTAGTCTAGACTCCCTCTCACACACAGAACATTCTATCTGTCTAGTCTAGACTCCCTCTCACACACAGAACATTCTATCTGTCTAGTCTAGACTCCCTCTCACACAGACATAATGTGATGTCATAGACCAGAACATTCTATCTGTCTAGTCTAGACTCCCTCTCACACAGACATGCTGTGATGTCATAGACCAGAACATTCTATCTGTCTAGTCTAGACTCCCTCTCACACAGACATGCTGTGATGTCATAGACCAGAACATTCTATCTGTCTAGTCTAGACTCCCTCTCACACAGACATGCTGTGATGTCATAGACCAGAACATTCTATATGTCTAGTCTAGACTCCCTCTCACACAGACATGCTGTGATGTCATAGACCAGAACATTCTATCTGTCTAGTCTAGACTCCCTCTTACACAGACATGATGTGATGTCATAGACCAGAACATTCTATCTGTCTAGTCTAGACTCCCTCTCACACCAGAACATTCTATCTGTCTAGTCTAGACTCCCTCTCACACCAGAACATTCTATCTGTCTAGTCTAGACTCCCTCTCACACACAGAACATTCTATCTGTCTAGTCTAGACTCCCTCTCACACACAGAACATTCTATCTGTCTAGTCTAGACTCCCTCTCACACACAGAACATTCTATCTGTCTAGTCTAGACTCCCTCTCACACACAGAACATTCTATCTGTCTAGTCTAGACTCCCTCTCACACAGACATGCTGTGATGTCATAGACCAGAACATTCTATCTGTCTAGTCTAGACTCCCTCTCTCACAGACATGCTGTGATGTCATAGACCAGAACATTCTATCTGTCTAGTCTAGACTCCCTCTCACACAGACATGCTGTGATGTCATAGACCAGAACATTCTATCTGTCTAGTCTAGACTCCCTCTCACACAGACATGCTGTGATGTCATAGACCAGAACATTCTATCTGTCTAGTCTAGACTCCCTCTCACACAGACATGCTGTGATGTCATAGACCAGAACATTCTATCTGTCTAGTCTAGACTCCCTCTCACACAGACATGCTGTGATGTCATAGACCAGAACATTCTATCTGTCTAGTCTAGACTCCCTCTCACAAAGACATGCTGTGATGTCATAGACCAGAACATTCTATCTGTCTAGTCTAGACTCCCTCTCACACAGACATGCTGTGATGTCATAGACCAGAACATTCTATCTGTCTAGTCTAGACTCCCTCTCACACCAGAACATTCTATCTGTCTAGTCTAGACTCCCTCTCACACCAGAACATTCTATCTGTCTAGTCTAGACTCCCTCTCACACCAGAACATTCTATCTGTCTAGTCTAGACTCCCTCTCACACACAGAACATTCTATCTGTCTAGTCTAGACTCCCTCTCACACACAGAACATTCTATCTGTCTAGTCTAGACTCCCTCTCACACACAGAACATTCTATCTGTCTAGTCTAGACTCCCTCTCACACACAGAACATTCTATCTGTCTAGTCTAGACTCCCTCTCACACAGACATGCTGTGATGTCATAGACCAGAACATTCTATCTGTCTAGTCTAGACTCCCTCTCACACAGACATGCTGTGATGTCATAGACCAGAACATTCTTTCTGTCTAGTCTAGACTCCCTCTCACACAGACATGCTGTGATGTCATAGACCAGAACATTCTATCTGTCTAGTCTAGACTCCCTCTCACACCAGAACATTATATCTGTCTAGTCTAGACTCCCTCTCACACCAGAACATTCTATCTGTCTAGTCTAGACTCCCTCTCACACACAGAACATTCTATCTGTCCAGTCTAGACTCCCTCTCACACACAGAACATTCTATCTGTCTAGTCTAGACTCCCTCTCACACACAGAACATTCTATCTGTCTAGTCTAGACTCCCTCTCACACACAGAACATTCTATCTGTCTAGTCTAGACTCCCTCTCACACAGACATGCTGTGATGTCATAGACCAGAACATTCTATCTGTCTAGTCTAGACTCCCTCTCACACAGACATGCTGTGATGTCATAGACCAGAACATTCTATCTGTCTAGTCTAGACTCCCTCTCACACAGACATGCTGTGATGTCATAGACCAGAACATTCTATCTGTCTAGTCTAGACTCCCTCTCACACAGACATGCTGTGATGTCATAGACCAGAACATTCAATCTGTCTAGTCTAGACTCCCTCTCACACAGACATGCTGTGATGTCATAGACCAGAACATTCTATCTGTCTAGTCTAGACTCCCTCTCACACAGACATGCTGTGATGTCATAGACCAGAACATTCTATCTGTCTAGTCTAGACTCCCTCTCACACCAGAACATTCTATCTGTCTAGTCTAGACTCCCTCTCACACCAGAACATTCTATCTGTCTAGTCTAGACTCCCTCTCACACACAGAACATTCTATCTGTCTAGTCTAGACTCCCTCTCACACACAGAACATTCTATCTGTCTAGTCTAGACTCCCTCTCACACACAGAACATTCTATCTGTCTAGTCTAGACTCCCTCTCACACACAGAACATTCTATCTGTCTAGTCTAGACTCCCTCTCACACAGACATGCTGTGATGTCATAGACCAGAACATTCTATCTGTCTAGTCTAGACTCCCTCCCACACAGACATGCTGTGATGTCATAGACCAGAACATTCTATCTGTCTAGTCTAGACTCCCTCTCACACAGACATGCTGTGATGTCATAGACCAGAACATTCTATCTGTCTAGTCTAGACTCCCTCTCACACAGACATGCTGTGATGTCATAGACCAGAACATTCTATCTGTCTAGTCTAGACTCCCTCTCACACAGACATGCTGTGATGTCATAGACCAGAACATTCTATCTGTCTAGTCTAGACTCCCTCTCACACAGACATGCTGTGATGTCATAGACCAGAACATTCTATCTGTCTAGTCTAGACTCCCTCTCACACAGACATGCTGTGATGTCATAGACCAGAACATTCTATCTGTCTAGTCTAGACTCCCTCTCACACCAGAACATTCTATCTGTCTAGTCTAGACTCCCTCTCACACACAGAAACTTCTATCTGTCTAGTCTAGACTCCCTCTCACACAGACATGCTGTGATGTCATAGACCAGAACATTCTATCTGTCTAGTCTAGACTCCCTCTCACACAGACATGCTGTGATGTCATAGACCAGAACATTCTATCTGTCTAGTCTAGACTCCCTCTCACACACAGAACATTCTATCTGTCTAGTCTAGACTCCCTCTCACACAGACATGCTGTGATGTCATAGACCAGAACATTCTATTTGTCTAGTCTAGACTCCCTCTCACACAGACATGCTGTGATGTCATAGACCAGAACATTCTATCTGTCTAGTCTAGACTCCCTCTCACACAGACATGCTGTGATGTCATAGACCAGAACATTCTATCTGTCTAGTCTAGACTCCCTCTCACACCAGAACATTATATCTGTCTAGTCTAGACTCCCTCTCACACCAGAACATTCTATCTGTCTAGTCTAGACTCCCTCTCACTCCAGAACATTCTATCTGTCTAGTCTAGACTCCCTCTCACACACAGAACATTCTATCTGTCTAGTCTAGACTCCCTCTCACACACAGAACATTCTATCTGTCTAGTCTAGACTCCCTCTCACACAGACATAATGTGATGTCATAGACCAGAACATTCTATCTGTCTCGTCTAGACTCCCTCTCACACAGACATGCTGTGATGTCATAGACCAGAACATTCTATCTGTCTAGTCTAGACTCCCTCTCACACAGACATGCTGTGATGTCATAGACCAGAACATTCTATCTGTCTAGTCTAGACTCCCTCTCACACAGACAGGCTGTGATGTCATAGACCAGAACATTCTATCTGTCTAGTCTAGACTCCCTCTCACACAGACATGCTGTGATGTCATAGACCAGAACATTCTATCTGTCTAGTCTAGACTCCCTCTCACACAGACATGATGTGATGTCATAGACCAGAACATTCTATCTGTCTAGGCTAGACTCCCTCTCACACCAGAACATTCTATCTGTCTAGTCTAGACTCCCTCTCACACCAGAACATTCTATCTGTCTAGTCTAGACTCCCTCTCACACACAGAACATTCTATCTGTCTAGTCTAGACTCCCTCTCACACACAGAACATTCTATCTGTCTAGTCTAGACTCCCTCTCACACACAGAACATTCTATCTGTCTAGTCTAGACTCCCTCTCACACACAGAACATTCTATCTGTCTAGTCTAGACTCCCTCTCACACAGACATGCTGTGATGTCATAGACCAGAACATTATATCTGTCTAGTCTAGACTCCCTCCCACACAGACATGCTGTGATGTCATAGACCAGAACATTCTATCTGTCTAGTCTAGACTCCCTCTCACACAGACATGCTGTGATGTCATAGACCAGAACATTCTATCTGTCTAGTCTAGACTCCCTCTCACACAGACATGCTGTGATGTCATAGACCAGAACATTCTATCTGTCTAGTCTAGACTCCCTCTCACACAGACATGCTGTGATGTCATAGACCAGAACATTCTATCTGTCTAGTCTAGACTCCCTCTCACACAGACATGCTGTGATGTCATAGACCAGAACATTCTATCTGTCTAGTCTAGACTCCCTCTCACACCAGAACATTCTATCTGTCTAGTCTAGACTCCCTCTCACACCAGAACATTCTATCTGTCTAGTCTAGACTCCCTCTCACACCAGAACATTCTATCTGTCTAGTCTAGACCCCCTCTCACACCAGAACATTCTATCTGTCTAGTCTAGACTCCCTCTCACACACAGAACATTCTATCTGTCTAGTCTAGACCCCCTCTCACACCAGAACATTCTATCTGTCTAGTCTAGACTCCCTCTCACACACAGAACATTCTATCTGTCTAGTCTAGACTCCCTCTCACACACAGAACATTCTATCTGTCTAGTCTAGACTCCCTCTCACACAGACATGCTGTGATGTCATAGACCAGAACATTCTATCTGTCTAGTCTAGACTCCCTCTCACACAGTTATGCTGTGATGTCATAGACCAGAACATTCTATCTGTCTAGTCTAGACTCCCTCTCACACAGACATGCTGTGATGTCATAGACCAGAACATTCTATCTGTCTAGTCTAGACTCCCTCTCACACAGACATGCTGTGATGTCATAGACCAGAACATTCTATCTGTCTAGTCTAGACTCCCTCTCACACAGACATGCTGTGATGTCATAGACCAGAACATTCTATCTGTCTAGTCTAGACTCCCTCTCACACAGACATGCTGTGATGTCATAGACCAGAACATTCTATCTGTCTAGTCTAGACTCCCTCTCACACAGACATGCTGTGATGTCATAGACCAGAACATTCTATCTGTCTAGTCTAGACTCCCTCTCACACAGACATGCTGTGATGTCATAGACCAGAACATTCTATCTGTCTAGTCTAGACTCCCTCTCACACAGACATGCTGTGATGTCATAGACCAGAACATTCTATCTGTCTAGTCTAGACTCCCTCTCACACAGACATGCTGTGATGTCATAGACCAGAACATTCTATCTGTCTAGTCTAGACTCCCTCTCACAAAGACATGCTGTGATGTCATAGACCAGAACATTCTATCTGTCTAGTCTAGACTCCCTCTCACACAGACATGCTGTGATGTCATAGACCAGAACATTCTATCTGTCTAGTCTAGACTCCCTCTCACACCAGAACATTCTATCTGTCTAGTCTAGACTCCCTCTCACACCAGAACATTCTATCTGTCTAGTCTAGACTCCCTCTCACACCAGAACATTCTATCTGTCTAGTCTAGACTCCCTCTCACACACAGAACATTCTATCTGTCTAGTCTAGACTCCCTCTCACACACAGAACATTATATCTGTCTAGTCTAGACTCCCTCTCACACACAGAACATTCTATCTGTCTAGTCTAGACTCCCTCTCACACACAGAACATTCTATCTGTCTAGTCTAGACTCCCTCTCACACACAGAACATTCTATCTGTCTAGTCTAGACTCCCTCTCACACAGACATGCTGTGATGTCATAGACCAGAACATTCTATCTGTCTAGTCTAGACTCCCTCTCACACAGACATGCTGTGATGTCATAGACCAGAACATTCTATCTGTCTAGTCTAGACTCCCTCTCACACAGACATGCTGTGATGTCATACACCAGAACATTCTATCTGTCTAGTCTAGACTCCCTCTCACACCAGAACATTATATCTGTCTAGTCTAGACTCCCTCTCACACCAGAACATTCTATCTGTCTAGTCTAGACTCCCTCTCACACACCAGAACATTCTATCTGTCCAGTCTAGACTCCCTCTCACACACAGAACATTCTATCTGTCTAGTCTAGACTCCCTCTCACACACAGAACATTCTATCTGTCTAGTCTAGACTCCCTCTCACACACAGAACATTCTATCTGTCTAGTCTAGACTCCCTCTCACACAGACATGCTGTGATGTCATAGACCAGAACATTCTATCTGTCTAGTCTAGACTCCCTCTCACACAGACATGCTGTGATGTCATAGACCAGAACATTCTATCTGTCTAGTCTAGACTCCCTCTCACAAAGACATGCTGTGATGTCATAGACCAGAACATTCTATCTGTCTAGTCTAGACTCCCTCTCACACAGACATGCTGGGATGTCATAGACCAGAACATTCTATCTGTCTAGTCTAGACTCCCTCTCACACCAGAACATTCTATCTGTCTAGTCTAGACTCCCTCTCACACCAGAACATTCTATCTGTCTAGTCTAGACTCCCTCTCACACCAGAACATTCTATCTGTCTAGTCTAGACTCCCTCTCACACACAGAACATTCTATCTGTCTAGTCTAGACTCCCTCTCACACACAGAACATTCTATCTGTCTAGTCTAGACTCCCTCTCACACACAGAACATTCTATCTGTCTAGTCTAGACTCCCTCTCACACACAGAACATTCTATCTGTCTAGTCTAGACTCCCTCTCACACAGACATGCTGTGATGTCATAGACCAGAACATTCTATCTGTCTAGTCTAGACTCCCTCTCACACAGACATGCTGTGATGTCATAGACCAGAACATTCTATCTGTCTAGTCTAGACTCCCTCTCACACAGACATGCTGTGATGTCATAGACCAGAACATTCTATCTGTCTAGTCTAGACTCCCTCTCACACAGACATGCTGTGATGTCATAGACCAGAACATTCTATCTGTCTAGTCTAGACTCCCTCTCACACAGACATGCTGTGATGTCATAGACCAGAACATTCTATCTGTCTAGTCTAGACTCCCTCTCACACCAGAACATTCTATCTGTCTAGTCTAGACTCCCTCTCACACACAGAAACTTCTATCTGTCTAGTCTAGACTCCCTCTCACACAGACATGCTGTGATGTCATAGACCAGAACATTCTATCTGTCTAGTCTAGACTCCCTCTCACACAGACATGCTGTGATGTCATAGACCAGAACATTCTATCTGTCTAGTCTAGACTCCCTCTCACACACAGAACATTCTATCTGTCTAGTCTAGACTCCCTCTCACACAGACATGCTGTGATGTCATAGACCAGAACATTCTATTTGTCTAGTCTAGACTCCCTCTCACACAGACATGCTGTGATGTCATAGACCAGAACATTCTATCTGTCTAGTCTAGACTCCCTCTCACACAGACATGCTGTGATGTCATAGACCAGAACATTCTATCTGTCTAGTCTAGACTCCCTCTCACACCAGAACATTATATCTGTCTAGTCTAGACTCCCTCTCACACCAGAACATTCTATCTGTCTAGTCTAGACTCCCTCTCACTCCAGAACATTCTATCTGTCTAGTCTAGACTCCCTCTCACACACAGAACATTCTATCTGTCTAGTCTAGACTCCCTCTCACACACAGAACATTCTATCTGTCTAGTCTAGACTCCCTCTCACACAGACATAATGTGATGTCATAGACCAGAACATTCTATCTGTCTAGTCTAGACTCCCTCTCACACAGACATGCTGTGATGTCATAGACCAGAACATTCTATCTGTCTAGTCTAGACTCCCTCTC
Organism: Nansenia antarctica; assembly: GCF_963989245.1. Taxonomy (NCBI): domain Eukaryota; kingdom Metazoa; phylum Chordata; class Actinopteri; order Argentiniformes; family Microstomatidae; genus Nansenia; species Nansenia antarctica. The sequence continues at coordinate 37,618,996 of NC_137680.1, forward strand.
ACACAGACATGCTGTGATGTCATAGACCAGAACATTCTATCTGTCTAGTCTAGACTCCCTCTCACACAGACAGGCTGTGATGTCATAGACCAGAACATTCTATCTGTCTAGTCTAGACTCCCTCTCACACAGACATGCTGTGATGTCATAGACCAGAACATTCTATCTGTCTAGTCTAGACTCCCTCTCACACAGACATGATGTGATGTCATAGACCAGAACATTCTATCTGTCTAGGCTAGACTCCCTCTCACACCAGAACATTCTATCTGTCTAGTCTAGACTCCCTCTCACACCAGAACATTCTATCTGTCTAGTCTAGACTCCCTCTCACACACAGAACATTCTATCTGTCTAGTCTAGACTCCCTCTCACACACAGAACATTCTATCTGTCTAGTCTAGACTCCCTCTCACACACAGAACATTCTATCTGTCTAGTCTAGACTCCCTCTCACACACAGAACATTCTATCTGTCTAGTCTAGACTCCCTCTCACACAGACATGCTGTGATGTCATAGACCAGAACATTATATCTGTCTAGTCTAGACTCCCTCCCACACAGACATGCTGTGATGTCATAGACCAGAACATTCTATCTGTCTAGTCTAGACTCCCTCTCACACAGACATGCTGTGATGTCATAGACCAGAACATTCTATCTGTCTAGTCTAGACTCCCTCTCACACAGACATGCTGTGATGTCATAGACCAGAACATTCTATCTGTCTAGTCTAGACTCCCTCTCACACAGACATGCTGTGATGTCATAGACCAGAACATTCTATCTGTCTAGTCTAGACTCCCTCTCACACAGACATGCTGTGATGTCATAGACCAGAACATTCTATCTGTCTAGTCTAGACTCCCTCTCACACCAGAACATTCTATCTGTCTAGTCTAGACTCCCTCTCACACCAGAACATTCTATCTGTCTAGTCTAGACTCCCTCTCACACCAGAACATTCTATCTGTCTAGTCTAGACCCCCTCTCACACCAGAACATTCTATCTGTCTAGTCTAGACTCCCTCTCACACACAGAACATTCTATCTGTCTAGTCTAGACTCCCTCTCACACACAGAACATTCTATCTGTCTAGTCTAGACCCCCTCTCACACCAGAACATTCTATCTGTCTAGTCTAGACTCCCTCTCACACACAGAACATTCTATCTGTCTAGTCTAGACTCCCTCTCACACCAGAACATTCTATCTGTCTAGTCTAGACTCCCTCTCACACAGACATGCTGTGATGTCATAGACCAGAACATTCTATCTGTCTAGTCTAGACTCCCTCTCACACAGACATGCTGTGATGTCATAGACCAGAACATTCTATCTGTCTAGTCTAGACTCCCTCTCACACAGACATGCTGTGATGTCATAGACCAGAACATTCTATCTGTCTAGTCTAGACTCCCTCTCACACAGACATGCTGTGATGTCATAGACCAGAACATTCTATCTGTCTAGTCCGTAACTGGACCCTCTAAATCAAAAATCAGATTAAAAGACCCGAACTACCCACTGTACATACTTTGTGTTTTGTCCCCCGCCCCCACCTGTGGTGTATGTCCCCACCTGTCCTACCCGCTGTACATACCTTATGTTTTGTTGTATTGTTCTTCCCATGATGGATGTGTGTTTATCTTGTAGATAGTAATAGTTATTTGTCTGTATTATCTTGTAGATAGTACTAGCTTTTTTGTCTGTCTTACATGTAACGATGAATTGAGAATCAAGGACCCCAATTGAAATAAGCCAGTGGCTTTCTTGGGTTTTTATCCTGTTAGTTGACCTTGTATGTAATATGTACTTTCATGTACCTACTTCTGCAAATCTTCTAATAAAGTTTTCAATCAATCAATCAATCTAGACTCCCTCTCACACAGACATGCTGTGATGTCATAGACCAGAACATTCTATCTGTCTAGTCTAGACTCCCTCTCACACAGACATGCTGTGATGTCATAGACCAGAACATTCTATCTGTCTAGTCTAGACTCCCTCTCACACAGACATGCTGTGATGTCATAGACCAGAACATTATATCTGTCTAGTCTAGACTCCCTCTCACACAGACATGCTGTGATGTCATAGACCAGAACATTATATCTGTCTAGTCTAGACTCCCTCTCACACAGACATGCTGTGATGTCATAGACCAGAACATTATATCTGTCTAGTCTAGACTCCCTCTCACACCAGAACATTCTATCTGTCTAGTCTAGACTCCCTCTCACACACAGAACATTCTATCTGTCTAGTCTAGACTCCCTCTCACACACAGAACATTCTATCTGTCTAGTCTAGACTCCCTCTCACACAGACATGCTGTGATGTCATAGACCAGAACATTCTATCTGTCTAGTCTAGACTCCCTCTCACACAGACATGCTGTGATGTCATAGACCAGAACATTCTATCTGTCTAGTCTAGACTCCCTCTCACACCAGAACATTCTATCTGTCTAGTCTAGACTCCCTCTCACACCAGAACATTCTATCTGTCTAGTCTAGACTCCCTCTCACACCAGAACATTCTATCTGTCTAGTCTAGACTCCCTCTCACACACAGAACATTCTATCTGTCTAGTCTAGACTCCCTCTCACACACAGAACATTCTATCTGTCTAGTCTAGACTCCCTCTCACACAGACATGCTGTGATGTCATAGACCAGAACATTCTATCTGTCTAGTCTAGACTCCCTCTCACACAGACATGCTGTGATGTCATAGACCAGACCATTCTATCTGTCTAGTCTAGACTCCCTCTCACACAGACATGCTGTGATGTCATAGACCAGAACATTCTATCTGTCTAGTCTACACTCCCTCTCACACCAGAACATTCTATCTGTCTAGTCTAGACTCCCTCTCACACCAGAACATTCTATCTGTCTAGTCTAGACTCCCTCTCACACCAGAACATTATATCTGTCTAGTCTAGACTCCCTCTCACACACAGAACATTCTATCTGTCTAATCTAGACTCCCTCTCACACACAGAACATTCTATCTGTCTAGTCTAGACTCCCTCTCACACACAGAACATTATATCTGTCTAGTCTAGACTCCCTCTCAAACAGACATGCTGTGATGTCATAGACCAGAACATTCTATCTGTCTAGTCTAGACTCCCTCTCACACACATAACATTCTATCTGTCTAGTCTAGACTCCCTCTCACACCAGAACATTCTATCTGTCTAGTCTAGACTCCCTCTCACACCAGAACATTATATCTGTCTAGTCTAGACTCCCTCTCACACACAGAACATTCTATCTGTCTAGTCTAGACTCCCTCTCACACACAGAACATTATATCTGTCTAGTCTAGACTCCCTCTCACACAGACATGCTGTGATGTCATAGACCAGAACATTCTATCTGTCTAGTCTAGACTCCCTCTCACACAGACATGCTGTGATGTCATAGACCAGAACATTCTATCTCTCTAGTCTAGACTCCCTCTCACACCAGAACATTCTATCTGTCTAGTCTAGACTCCCTCTCACACCAGAACATTCTATCTGTCTAGTCTAGACTCCCTCTCACACCAGAACATTCTATCTGTCTAGTCTAGACTCCCTCTCACACAGACATGCTGTGATGTCATAGACCAGAACATTCTATCTGTCTAGTCTAGACTCCCTCTCACACAGACATGCTGTGATGTCATAGACCAGAACATTCTATCTGTCTAGTCTAGACTCCCTCTCACACAGACATGCTGTGATGTCATAGACCAGAACATTCTATCTGTCTAGTCTAGACTCCCTCTCACACAGACATGCTGTGATGTCATAGACCAGAACATTCTATCTGTCTAGTCTAGACTCCCTCTCACACAGACATGCTGTGATGTCATAGACCAGAACATTCTATCTGTCTAGTCTAGACTCCCTCTCACACAGACATGCTGTGATGTCATAGACCAGAACATTATATCTGTCTAGTCTAGACTCCCTCTCACACAGACATGCTGTGATGTCATAGACCAGAACATTATATCTGTCTAGTCTAGACTCCCTCTCACACAGACATGCTGTGATGTCATAGACCAGAACATTATATCTGTCTAGTCTAGACTCCCTCTCACACCAGAACATTCTATCTGTCTAGTCTAGACTCCCTCTCACACAGAGAACATTCTATCTGTCTAGTCTAGACTCCCTCTCACACACAGAACATTCTATCTGTCTAGTCTAGACTCCCTCTCACACAGACATGCTGTGATGTCATAGACCAGAACATTCTATCTGTCTAGTCTAGACTCCCTCTCACACAGACATGCTGTGATGTCATAGACCAGAACATTCTATCTGTCTAGTCTAGACTCCCTCTCACACCAGAACATTCTATCTGTCTAGTCTAGACTCCCTCTCACACCAGAACATTCTATCTGTCTAGTCTAGACTCCCTCTCACACCAGAACATTCTATCTGTCTAGTCTAGACTCCCTCTCACACACAGAACATTCTATCTGTCTAGTCTAGACTCCCTCTCACACACAGAACATTCTATCTGTCTAGTCTAGACTCCCTCTCACACAGACATGCTGTGATGTCATAGACCAGAACATTCTATCTGTCTAGTCTAGACTCCCTCTCACACAGACATGCTGTGATGTCATAGACCAGACCATTCTATCTGTCTAGTCTAGACTCCCTCTCACACAGACATGCTGTGATGTCATAGACCAGAACATTCTATCTGTCTAGTCTAGACTCCCTCTCACACCAGAACATTCTATCTGTCTAGTCTAGACTCCCTCTCACACCAGAACATTCTATCTGTCTAGTCTAGACTCCCTCTCACACCAAAACATTATATCTGTCTAGTCTAGACTCCCTCTCACACACAGAACATTCTATCTGTCTAATCTAGACTCCCTCTCACACACAGAACATTCTATCTGTCTAGTCTAGACTCCCTCTCACACACAGAACATTATATCTGTCTAGTCTAGACTCCCTCTCAAACAGACATGCTGTGATGTCATAGACCAGAACATTCTATCTGTCTAGTCTAGACTCCCTCTCACACAGACATGCTGTGATGTCATAGACCAGACCATTATATCTGTCTAGTCTAGACTCCCTCTCACACAGACATGCTGTGATGTCATAGACCAGAACATTCTATCTGTCTAGTCTAGACTCCCTCTCACACCAGAACATTATATCTGTCTAGTCTAGACTCCCTCTCACACAGACATGCTGTGATGTCATAGACCAGAACATTCTATCTGTCTAGTCTAGACTCCCTCTCACACCAGAACATTATATCTGTCTAGTCTAGACTCCCTCTCACACCAGAACATTCTATCTGTCTAGTCTAGACTCCCTCTCACACACAGAACATTCTATCTGTCTAGTCTAGACTCCCTCTCACACACAGAACATTCTATATGTCTAGTCTAGACTCCCTCTCAAACAGACATGCTGTGATGTCATAGACCAGAACATTCTATCTGTCTAGTCTAGACTCCCTCTCACACAGACATGCTGTGATGTCATAGACCAGAACATTCTATCTGTCTAGTCTAGACTCCCTCTCACACAGACATGCTGTGATGTCATAGACCAGAACATTCTATCTGTCTAGTCTAGACTCCCTCGCACACAGACATGCTGTGATGTCATAGACCAGAACATTCTATCTGTCTAGTCTAGACTCCCTCTCACACAGACATGCTGTGATGTCATAGACCAGAACATTATATCTGTCTAGTCTAGACTCCCTCTCACACAGACATGCTGTGATGTCATAGACCAGAACATTCTATCTGTCTAGTCTAGACTCCCTCTCACACAGACATGCTGTGATGTCATAGACCAGAACATTCTATCTGTCTAGTCTAGACTCCCTCTCACACAGACATGCTGTGATGTCATAGACCAGAACATTCTATCTGTCTAGTCTAGACTCCCTCTCACACAGACATGCTGTGATGTCATAGACCAGAACATTATATCTGTCTAGTCTAGACTCCCTCTCACACAGACATGCTGTGATGTCATAGACCAGAACATTATATCTGTCTAGTCTAGACTCCCTCTCACACAGACATGCTGTGATGTCATAGACCAGAACATTATATCTGTCTAGTCTAGACTCCCTCTCACACCAGAACATTCTATCTGTCTAGTCTAGACTCCCTCTCACACACAGAACATTCTATCTGTCTAGTCTAGACTCCCTCTCACACACAGAACATTCTATCTGTCTAGTCTAGACTCCCTCTCACACAGACATGCTGTGATGTCATAGACCAGAACATTCTATCTGTCTAGTGTAGACTCCCTCTCACACAGACATGCTGTGATGTCATAGACCAGAACATTCTATCTGTCTAGTCTAGACTCCCTCTCACACCAGAACATTCTATCTGTCTAGTCTAGACTCCCTCTCACACCAGAACATTCTATCTGTCTAGTCTAGACTCCCTCTCACACCAGAACATTCTATCTGTCTAGTCTAGACTCCCTCTCACACACAGAACATTCTATCTGTCTAGTCTAGACTCCCTCTCACACACAGAACATACTATCTGTCTAGTCTAGACTCCCTCTCACACAGACATGCTGTGATGTCATAGACCAGAACATTCTATCTGTCTAGTCTAGACTCCCTCTCACACAGACATGCTGTGATGTCATAGACCAGACCATTCTATCTGTCTAGTCTAGACTCCCTCTCACACAGACATGCTGTGATGTCATAGACCAGAACATTCTATCTGTCTAGTCTAGACTCCCTCTCACACCAGAACATTCTATCTGTCTAGTCTAGACTCCCTCTCACACCAGAACATTCTATCTGTCTAGTCTAGACTCCCTCTCACACCAGAACATTATATATGTCTAGTCTAGACTCCCTCTCACACACAGAACATTCTATCTGTCTAATCTAGACTCCCTCTCACACACAGAACATTCTATCTGTCTAGTCTAGACTCCCTCTCACACACAGAACATTATATCTGTCTAGTCTAGACTCCCTCTCAAACAGACATGCTGTGATGTCATAGACCAGAACATTCTATCTGTCTAGTCTAGACTCCCTCTCACACAGACATGCTGTGATGTCATAGACCAGACCATTATATCTGTCTAGTCTAGACTCCCTCTCACACAGACATGCTGTGATGTCATAGACCAGAACATTCTATCTGTCTAGTCTAGACTCCCTCTCACACCAGAACATTATATCTGTCTAGTCTAGACTCCCTCTCACACCAGAACATTCTATCTGTCTAGTCTAGACTCCCTCGCACACAGACATGCTGTGATGTCATAGACCAGAACATTCTATCTGTCTAGTCTAGACTCCCTCTCACACAGACATGCTGTGATGTCATAGACCAGAACATTATATCTGTCTAGTCTAGACTCCCTCTCACACAGACATGCTGTGATGTCATAGACCAGAACATTCTATCTGTCTAGTCTAGACTCCCTCTCACACAGACATGCTGTGATGTCATAGACCAGAACATTCTATCTGTCTAGTCTAGACTCCCTCTCACACAGACATGCTGTGATGTCATAGACCAGAACATTCTATCTGTCTAGTCTAGACTCCCTCTCACACAGACATGCTGTGATGTCATAGACCAGAACATTCTATCTGTCTAGTCTAGACTCCCTCTCACACAGACATGCTGTGATGTCATAGACCAGAACATTATATCTGTCTAGTCTAGACTCCCTCTCACACAGACATGCTGTGATGTCATAGACCAGAACATTATATCTGTCTAGTCTAGACTCCCTCTCACACAGACATGCTGTGATGTCATAGACCAGAACATTATATCTGTCTAGTCTAGACTCCCTCTCACACAGACATGCTGTGATGTCATAGACCAGAACATTATATCTGTCTAGTCTAGACTCCCTCTCACACAGACATGCTGTGATGTCATAGACCAGAACATTCTATCTGTCTAGTCTAGACTCCCTCTCACACAGACATGCTGTGATGTCATAGACCAGAACATTCTATCTGTCTAGTCTAGACTCCCTCTCACACAGACATGCTGTGATGTCATAGACCAGAACATTCTATCTGTCTAGTCTAGACTCCCTCTCACACAGACATGCTGTGATGTCATAGACCAGAACATTCTATCTGTCTAGTCTAGACTCCCTCTCACACAGACATGCTGTGATGTCATAGACCAGAACATTATATCTGTCTAGTCTAGACTCCCTCTCACACAGACATGCTGTGATGTCATAGACCAGAACATTATATCTGTCTAGTCTAGACTCCCTCTCACACAGACATGCTGTGATGTCATAGACCAGAACATTATATCTGTCTAGTCTAGACTCCCTCTCACACCAGAACATTCTATCTGTCTAGTCTAGACTCCCTCTCACACACAGAACATTCTATCTGTCTAGTCTAGACTCCCTCTCACACACAGAACATTCTATCTGTCTAGTCTAGACTCCCTCTCACACAGACATGCTGTGATGTCATAGACCAGAACATTCTATCTGTCTAGTGTAGACTCCCTCTCACACAGACATGCTGTGATGTCATAGACCAGAACATTCTATCTGTCTAGTCTAGACTCCCTCTCACACCAGAACATTCTATCTGTCTAGTCTAGACTCCCTCTCACACCAGAACATTCTATCTGTCTAGTCTAGACTCCCTCTCACACCAGAACATTCTATCTGTCTAGTCTAGACTCCCTCTCACACACAGAACATTCTATCTGTCTAGTCTAGACTCCCTCTCACACACAGAACATACTATCTGTCTAGTCTAGACTCCCTCTCACACAGACATGCTGTGATGTCATAGACCAGAACATTCTATCTGTCTAGTCTAGACTCCCTCTCACACAGACATGCTGTGATGTCATAGACCAGACCATTCTATCTGTCTAGTCTAGACTCCCTCTCACACAGACATGCTGTGATGTCATAGACCAGAACATTCTATCTGTCTAGTCTAGACTCCCTCTCACACCAGAACATTCTATCTGTCTAGTCTAGACTCCCTCTCACACCAGAACATTCTATCTGTCTAGTCTAGACTCCCTCTCACACCAGAACATTATATATGTCTAGTCTAGACTCCCTCTCACACACAGAACATTCTATCTGTCTAATCTAGACTCCCTCTCACACACAGAACATTCTATCTGTCTAGTCTAGACTCCCTCTCACACACAGAACATTATATCTGTCTAGTCTAGACTCCCTCTCAAACAGACATGCTGTGATGTCATAGACCAGAACATTCTATCTGTCTAGTCTAGACTCCCTCTCACACAGACATGCTGTGATGTCATAGACCAGACCATTATATCTGTCTAGTCTAGACTCCCTCTCACACAGACATGCTGTGATGTCATAGACCAGAACATTCTATCTGTCTAGTCTAGACTCCCTCTCACACCAGAACATTATATCTGTCTAGTCTAGACTCCCTCTCACACCAGAACATTCTATCTGTCTAGTCTAGACTCCCTCGCACACAGACATGCTGTGATGTCATAGACCAGAACATTCTATCTGTCTAGTCTAGACTCCCTCTCACACAGACATGCTGTGATGTCATAGACCAGAACATTATATCTGTCTAGTCTAGACTCCCTCTCACACAGACATGCTGTGATGTCATAGACCAGAACATTCTATCTGTCTAGTCTAGACTCCCTCTCACACAGACATGCTGTGATGTCATAGACCAGAACATTCTATCTGTCTAGTCTAGACTCCCTCTCACACAGACATGCTGTGATGTCATAGACCAGAACATTCTATCTGTCTAGTCTAGACTCCCTCTCACACAGACATGCTGTGATGTCATAGACCAGAACATTCTATCTGTCTAGTCTAGACTCCCTCTCACACAGACATGCTGTGATGTCATAGACCAGAACATTATATCTGTCTAGTCTAGACTCCCTCTCACACAGACATGCTGTGATGTCATAGACCAGAACATTATATCTGTCTAGTCTAGACTCCCTCTCACACAGACATGCTGTGATGTCATAGACCAGAACATTATATCTGTCTAGTCTAGACTCCCTCTCACACAGACATGCTGTGATGTCATAGACCAGAACATTCTATCTGTCTAGTCTAGACTCCCTCTCACACCAGAACATTCTATCTGTCTAGTCTAGACTCCCTCTCACACACAGAACATTCTATCTGTCTAGTCTAGACTCCCTCTCACACACAGAACATTCTATCTGTCTAGTCTAGACTCCCTCTCACACAGACATGCTGTGATGTCATAGACCAGAACATTCTATCTGTCTAGTCTAGACTCCCTCTCACACAGACATGCTGTGATGTCATAGACCAGAACATTCTATCTGTCTAGTCTAGACTCCCTCTCACACAGACATGCTGTGATGTCATAGACCAGAACATTCTATCTGTCTAGTCTAGACTCCCTCTCACACCAGAACATTCTATCTGTCTAGTCTAGACTCCCTCTCACACCAGAACATTCTATCTGTCTAGTCTAGACTCCCTCTCACACCAGAACATTCTATCTGTCTAGTCGAGACTCCCTCTCACACACAGAACATGCTATCTGTCTAGTCTAGACTCCCTCTCACACACAGAACATTCTATCTGTCTAGTCTAGACTCCCTCTCACACAGACATGCTGTGATGTCATAGACCAGAACATTCTATCTGTCTAGTCTAGACTCCCTCTCACACAGACATGCTGTGATGTCATAGACCAGAACATTCTATCTGCCTAGTCTAGACTCCCTCTCACACAGACATGCTGTGATGTCATAGACCAGAACATTCTATCTGTCTAGTCTAGACTCCCTCTCACACAGACATGCTGTGTTGTCATAGACCAGAACATTCTATCTGTCTAGTCTAGACTCCCTCTCACACAGACATGCTGTGATGTCATAGACCAGAACATTCTATCTGTCTAGTCTAGACTCCCTCTCACACAGACATGCTGTGATGTCATAGACCAGAACATTCTATCTGTCTAGTCTAGACTCCCTCTCACACAGACATGCTGTGATGTCATAGACCAGAACATTCTATCTGTCTAGTCTAGACTCCCTCTCACACCAGAACATTCTATCTGTCTAGTCTAGACTCCCTCTCACACCAGAACATTATATTTGTCTAGTCTAGACTCCCTCTCACACACAGAACATTCTATCTGTCTAGTCTAGACTCCCTCTCACACAGAACATTCTATCTGTCTAGTCTAGACTCCCTCTCACACAGACATGCTGTGATGTCATAGACCAGAACATTCTATCTGTCTAGTCTAGACTCCCTCTCACACCAGAACATTCTATCTGTCTAGTCTAGACTCCCTCTCACACCAGAACATTATATTTGTCTAGTCTAGACTCCCTCTCACACACAGAACATTCTATCTGTCTAGTCTAGACTCCCTCTCACACAGAACATTCTATCTGTCTAGTCTAGACTCCCTCTCACACAAACATGCTGTGATGTCATAGACCAGAACATTCTATTTGTCTAGTCTAGACTCCCTCTCACACAGACATGCTGTGATGTCATAGACCAGAACATTCTATCTGTCTAGTCTAGACTCCCTCTCACACAGACATGCTGTGATGTCATAGACCAGAACATTCTATCTGTCTAGTCTAGACTCCCTCTCACACAGACATGCTGTGATGTCATAGACCAGAACATTCTATCTGTCTAGTCTAGACTCCCTCTCACACCAGAACATTCTATCTGTCTAGTCTAGACTCCCTCTCACACCAGAACATTCTATCTGTCTAGTCTAGACTCCCTCTCACACCAGAACATTCTATCTGTCTAGTCTAGACTCCCTTTCTCACACACAGAACATTCTATCTGTCTAGTCTAGACTCCCTCTCACACACAGAACATTCTATCTGTCTAGTCTAGACTCCCTCTCACACAGACATGCTGTGATGTCATAGACCAGAACATTCTATCTGTCTAGTCTAGACTCCCTCTCACACAGACATGCTGTGATGTCATAGACCAGAACATTCTATCTGTCTAGTCTAGACTCCCTCTCACACAGACATGCTGTGATGTCATAGACCAGAACATTCTATCTGTCTAGTCTAGACTCCCTCTCACACCAGAACATTCTATCTGTCTAGTCTAGACTCCCTCTCACACCAGAACATTCTATCGGTCTAGTCTAGACTCCCTCTCACACCAGAACATTCTATCTGTGTAGTCTAGACTCCCTCTCACACACAGAACATTCTATCTGTCTAGTCTAGACTCCCTCTCACACAGACATGCTGTGATGTCATAGACCAGAACATTCTATCTGTCTAGTCTAGACTCCCTCTCACACAGACATGCTGTGATGTCATAGACCAGAACATTCTATCGTCTAGTCTAGACTCCCTCTCACACAGACATGCTGTGATGTCATAGACCAGAACATTCTATCTGTCTAGTCTAGACTCCCTCTCACACAGACATGCTGTGATGTCATAGACCAGAACATTCTATCTGTCTAGTCTAGACTCCCTCTCACACAGACATGCTGTGATGTCATAGACCAGAACATTCTATCTGTCTAGTCTAGACTCCCTCTCACACAGACATGCTGTGATGTCATAGACCAGAACATTCTATCTGTCTAGTCTAGACTCCCTCTCAAACAGACATGCTGTGATGTCATAGACCAGAACATTCTATCTGTCTAGTCTAGACTCCCTCTCACACAGACATGCTGTGATGTCATAGACCAGAACATTCTATCTGTCTAGTCTAGACTCCCTCTCACACCAGAACATTCTATCTTTCTAGTCTAGACTCCCTCTCACACCAGAACTTTCTATCTGTCTAGTCTAGACTCCCTCTCACACCAGAACATTCTATCTGTCTAGTCTAGACTCCCTCTCACACACAGAACATTCTATCTGTCTAGTCTAGACTCCCTCTCACACACAGAACATTCTATCTGTCTAGTCTAGACTCCCTCTCACACAGACATGCTGTGATGTCATAGACCAGAACATTCTATCTGTCTAGTCTAGACTCCCTCTCACACCAGAACATTCTATCTGTCTAGTCTAGACTCCCTCTCACACCAGAACATTATATCTGTCTAGTCCAGACTCCCTCTCACACACAGAACATTATATCTGTCTAGTCTAGACTCCCTCTCACACACAGAACATTCTATCTGTCTAGTCTAGACTCCCTCTCACACAGACATGCTGTGATGTCATAGACCAGAACATTATATCTGTCTAGTCTAGACTCCCTCTCACACAGACATGCTGTGATGTCATAGACCAGAACATTCTATCTGTCTAGTCTAGACTCACTCTCACACAGACATGCTGTGATGTCATAGACCAGAACATTCTATCTGTCTAGTCTAGACTCCCTCTCACACAGACATGCTGTGATGTCATAGACCAGAACATTCTATCTGTCTAGTCTAGACTCCCTCTCACACCAGAACATTCTATCTGTCTAGTCTAGACTCCCTCTCACACAGACATGCTGTGATGTCATAGACCAGAACATTATATCTGTCTAGTCTAGACTCCCTCTCATACAGACATGCTGTGATGTCATAGACCAGAACATTCTATCTGTCTAGTCTAGACTCCCTCTCACACAGACATGCTGTGATGTCATAGACCAGAACATTCTATCTGTCTAGTCTAGACTCCCTCTCACACAGACATGCTGTGATGTCATAGACCAGAACATTCTATCTGTCTAGTCTAGACTCCCTCTCACACAGACATGCTGTGATGTCATAGACCAGAACATTCTATCTGTCTAGTCTAGACTCCCTCTCACACCAGAACATTCTATCTGTCTAGTCTAGACTCCCTCTCACACCAGAACATTCTATCTGTCTAGTCTAGACTCCCTCTCACACCAGAACATTCTATCTGTCTAGTCTAGACTCCCTCTCACACACAGAATATTCTATCTGTCGAGTCTAGACTCCCTCTCACACACAGAACATTCTATCTGTCTAGTCTAGACTCCCTCTCACACAGACATGCTGTGATGTCATAGACCAGAACATTCTATCTGTCTAGTCTAGACTCCCTCTCACACAGACATGCTGTGATGTCATAGACCAGAACATTCTATCTGTCTAGTCTAGACTCCCTCTCACACAGACATGCTGTGATGTCATAGACCAGAACATTCTATCTGTCTAGTCTAGACTCCCTCTCACACAGACATGCTGTGATGTCATAGACCAGAACATTCTATCTGTCTAGTCTAGACTCCCTCTCACACAGACATGCTGTGATGTCATAGACCAGAACATTCTATCTGTCTAGTCTAGACTCCCTCTCACACACCGAACATTATATCTGTCTAGTCTAGACTCCCTCTCACACACAGAACATTCTATCTGTCTAGTCTAGACTCCCTCTCACACAGACATGCTGTGATGTCATAGACCAGAACATTCTATCTGTCTAGTCTAGACTCCCTCTCACACAGACATGCTGTGATGTCATAGACCAGAACATTATATCTGTCTAGTCTAGACTCCCTCTCACACAGACATGCTGTGATGTCATAGACCAGAACATTATATCTGTCTAGTCTAGACTCCCTCTCACACAGACATGCTGTGATGTCATAGACCAGAACATTCTATCTGTCTAGTCTAGACTCCCTCTCACACAGACATGCTGTGATGTCATAGACCAGAACATTCTATCTGTCTAGTCTAGACTCCCTCTCACACAGACATGCTGTGATGTCATAGACCAGAACATTCTATATGTCTAGTCTAGACTCCCTCTCACACAGACATGCTGTGATGTCATAGACCAGAACATTCTATCTGTCTAGTCTAGACTCCCTCTCACACCAGAACATTCTATCTGTCTAGTCTAGACTTCCTCTCACACCAGAACATTCTATCTGTCTAGTCTAGACTCCCTCTCACACACAGAACATTCTATCTGTCTAGTCTAGACTCCCTCTCACACACAGAACATTCTATCTGTCGAGTCTAGACTCCCTCTCACACACAGAACATTCTATCTGTCTAGTCTAGACTCCCTCTCACACAGACATGCTGTGATGTCATAGACCAGAACATTCTATTTGTCTAGTCTAGACTCCCTCTCACACAGACATGCTGTGATGTCATAGACCAGAACATTCTATCGTCTAGTCTAGACTCCCTCTCACACAGACATGCTGTGATGTCATAGACCAGAACATTCTATCTGTCTAGTCTAGACTCCCTCTCACACAGACATGCTGTGATGTCATAGACCAGAACATTCTATCTGTCTAGTCTAGACTCCCTCTCACACAGACATGCTGTGATGTCATAGACCAGAACATTCTATCTGTCTAGTCTAGACTCCCTCTCACACAGACATGCTGTGATGTCATAGACCAGAACATTCTATCTGTCTAGTCTAGACTCCCTCTCAAACAGACATGCTGTGATGTCATAGACCAGAACATTCTATCTGTCTAGTCTAGACTCCCTCTCACACAGACATGCTGTGATGTCATAGACCAGAACATTCTATCTGTCTAGTCTAGACTCCCTCTCACACCAGAACATTCTATCTTTCTAGTCTAGACTCCCTCTCACACCAGAACTTTCTATCTGTCTAGTCTAGACTCCCTCTCACACACAGAACATTCTATCTGTCTAGTCTAGACTCCCTCTCACACCAGAACATTCTATCTGTCTAGTCTAGACTCCCTCTCACACACAGAACATTCTATCTGTCTAGTCTAGACTCCCTCTCACACACAGAACATTCTATCTGTCTAGTCTAGACTCCCTCTCACACAGACATGCTGTGATGTCATAGACCAGAACATTCTATCTGTCTAGTCTAGACTCCCTCTCACACAGACATGCTGTGATGTCATAGACCAGAACATTCTATCTGTCTAGTCTAGACTCCCTCTCACACCAGAACATTCTATCTGTCTAGTCTAGACTCCCTCTCACACCAGAACATTCTATCTGTCTAGTCTAGACTCCCTCTCACACACAGAACATTCTATCTGTCTAGTCTAGACTCCCTCTCACACACAGAACATTCTATCTGTCGAGTCTAGACTCCCTCTCACACACAGAACATTCTATCTGTCTAGTCTAGACTCCCTCTCACACAGACATGCTGTGATGTCATAGACAAGAACATTCTATCTGTCTAGTCTAGACTCCCTCTCACACAGAAATGATGTGATGTCATAGACCAGAACATTCTATCTGTCTAGTCTAGACTCCCTCTCACACAGACATGCTGTGATGTCATAGACCAGAACATTATATCTGTCTAGTCTAGACTCCCTCTCACACAGACATGCTGTGATGTCATAGACCAGAACATTCTATCTGTCTAGTCTAGACTCCCTCTCACACAGACATGCTGTGATGTCATAGACCAGAACATTCTATCTGTCTAGTCTAGACTCCCTCTCACACAGACATGCTGTGATGTCATAGACCAGAACATTCTATCTGTCTAGTCTAGACTCCCTCTCACACAGACATGCTGTGATGACATAGACCAGAACATTCTATCTGTCTAGTCTAGACTCCCTCTCACACAGACACGCTGTGATGTCATAGACCAGAACATTCTATCTGTCTAGTCTAGACTCCCTCTCACACAGACATGCTGTGATGTCATAGACCAGAACATTCTATCTGTCTAGTCTAGACTCCCTCTCACACAGACATGCTGTGATGTCATAGACCAGAACATTCTATCTGTCTAGTCTAGACTCCCTCTCACACAGACATGCAGTGATGTCATAGACCAGAACATTATATCTGTCTAGTCTAGACTCCCTCTCACACAGACATGCTGTGATGTCATAGACCAGAACATTCTATCTGTCTAGTCTAGACTCCCTCTCACACAGACATGCTGTGATGTCATAGACCAGAACATTCTATCTGTCTAGTCTAGACTCCCTCTCACACAGACATGCTGTGATGTCATAGACCAGAACATTCTATCTGTCTAGTCTAGACTCCCTCTCACACAGACATGCTGTGATGTCATAGACCAGAACATTCTATCTGTCTAGTCTAGACTCCCTCTCACACCATAACATTCTATCTGTCTAGTCTAGACTTCCTCTCACACCAGAACATTCTATCTGTCTAGTCTAGACTCCCTCTCACACACAGAACATTATATCTGTCTAGTCTAGACTCCCTCTCACACACAGAACATTCTATCTGTCGAGTCTAGACTCCCTCTCACACACAGAACATTCTATCTGTCTAGTCTAGACTCCCTCTCACACAGACATGCTGTGATGTCATAGACCAGAACATTCTATCTGTCTAGTCTAGACTCCCTCTCACACAGACATGCTGTGATGTCATAGACCTGAACATTCTATCTGGCTAGTCTAGACTCCCTCTCACACAGACATGCTGTGATGTCATAGACCAGAACATTCTATCTGTCTAGTCTAGACTCCCTCTCACACCAGAACATTCTATCTGTCTAGTCTAGACTCCCTCTCACACCAGAATATTCTATCTGTCTAGTCTAGACTCCCTCTCACACCAGAACATTCTATCTGTCTAGTCTAGACTCCCTCTCACACACAGAACATTCTATCTGTCTAGTCTAGACTCCCTCTCACACACAGAACATTCTATCTGTCTAGTCTAGACTCCCTCTCACACACAGAACATTCTATCTGTCTAGTCTAGACTCCCTCTCACACAGACATGCTGTGATGTCATAGACCAGAACATTCTATCTGTCTAGTCTAGACTCCCTCCCACACAGACATGCTGTGATGTCATAGACCAGAACATTCTATCTGTCTAGTCTAGACTCCCTCTCACACAGACAAGCTGTGATGTCATAGACCAGTACATTCTATCTGTCTAGTCTAGACTCCCTCTCACACAGACATGCTGTGATGTCATAGACCAGAACATTCTATCTGTCTAGTCTAGACTCCCTCTCACACAGACATGCTGTGATGTCATAGACCAGAACATTCTATCTGTCTAGTCTAGACTCCCTCTCACACAGACATGCTGTGATGTCATAGACCAGAACATCATATCTGTCTAGTCTAGACTCCCTCTCACACAGACATGCTGTGATGTCATAGACCAGAACATTCTATCTGTCTAGTCTAGACTCCCTCTCACACAGACATGATGTGATGTCATAGACCAGAACATTCTATCTGTCTAGTCTAGACTCCCTCTCACACAGACATGCTGTGATGTCATAGACCAGAACATTCTATCTGTCTAGTCTAGACTCCCTCTCACACAGACATGCTGTGATGTCATAGACCAGAACATTCTATCTGTCTAGTCTAGACTCCCTCTCACACCAGAACATTCTATCTGTCTAGTCTAGACTCCCTCTCAAACACAGAACATTCTATCTGTCTAGTCTAGACTCCCTCTCACACACAGAACATTCTATCTGTCTAGTCTAGACTCCCTCTCACACACAGAACATTCTATCTGTCTAGTCTAGACTCCCTCTCACACAGACATGCTGTGATGTCATAGACCAGAACATTCTATCTGTCTAGTCTAGACTCCCTCTCACACAGACATGCTGTGATGTCATAGACCTGAACATTCTATCTGTCTAGTCTAGACTCCCTCTCACACAGACATGCTGTGATGTCATAGACCAGAACATTCTATATGTCTAGTCTAGACTCCCTCTCACACCAGAACATTCTATCTGTCTAGTCTAGACTCCCTCTCACACCAGAACATTCTATCTGTCTAGTCTAGACTCCCTCTCACACACAGAACATTCTATCTGTCTAGTCTAGACTCCCTCTCACACAGACATGCTGTGATGTCATAGACCAGAACATTCTATCTGTCTAGTCTAGACTCCCTCCCACACAGACATGCTGTGATGTCATAGACCAGAACATTCTATCTGTCTAGTCTAGACTCCCTCTCACACAGACATGCTGTGATGTCATAGACCAGAACATTCTATCTGTCTAGTCTAGACTCCCTCTCACACAGACATGCTGTGATGTCATAGACCAGAACATTCTATCTGTCTAGTCTAGACTCCCTCTCACACAGACATGCTGTGATGTCATAGACCAGAACATTCTATCTGTCTTGTCTAGACTCCCTCTCACACAGACATGCTGTGATGTCATAGACCAGAACATTCTATCTGTCTAGTCTAGACTCCCTCTCACACAGACATGCTGTGATGTCATAGACCAGAACATTCTATCTGTCTAGTCTAGACTCCCTCTCACACAGACATGCTGTGATGTCATAGACCAGAACATTCTATCTGTCTAGTCTAGACTCCCTCTCACACAGACATGCTGTGATGTCATAGACCAGAACATTCTATCTGTCTAGTCTAGACTCCCTCTCACACAGACATGCTGTGATGTCATAGACCAGAACATTCTATCTGTCTAGTCTAGACTCCCTCTCACACAGACATGCTGTGATGTCATAGACCAGAACATTATATCTGTCTAGTCTAGACTCCCTCTCACACAGACATGCTGTGATGTCATAGACCAGAACATTATATCTGTCTAGTCTAGACTCCCTCTCACACAGACATGCTGTGATGTCATAGACCAGAACATGGAAGGCCATGATCACAAAAACCGGCACGTCTCTACACGTCTCCTATAGGCGTCAATTCCACAGTCCGATTTTTAACGTGTCTACGTAGACACGTCGATTTCAACGGGCTGTTCCATTCTACTGATGTCTGGGTGTTTCCATTCTACTGATGTCTGGGTGTTTGGCAAACAGCTTTTAGGTGCATTACCAGTTAACTTTATAATAGTTACCTTTAGAACGATGATGCTGTTTAAACAACAAAAGAAGAAGAAGCAACGAGGACTGGTAACATTAAAAGCAGACATAGATTTCGAAATCTATGTATGTTTGTAATGTTACCAGTCCTACCACTAGGCGTCACTATGCCATATATAATGTATATTCTCATGTATATACACATATAATTTTGCTTTCACTTTAGATTAAAGGAGAGATAGATAATACATAGAGAATTGTATGAGAAAAACAATGGTCCAAACAAATAAAGATTTGAAAAATTATGATAACCATCTTATTGTCTTAGTTTAATGTCATTTCAATACTGCTTCAATACTAACGTTGAAATTACAGTCTTAAAACAATAAGTACATCGAAAACATATACACAGAGCATGTATGTTTACACATGTAAGACAAAGAAAAGAACATTTGATTTATCTATTGTCCCCTATTTCCTGGGGCTCATATAGATTTGACTAATTAGTAGATTAGATTAGATCAGCAAATGTCTGTCCAGCGATTGATATGAAGGGGTGAAAAGTAGGGGAGGATGACATTGAAAGACAACATTATGGCCCATTGGCATATGAACATCTAAGCAATATCACACGAGAGGGAGTGCTGTTATACTTAATATCAGCACGGCTGTGATAGGTACGAGGCCGCAGTTCTACAGCGCCATTTATTACTTAACAGTAATAAGCGAGAACAGATTATGATTTGTTTGTTTATATAATAATTTATTTTGGCAAGGGGACATCACTTTGCTTGACATTTTGGTATCAACTAAGGTAAACAAACTCATAGTCATGTTACATGTGGCGGATGTTCAGTGCAAAACAAATTTGGTCTTGCCTGAGTAATACACATTCTGATATCTTATCCCCTTTCTCTTATCTTATCCCCTGACTCTTAGTAACAACAACAAGGTACAAGGTTCATTTATTGGCATTCTATAACACAGGGATGCACAATGAGATGCAAAATATAGTCCTTACAGTCCCAGTAGGTCTCAGGCCTTACAGCCCCAGTAGGTCTCAGGCCTTACAGCCCCAGTAGGTCTCAGGTGTGTGTGTGTGTGTGTGTGTGTGTGTGTGTGTGTGTGTGTGTGTGTGTGTGTGTGTGGGTGGGTGTGTGTGGGTGTGGGTGTGGGTGTGTGTGGGTGTGTGTGGGTGTGTGTGTGTGTGTGTGTGTGTGTGTGTGTGTGTCCGTGCTCCGTTCTACATCAGCACCAGACAACAACATAGTGCAAAGAAATAATATTTTAAATAAAAAAAGAAAATACTAAATGAGATAGTGTGCAATATTGGCAGTGGCTAGCTAGGCTAGTGGCCAGAGTTCAGTAGTCTGATAGCTTGATGGAAGAAGCTGTCTCTGAGCCTACAGCCCCAGCAGGTCTCAGGTCCTTACAGCCCCAGCAGGTCTCTCAGGTCCTCTGACCAGGGTTTGCTGGTTGTCTCCCGTGCCAGACTGAAGACCCAGGGTGATAGAGCATTCAGACAGACAGACAGACAGACAGACAGACAGACAGACCCAGGGTGATAGAGCATTACAAACCGTGGCTCCCAAACTCTTTGTGACTTTGTGACCCTTGGTCTGGGAAAGGTGCTGTCCAAATACATTTTACTTACTTACTTACTTACTTCTGTATCTCTTGCCAGATTGCAGCAGGGTGAATGGTATTGTCGATAGCAGTGCACACTGAGGTCATTTAATTTTTCAATAAATATAGGCTATATGGGATGAAAACCTAGAAAATGGAAGAAGAAATGTTATGGCAAAGTCAGTAAAGGGTCGATGAAGATAGATCTGATCGAAAATGTATTGATGTTATTATTATTAGACATTTGTATGAAATACATTAATTACCATATTCTCCATATAAGTGTAAATACCACCGGGTGGTTTAGAAAAATAATACATTTTATATTTATAGAATTTGCAGGGTTGGAGAGAAGAGCAGGACTCAATTGATCGAGCGAGGGTAAGAACATTAATTTACTTGGCAGGAATTATGGTACACGTTTACATTTGTAGTTACTAACAAACTTTACTAAAGTAATGAAGCTGTGATATTTTTTTATTACAATAGGAGATAAGACAGAGGCATATGATGGATGGGGAGCAGCGCCGGAGAAGGGTACATACTGTGATGATTAGTTACAAATATGTAGTCATTTATAGTGAACGTCATTCATGAAATTGTATGTAATTTTAACCTTTCCATCACCATGTTAAGGCAATAAATGACAGAATGGCGGTATTGGGAAGCCTCGAGGAAACCAATGATGGCGTTGCCATTAACATTTTATATCCTGATGGGAGATTGGCAACAAGGACATTTCAACTGTCTCAGCCATTCCAGGTAATTTTTATTTGTAGTCATCCAATAATCATTAACTTTTCTTTCATTGTGAAGGAAAAATAATCAGATATTTTCCTGCAGCATCTCGTTGCCTTTGCGGGGAGCGATGCCATGGCATCCGAGATATTCACTCTGCAGCTGGCAATGACATTGACAGCCATCTCCAGCAGCTGCAGAGGGGATCTCATGGACCATGGCATCGCTGGTCCCTGCACCATATATGTCTCGTGGCTGTCGAGCAATCAAGTCCAGGTAAGGCAATGCCCTGAACTTTAAGTGTTCATAATCTGTATACAGCTATATGATTGTGTATAATAAATGTTATGCACACATACACACGTTCTGGAGTCTCAAATCAGTAGATCTCTTGAACTCATAATTTTCAGGAGTTGCTGGCATCACCACCTGCCAGTCCATCTCCTCCTCCCAGTCCATCTCCACCTCCCAGTCCTCCTCCTCCTCCTCACAGTCCATCTCCTCCTCCTCCTTCTCCTCCTCCTCCTCCTCCTCCTCCTCCACCTCACAGTCTAACACCACCTCCCAGTCTGTGAGTAATGACTATTGGCTTTACATAGATACTTAAGAAGGATTGAGAGGGATGTTGTGGCTTTAATGAGTAATATGCTAAGAACAGTTACTATGATTGATAAGAACTAAATACACTAAACACCTTTGGATTCAAACAGAAGAGCTGATCTTCAATATCTAACATTAGTACAACAGTTTACCACCAAATCTTGCTAATTGCATTATTCCCTTGTAAGATGCAACATGTAAGACTGTTCCTTATATATTTTTTCCAGCTGTGTTTCACTCGTTCTTGAAGGGCTCCGACGCCAAATAAAAGAAAGGTCACCCACGTTCCCAAACGTGATAAATGTGGCACGTGGGGAAGAATTAGATTGTGCGTTGCGAGCCTTCAAGAGGAGGAGATTTGACCCTGAAACAAAACTGGATGTGGTGTTTGTTGATGGAGGTGGAGTAGGAGAGGGGGCTGTGGATGATGGGGGTCCCAGAAGGGAGTTTTGTCGCCTTCTGGCGAAACAACTTCAGAGCCACCACATTTTTGACGGCCCCTTGGAGAGACGGACCTTGGCCCTGGATAGTTTTGGTAAGATTACATGTAATGAAATGCGTTGGAATATGTATATTATAACATACATTCTAAGTTCTCATCATCTGCACACCTAAATTATATTTGAAAACATTTCAGCTTTTTTAACTTTTGGAAAATATTTGACTATGATATTCAGTGTGACCCCCCCCCCCGTGTTCCCATTGCCCCCACGGCAAACCTCTTGTTCCACAGGAAACACTGATATTATTTTATGTAATACTTATTTATTTTCTCCCTTTAGCTTTGCAAAATGGGGTCTACAAAACAGTGGGCCAAATGATGGCTGTTTGCCTCGTGCAAGGAGGAGTGTCCCCACACTTCTTATCAACCCGGCTTTTTAACCAGCTTTGTGGTTCATCACCTCTTCCTGTAAGTATGGAAGAGGTGATGGACCACACTCTGAAAGAAAAGCTTCAGAAGGCAAGTAAACTATTTATGTACATTTACATTCATGTTTTGCAATCTTATAGGTGTTGAAAACTCAGAATTATGACTATTGAAGCAGAATGTAATCAAATATTTTTGTTTTCCAAATATGATGACTTAGATCCACACTGCTAAATCTCTGGAGGAGGCCAGAGAAGCAGTAAAGGAGGCATCGGTGGACCTGTCACTCATGGGCTCCCTGCGGTACCTCAGGTCACTAGAGGAGCGAGACCAATTGGTCAGTGCCGCTCTTTATCTTTATGCAGAGGGACGCATCCATGCTCCCCTCCAACAGTAAGTATAGCAATGTTCATCATTTAAATGACTACTGATGGACTGAGACAGTAAGCTTGGGGAAATGATAAAGAAAAAACTTTCTTAAACAGTTATTCAGTTAAAAAGACTTCACTTTCAAATCATAATTGATTTCATAATAATATTTATCTGCACAAACTATTCATAATGTTCACACGCTGTACAATGGAAGCAGTCAAGTCGTTACAGTGCTTATCTCAGAGCAGCTGACACATTTAGATTGACGTCTCTTCTTTAACTTCTTACATTTACAGATTTAGAGAAGGCCTCAGTGTCTTTGGCCTCTTGGAGGCAATGAAGGCCCACTACAAGGCCTTTGAACCCCTCTTTCTCGAGGACCTAAGACCATTGGTTGCAGACAATGTGGTGGCAGCGTTGGGCTTATCCCTGCTTGGGTCCAACAGGAGGAGGGATGAGACCAGGACCAATGTGTACTGGAGGGACTGGCTCCTGGAGGTGGAGGGTAAGAAAGTGCCAAATAGAAAGACATTTTAATTGTTTATGTGAAGTGTTCGTTAAAAAAAAGGGACACCTAAACTGTTTTCTGTTGTACCTTGTACCGTGGTTATGCTTACTGTTAATTCATTGTTTACTGTTTATTGTTTCCTGGTAAATCATTATTCGGGCCAGCATTTATTTAGGCACATACAGCAGCAGACCCCTTAACTATTAATACTGTACAATGTACACAAATGTTTTGTGCATTTTGTGCGAGCACAAGAAGCTACTATGTGCTGGAGTTGTTCGGCCCACCAAAATCAGTAGTATAGTCTATTCAAGTGTGCAACATAATCCCTCTTTTATTTTATTATTAGAATTTAAAGAGCAAAATAACTGTTTATTGTCTTTACATCATTTAGCCCTCAAGTTCATTGATTACAATTATTTATTTATTTTTTTACAGGTGGAGAAACCCCGCTGACCCTGGAAGAAGTGCTAATATTTGCCACTGGCCTGGAGAAGATCCCAGCTATGGGGTTTCCATCCCCTCCTGAGCTGGAGTTTCTCCACCCAAGTGATGGACCAGCCATGTTCCCCACGGCCAACACCTGTGCCCTCATTCTCCGGCTCCCTGTATGTACAACATACAGCGCATTCAAGGGGGCCATGGAGACAGGAATTGGCTGTGCCGTCACCTTTGGGGTGGCATAAGAGGCAGTCTGTCTCAAGGTCTGCAGATCGGCGGTTCGAGCCTCGGCTGGCCACATGTCTTGACATGTTTTATGACGTTATTAACACTACGAACGCGGCGGATCGCGACCTTATTCAATCGCGATGAGGTGTTTTTCAGCACTATGATAGTTTAATTACTGTTTGTTCTAGATGGGACCGATATTGGTGTGACCAGACATTACAGTTGTCTTTGAGCTCGATTGTAATCTAGGGTTGGGAGAAATAGTCACATATACACTGATGTGTTCTAATTTATACTCATTTATATCTGGGTTAGGTTATCTGTAAGGTATGAGAATTCTGAATTTGACTGCTCACTTATTCTTTGATTCCACCATAACCATAACAAAGTTGGCCGTTGTAAAGCACTTTGGTTTCTTGATAATAAAGTCATTGTTCAATTAACATCAGACCTTGATTAAGTATTTCTTCACTTATAATATACTACAGAAGTAAATTGTTCCATAGCCATTGTAGTATATTTCATACATAATTATCACTATGCATGTAAGCTAAACACATAATGGCTGTTCCTGCTTCTGAGGCCATGTGCCTGTACATCCAGTACTTTTTTGAGATATTGCTGAGTCTGCTATTGTTACGACCCCATATATGGTCTAGGGCAGGGGTCGGCAATAGGCGGCCCGCGGGCCATTGCTGGCCCATCACCAATAATATTTGGCCCAGCAGAATATTTTGAGAATCCACTTTTTTTTTTCTTTTTTTTTTTTTTTACAATATCGGACCGACAGTCCCACATATAGCGCCTATAATGTCCGAATAGAGAATCTACCTCCACCTGAATAATGCTTATTGTACTTTTATCCATGTTGAGAGTGAATGACACAGGGACAGACAATCAGGCAGCGGGGTGCACCGAAGCGCACTGACGCTGAACCCCTCATAGTGAATCATAAGTAGGTGGACAACGTGTAGTGCTGAAATAGCCGTGTGTGGTTTGAAAAAAATAACACCAGCTCAGTAAATAATTCAAACGTAATGTTTACGTATATGTGACTGCAACACACATATGAACAGTAACAAAGCAAATTCAGTTTAATATTCTGAAAAACATTGACAACAAAATCGGTGAAAAAAAGAAAAGAAAGAAAAGTAATCCGCTTATGCGAGGGGTGGTGGTGCATAGGCCTATGCTCCTGAAACGACAGAGCAAACACGCTATTAGGGATAATAATTACAATGAGCCATTCATTCAAAATATAAAAAATACAATTAGGTTATTAAATA